>NC_069504.1:443853142-444193142 GCF_027579735.1 Bombina bombina
ACTGTAAAAACACAATTGCAGAAGGAACTGCAGTTTGATTAAGAAGCATTTGACATGGCTGAGTGCTAGAGATCAATATCTCCTTTAGCAAGCAAACCACAGGCTGAGGCGGATAGACGTCTAATTGCAGGACTCCCTCATTGGGCTTACATTGTCATAATAATAATTATGAATAGGAGTAAACCAAGAATTTATGAACTGACAAAATAATAGTTAAAGTAGCCAAATAAGACAATTATCCTTGAAACATTTTTCCCACACAAAAAAATGAACGGAAAAGTTCTATATGTGCTCCTAAAGTAGGTACAAATTTCAAATTAAAACTCTACTACTGTAAAATTATCAACCAATTAGAGCAATATATTTATTTATAACCATGATGAATAATGCATGGTGTTCTAGTTTTATAACCTCTGAGCGCATTATTGTTCCAGTAAACCTACTTTTAATATTATTTTCAACTATTAAGTAATTATATGCTCAGCAAGGAACATATATTTTTCCAATGCCTGTGGATTACAAATAGTGTTAAATTATATATTATTGCAATTTATTTTATTTGTTTATTACACTGCTCTGTCAAAAAAATGTAAATGTATGTATATCAATGAAATCATTTTTTATTTTATTTTTTGCACACAATATAATATCCGACTCTTATATTAACAAGATATAGTTGCAATGTCTATGTTGAAAATAATCTATCATAAATTTACCTTATTTCTGATGTGATTTATTTACAGAAATACTGTTATGGAATTAAGTCTTACAAAGAACATCCCCTCTTATGTTGATTTGGGTAAGTAATAATTATTTACATTTATTTAAATGCTAATTAAATGATTTTTAATATGTGTGTGTGTGTTTGTGTGTGTAGCAAATCCATACCTAATGCCATTAGAATTCCATACAAATCCAAATGCTGTAAATTTTCCCTATTATAAATGTTACCATCTCGGCTTCTATTCTGGGCTGGAAATTGCAATACTTATTAAATGGTGATGTGTAGTTTCAATTATTTATTGTCTGTGCTTCTTATAAAAAAATAAATCTGTGGCTTGTAGCTGGCATTACTCTGGTATCTGGTCACAAGATGCCAGATTGACCATTAATAGCTGTATTTTGAAGGCACAGGCTACCTGCATATCCGTCCCATTACACTGCATCTTTACTGTTACTGAATGTTCCTTGTATTGAAAAGGACTGAGAGGATTTTTTTTACATTCACGTAATAGCCAGCTCATTACTCTTGGCTAAGCCTAGTGTTGCTATATATCTTTTATATCTAAACAATCTTGCCTTTATTGGATTTATTCTGTGTATTTTATGACACTGTTTAGATGTAACTGATTGAAGTTACCATTCAGTTTGACAAATGATAAATTGTCTTCATTTTTACAATTTTATGAATAAATGTAACTCAACAAATATTTATTTAAATATCGAATTAGATATATACATGAGGCCGCTGACCTTACAGAGATTTTCATTTTTCAATATTGTGTCTTTAGAATATACCCAGTATGCTGCATAAGTGGAAATACATAGCAAACTATTTACCAACTATTACTCCTATATAATGTAGGGTATCTAAAAATTGTATTTTCACATATTTATGCCCTGTTTCTATCATCATAGTATAGCATCAGAATTTGGAGGTAATATATTTGTAACTAGCCATCCCGAACATTTACAAATTTATTTTTCCCATTATGTATCTCACACATTCAATCTGCTCAGTATAGATTTAAAACATATATTCATTTCTCAGTTAATTTATATTTAACATGCATGTATATATATATATATATATATATATATATATATATATATATATATATATATATATATATATATATATATATACATATACATATATTAGAAATGACAACTATAGGTGAACCATGTAGCCTACACTAATTGCAAACACAGGTATTGTCTCCTGTTGTTTTTTACCTATGCATCTCACGAACTTCTAAAATAACACACTAGTTAAAGGTATTCTCCCTATACCAACTCCCCACCCAGCCCACACACACACATAGTTGTCAGTGTTTAAAATATATATTCCCATAGCTTTTTATTTTGTATAACCCAAATTAGACATAACTCTGACGTATTAACTTCATAATTTAAGTGCCTCTGCATCCACACGTCGTTGATCATTTTATTTCAGTTGCTAACTTTCCCCCCTTTTTTATATGAATGTGAAATACTGTACCAAGTGATTGTAGGTGGTCCTTGCACATTTATTTAACTAAACTGGGTTTTCTAGTTTCAACTTATCCACTTCAGTAAGAGGCTTACAGCAGGAATGTCACTTGAATAAATAGTTTACCCAGGGGCATAGCAGACCTAAAATTTAGAGAGAGGGACATTTATATTTTTCTTTTAATTTTCATTTTTTATTTGTTCTTCACATCTTGTAACCAGGTATAAACATATTCAACCAAATCGATTATTAGCCATTGAAAATGCTTCAAAAATCTAATTAATCTCTTCTTTAAGACATTTATCACTGTTTGGTTTCACAAAGGAAATGTGTTAAGGGGGGGGGGGTTGATTATTGGAGTCTAAACAGATCTCAATAAACTTGGTCAAAGCTCTACTTAGTTAAACAAAAAGCCAAAACATTGGCTACATGAGATAGGCATAGGAAAAGAGAACACAGTTGCAGCTGAATATTTGATTCACTAAATCTCAAGTTCTGTGGGGTGTATTTTTTTGGGAGTGTAGTGTGCAGTAAAAATGTAGTTAGTTTTTTAAGAAATCCAATGAGTGCAGTCCCTCTCTTTGCAGTGTATATATACAGTATATATATATATATATATATATATATATATATATATATATATATATATATATATATTATAGAGAGAGAGAGAGAGAGAGAGAGAGAGAGGATATATATATATATAGATAGATAGATAGATAGATAGATAGATAGATAGATAGATAGATAGATGGATAGATAGAGAGAGAGATAGAGATAGAGAGAGAGAGAGAGAGAGAGAGAGAGAGAGAGAGAGAGAGAGGGATATATATATATACATATATATATATAGAGAGAGAGAGAGAGAGAGAGAGGGGGGGGGGAATATATACATATATATATATATATATATATATATATATATATATATATATATATATATATATATAGAGAGAGAGAGAGAGAGAGAGAGAGAGAGAGAGAGAGAGAGAGAGGATATATATATATATTATATATTATATATATATATTTATATATCATGTGTGTGTTTATGTTTTGCTCATACGTGTATGTATACTGTTTACACACATATATAGTCTTTGGCAATATGGAAGCAGCAATCACAGCAGTTGCTGTACTTATTTCCCAACAGTGTAATATGCCACTTGTGTTGTGATCCTCTGGATTGCCCTGCTTGAGTCTGTAGATTGCTGATTTTAAAGCGTTTTCCTGTCTTTTCCGGCAATTACTTCCCCTGAGAACAACAGCTGTCCTGTAACTCCATGGCTCAGCTCAAATGAAAGGATTTCACAAAGCAGAGGACCTTACATTTACTTAGGAACCAAACTGATTTTAAAGGTGCTTGATAACAACAGCATATTTACAGGAGTCTTATGAATCAGTTTTACAGGCACACGAGATCACCAGGTTTTATGTCAATACAGCAGTTAATAAAGGTACAGGTCGTCTATTAAAAATTATTCAACTGTAGGGGACTTTATAGGGACCAGAAATCACCCAGTATAATATAATAAGGAGTTCCAGCCAATTGAATTTACTTGTATTACGTGTTATATAGGATACATTTTCACACATCCACTCATTAATTCTATCAAAAAGACTGCTGGATTTTCATAAAATAATTATCTGTGAATTACAGTAGAACGTATTTTAATATATAATTTAATTAGACAATTAGTCATCACCTGACAATCAATAGTTTCAGCCATTTAGGTTCAAGAATTTGACTTCTTGGGATGAATGTATCATGTACATAAGTCATTCAATTTGAAATGTTTGCCTTGTTAATTTATAACAATTAAATTGTGGAGATGCATTTAAAATACAGTTGCTAATGCACTGATAATCCATTGTAAGAAATATTAGAATCCGAAGTATGTATCTGTAACTTATATAATAATATATCAGGTAATGAAAATAAATATTGATTACAATTGCAAGTAAATGGAAACATTTTGAAAACTCCATAATTTTTATAAATCACTGATTATATTTTAATTATAAAAAAAAAAGTTGAAATAAGTTAAACCGGTTGGTTGAATTTTAATTTTACATATAGGTCATTATTGTATCATAAAATATGGCAAACACGTTAAATAGAGTTTTTTTTTAAGGCTGAAATCTACTATTTTCTTACAGTTTTAATGGCAGAAATTTTGTTTAAATTGATTTATGTTATTTATGTCTTATACAAAAACTTGCATTGAGTACAGTTTGGAATAAACACATTCGCACACACATATATACACAGACACACACACATATACACAGACACACACACACACACCATAGACATAACATAACATAACACCGACACACACCATATAGGCATAATTATGTACAAAGACACACACCTATTGTCTTTTTTTACCCCCTAAAAATTAACTCGTAAATAGTCACATTTTAGTCCACTAGTCCTATTATGGACATGCTAGATAAAATTCATCTACACAACAAACAGAAATAACACAATTTACCTTCATTTAACTTATATATCGCAAGACAATAAATTACCCAAATTATTTGGAATTCGACAGATGAATTGTAGCAAAAAATCTTACCAAGAAAAGAATCTTTAAAAGACATCATGATATTTTGTAGCCTTTAATTTGTTACTTACATAATTTTTTTTAAATCGCTGTAGGTTGTGGATTGCAAATGTGTGTGATTGTGTGTTTGTCTGTAGTCTGTATGTATCTGCATGTATACATGATGTCCGTGTTTATTTGAATGTGTGTGTATATTTAAGTTAGAGTTTGTTTCTGTAGTCTGTATATGTCTTTGCAGTCTGTGTGTTTGTAGTTTGTCTGTATGTGTGTGTGTGTGTGGTTTTCTCTCTGCATGTGTGTGTGTTTTGTTGTCTCTGTTTGTGTGTGTGATTAATATCAATGTATATGTATATATATATATATATATATATATATATATATATATATATATACATATGTGTGTGTGTCTGTATTTACGTTTTGCGTGTGTTGTGTGTGTGTCTATTTAAGTTTACGTGTGTTGTTTGTATGTATGTGTGTGTGCTTACGTGTGTGGGTGTTTGTGTGTGTTTGCAAGAATATATATATATCTATATATATATATATATCTATATATATATATATATATATATATATATATATATATATATATATATATATATATGTGTGTGTGTGTGTGTGTGTGTGGTGTGTATCGTGTACACTTTAGATTGATTCTTCTACTTGCAATACTAGCATTTTTAACAATATATTATTATTATTATTATTATTATTATTATTATTATTATTATTATTATTATTTTAGCTAGAAACAAATACAATAACAAATTTAGCATTTACTCGACCCAGTAACATTTCATTTTTGGAAATTGGTGATCGGTCGTGACATCAATTAGTTATTTTAAGGGTGTGAGATGTCATGGGAGTGTCATTTTTATACAACTATCATATTTTGTGTTTAACTGGCAACAATACTGAATATGAAATAGATGATGACATCATTAAAGCAGTGGATGGATTTTCTCTACATGAAATATTAACAGAATCTCACTCTCTTCCCTGTGTGATTTTCATACCCCAATTTCAAAACATCTGTGTGTAAACCAAATACAATACTCATATAATGATTATTTATTGTGTGTTATAGTCTAATCAATTATTTAAGTCATATCCCTATATACACATACACTATACAAAGGGAGCACTGTCAGTTTCAAACAACCTTCCAAATAAGAAGTATATAGACAAAGTGTCAGCTGGAAAATAGCAGCCCCTTTGCTTCTTAAATGAATGGTACTTACCTTGTAATTACAATACATTTTTGGTGTCTTGCTATAGAATATCATTGATAGTCTTATTATCCTCATATCTGTGTTCATGTGATAGATATATAGATGATAGATAGATTAGATATATATTTGTGTATTATTTTATGTACATATATGGAAGGCTATGCTATTGACACACGTGTGCACCCCCCCACACACACACACACACTTGTGCACCCCCCAAACACACACCACCACACACAAGAGTGTGCATATACTATAAACAGCATTTACTAAATTTTATTGCATCTATACAAAGAGTTGTAAAATAGTCAATTCGGTCTAAAAAGCTATAGCTTTTCTGTCTTGTAGCCAAGCAGAACATTGTGAAAGAAACGCATAATGTTCTTTGTATTAGATAATAATATACAGATACATGCTTAGTGGTTCGCAACAATATGATTTGTTTTACACACATTATCTACACTGATATTTTAATGAAAAACAGGACCTGTCTTTGCATTATTAGTACAATGTGCATGAATTGTGGCCCTCTCTTTTGATATTACATTTGGAGATGATGAATCAATTCCTCTTTTTTTATTACATCTGAAAGAGAACTTATGAAATAAAACATATTAGGATGTAAATGTGATTTGTTATTTATCAGTTTTAATATTAAAATGAGTAATGTATTTACAGATTAGAAAGGACTCAAAAGGAAATATTCTCGAAATATGAAATGGTTTTGATCAATTTGCATTACTATATGGTATTGCTCAAATAAATAACTCAAATTTCTCATCTGTAACTTTAAATAGTATAATGTAACAAAATGTTGACTTTATTAAGTATGTTAGGTTTGAATGTTTTCACGATAGATTATTTCATACAGAATGGAAATTTATTTTTTACATTGATGCAGTCACGAAACTTCAAAACTAATCACAATATTTTTGTGCAAAGAAAATGAAGAGAAAATAAATTTACAACATTATGTAAATGTATTAGACAATTATTTCTAAAAGCATTAACTACTGAAAAAAGTCTGCTGTATCTTATAAGATAAAGTAAAAAAAAACTAAATATGTCAATAGCTTCTAATTAAATAGCTTTAGTTTTACAAATTTATAAATGAATGAATTAGTAAATTATTAATATGGTACAAAAGTCTCTAAACACGATCAGTTGCATACGACTAAGTTAAACTATTTTTCTTTAAACATTTTTTTTCAACATATAACTTTTTATAAACACATTCATGTTTTATTCAGTTTAACATACTTCATTCACATTACAAATATACAAGTTACCAGTGTAGAGTTTACTATTTACCCACTTACCCAATAAGCAGCAAGGTCCCATATATAGCAATACAAGAAGAAATATTTTAATTATTTTAACTGATTTTTTCTTATTTTAATTTACAATAACACAATGTTATCAGTATCATTATATATATTTTATAGTGCGAGAAAAAAAAGATCCCACACATTGAATAAAAAAGGATAAGAGTATCTAATTTCTTCTTTTTTTTCTTTTTTTTACTTTCTTCAATCAGTTCATGTGTGTTTTTGTGTGCGAGTGTGTGTTCTTTTGTCAGTTTACGAGATTTGTTTTACCAGTAAATGGGCTTTTGTGAGGTTTTTTTTGGTGCATAACTCTTTGTTTGCTTTTGTAATTGTTCCATTGTTTGCATTGTCTGTTTTATTATACATATATAAGTATTTACATTTAAAATATGTTTACAATATTTCTAGAATTTTATTGATATAACAATTGTTTGGTTTAATATTAAATGCACTTTCCAGCAGTGTGAATTCTGTGCAAGAGTGTATGAAGTTTAGAGAGCTCGTTCTCTCCCTCTAGTGAGCATATATGTTATTCCAGACACTATTTGAAACACATTTCAGGCTTCTATAATCAGCTAAAAGGTTCCATTTGAAATGGGTGTAGCTGTATATTATCTGCTTAATGACAGTTTACAATCAGAAGTCAGGAACAAATATATAAGTAACTAAAATATACATTTTATAGAATATTAAGAGATTAAAAAGCAACAGGACGTGGCACAAACTAAACCTACAAAACAACCATACATGGCACAATGGTTATGTGTACAAATTAGCAGGTTATCCAGTTTTGAGATGACCAACAACTGCTATCTATTTATTTCTCACCTTAGTTACACCTGTTATCAGATACAAATGACATACTTTGGGGATTTATTCCATCCCTATATGTGCTATCTGATTTTCCCTATAGCATTATAGGATTTGCCTAATTGAATTGAGACAACATCCACGTTTCACAATTTTCGTATAGCTCCAGGGATCTGAGCTTACCAGGCGCAGAGGTATTTACTTAGATTACCTTAAATTCACTAATCAGGACAGTTTTGGGTGGAACAAATATGTCTACAATGCTCTGCTTAACCCTTTGAGTGTCATAGTAATTTGGAACGAGTTGGTTAAATCTCCCACTGCCTAGTGGTGATTCAACATCTTCCTTTTTCCCAGAATGTGTTAAATAATTTAGCTGCCTACTCTCACAATTAATAATCTAAAAAACAGTTGTTTATCACAATATATGTTAATAGACCTAAAAGGCCTACCATGAGTTTTATTTATAGAAAAGAAGAAAACATGTTCTTCCAAGGTCTAAAGAGAATGGAAAAGCAGACATTGTCTGAGCAAACACAGTTATCTTATCACCTGCTCTTATCAAGCACAGGCCGCAAGACCTCAGTTCTTATAGCTATTTGCTCATTGTGTCTTGGATAAGCCAAGATGGTGTATTTAGTTTCACACAATGTGATAAAAGCATCAAGCTGCCTTATATTGACTAGAGGTTTTGTGCACTGTGTTTTGTGGGTGTAAAATTAACAGCCTTGTTTTCATTCTTCTGAGTCTGATTAGCAGAAACATTGCAACTAAGTATACAACTTTTTTATGCACATGATGTCATTCTAATTTATCTCTCTTAAATTACACTGGTAGACTCGTGTTACTTGATATATTATTCTACTGATTTTATTCTTAGCATCAAATAAATCCCACAGCTATTGTACTCTCAGTAATTTAAATTTAGATCTATTATTAAATAATTTCAATTTTTGTTTACTACTATAGAAAAATATCCAGATCACTTCACTTTTTCTGTTTGTTTTTCTTTCTTTCTTTTTCTTTCTCCTAAAGAGACACTGAACCAAAATTTTGTCTTTTGTGATTCAGATAGAGCATGCCATTTTAAGCAACTTCCTAATTTATTCCTATTATCAAGTTTTATTCGTTCTCTTGCTATCTTTATTTTAAAAAGAAGGCATGTAAGCTAAGGAGCCATACAATTTTTGGTTCAGTTTACTGGGCAGCACTTGTTTGTTGGTGGGTGAATTTATCCACCAATCAGCAAGAACAACCCAGGTTGTTCACCAAAAATGGGCCGGCATCTAAACTTACATTCTTGCTTGTCAAATAAAGATACCAAGTGAATGAAGAAAATAAGTAACGTATTACCTATTTTCAGATATATTTCATTAATAGTAATCTGTTGCATCCAGAACACAATGGAACAAGTGTTCATTTTGTTTTTTGTTTTTTCTGGTATAAAAAAGCTCATACATTCTCCCACCCAAACACTCCAGGATTGCAGTGTTATTGACCTGTTGTCCATTTAACAAATCAAATAATGAAAAGCTTCTTGAGGATAAAGGTCAGGGTGATCATTTTGTTTACTGAATGCATAGCTAATTATTATTATCATCCCTATGCTAACACCACACCCCGAATGCAGGGACACATGAGGCATAGTAACTCGTCAGCAAGATTTTCAAGCTAAAAGTATGACTTCATATAAAGAACATTCAAACAATCATGTAACTAAATAAAAATACATCTTATCTATCTACACACATGAGCATATATATATAAATATATATGTATATATATGTGTGTATAAAAATAATTATATGTGTGTGTGTGTGTGTGTGTATATATATATATATATATATATATATATATATATATATATATATATATATATATATGTGTGTGTGTGTATAAAAATATATACATATATGTATGTATGTATATATATATATATATATATATATATATATATATATATATATATATATATATATATATATATATGTGTGTGTGTGTGTGTGTATATATGCGTGTTTGTACATGGTGCAAGATTACATTATGCAAGATATTATTAAAAACAAAAAGTCAATTTATGTCAAGTACATATTTAAATGTGTATTTTTTATGTTTATAACTGTTATGCTGAACGCTTCCAGTTTTGTTGAAAAGGTTTAAAATTATGTGTGTGTGTATATATATATATTTGCACTAATAACCAGTCTGTTTTTAAACAATATTTAAACAATTCCTGCACTGGGTATAGAAATATGTGGGAAACAAAAGAAGCTGAAGGCCATTCAGAAGTGAAATGAATTGCTGAATGGTATGCAGGTATATATTTACTTAAGTGTTTGTATGAGTCTACTAATATTTGAAGTAAGACATGTTATTCAGATGGGCTTGGAGTTATAATAGAAGGTAAAATGACCTTAGTGGCACAGTTTTAAGGACAAAATATTAAAACAAACATATTTCTATGCATAAAATATAGTTGTATACAACAATAAACGATGAATCTACAAATAATAACATAACTGTTTTCTTAGAAATGTAAATATTAACAAGGAGATGATGTTTCTTTAAGCAGGGGTCTTAGGGGTCTGTCAGTAAGCTGCATTGCCCGGGAGAGCAGTTACTGTTGCAGACTGTAGGTTGGGCTGGGAGCTGCACATAGCAATTTATTAGCAAGACAGGGAGGTATTAGCAGAGAATGGGAGTGGCCTCTCTCAACTACAGGCATTTCAACTAGGGCAGGTCTCTTTAATCTCTTTAGCTAAAATCTATCAGGTTAACAACTCACATTTCTAGCACTCTCATACCTATTTGCTTGGAAATCGGCACATTTTCTAAGAGGAGGAAGAATAAATAAGGGAACTTTTACCCACATTTATGGGCCACCAGTATTTGAAGGAAAGAAAGTGGATTTGATTGGGGGTTGTGTAGGATTTTTGTGGAAAAAAAATCCATTTCATGAGCAGAGTTGTTTGTCATGGATTCTTTTAAAGGAGGAATGAATTTGGAAAGGCTGCCTGAGAGTTTAAGACCACAGCCAACTCACGACATGGCTTCCAGTTTCCATTTGCAAAGAACGTCTGAATCCAGAGATCCGATTGAGAATTCTGCCAGTGAATCTTCTGATACTGAAGTTCCAGGTAATTTATCTCTCAGTCTGTGCATGTAAAGTACTATATGCAGGGCGTAGACTGGACTATGAGAGCCAAAGCTAATACATAAATACACAAAGAAATAGTCATTTTATATACTTCAGCCTTGTTTAGTTTTAAAATAAAAACATTACTTTTATTAATTAAGTAAATGTCATGGTATATTACTATGTTATAGCTCATTACATTACGAATAGTTACTAAATTACAGACGTGTACAAAGGTGCTTAGTATCAGTATAAATATATATTATTATTTTTTGTTTATTTAAGTATATACAGTCATTTCAAGTTCAAAATACAAAGACACATTTATTTGTTTCATAAACCACTTTTAATTATTCTAGCATAAGGTTTATAATTGCAAGCAATGAATTTAAAAATAGTAATGTACCCATTTCATTGGGATTTGTATTAATATTCTATTTAAGATTTAAGGTATGCTGGGTTCACACACACACACACACACACACACACACACACACACACACACACACACACACACACACACACACACACACACACACACACACACACACACACACACACACACACACACACACACACACACACACATATATATATATATATAAACGGTCTGATTTTCTGCTAACAACAAATGCAGATGATTCAGTATATTTTCAAAATAACCCATTGTTTGGTTTGGTTAATGTCAAAACTGGCATGTTTGGGAAACTTTATTTTTAACTAAGCAAACAAATATGATTTCACATTGCAACAGAACGATTGTTGGAAATATGTGGACATCTGTTGCTGCAGATTATTTAAGGACAGGCCTAGAACTAGATTTACAAAATTAGGAGACAGGTTTTCTGCTGAGCCTTTGGAAAATAGTTAAATTACACCAAAGATCAGAGAAACCTCACCCCATATTCCACTCCCACTAAAAAAAAAGACCCCATGAATGTTAAGCATCTAATAAACCAGTTTGTGGTAGAGAGGCATTGCAGAATTTCTTGAGAAGAAATGGCTTTTGGGGTTTCCTGCGTTGTAATACGACTGGTGTTTTAAAAGAACCCTAATTGAATTAAAATATATGAAATCGAGAAATTCTTTGCTGATATATTGTTGATAATTATTATCTTTATGGCCTTAGTTGTAGTTGTTTTATTAATACAGTGATGCAATATCTCTTTATATTGAATATTTTCCCCATTTGGTTTACAGGTTTAGTAATATTTCATTCCAGGGTAAATGATATGCGTTATTTTATTACAAAGAAGTAAGATTATACAGGTCAGTTTAGGTAACCTCCAAAAGAAATGTCAGCAAAATCCCAAAGGGTTTTTGTTTTGGTTTTTTCCCCCCTCTGTGGCCTATTCAAAGCAGCTACTGAAATGAATATGTAATCTAAGTAGCATCACTGCTTTGTTGCTTTATTACAAAGGCTTCAAATGCAGTGATGTTTTTCTCTTTATATATATATATATATATATATATATATATATATATATATATATATATATATATGTTAAAAGTTTATTTTCAGAGTTATTAATTTACTAGACAATATTGAATATAACGAGAAGCAAATGAAAATCTTGATTGAATTTATCATAAAATTCAAGTTTTCAAACCGGAAGTACTTTACATTATTGCTTTAAATACATTTCCTTGCCGTTTAGCATTTTTCAAAATTATAACAACTTAGGCTCAAACTATAAATGACTGGTTTTTATAGTAAATACTTTTTAAACATAATTATTATCAATATTAGTAGTAGTAGTAGTGGAAACGTTTTATTGCACATATTCTGTGAACTATTGATTTTTAAAGGGACACTGAACCCAACTTTTTTCTTTTGTGATTCAGATAGAGCATAACATTTAAGCAACTTTCTAATTTACTCCTATTATCAAATTTTCTTCATTCTCTTTGTATCTTTATTTGAAATACAAAATGTAAGTTTGGATGCCGGCCCATTTTTGGTGAACAACCTGGGTTGTTCTTGCTGATTGGTGGATAAATGCATCCACCAATAAAAAGTGCTGTCCAGAGACTGAACCAAAAAAACAAAAAAAAAAAACCTTTGATGCATTCTTTTTCAAAGAAAGATAGCAAAAGAATGAAGAACACTTGATAATAGGAGTAAATTAGAAAGTTGTTTAAAATTGCATGCTCTATCTGAATCACGGAAGATTTTTTTGGGGTTCAGTGTCCCTTTAATATAATTATTATCAGTAGCAGTAGTGTTATTATTATTATTATTATTAGTAGTAGTAGTATTAGTATTAGTATTGCTATTATTATTATTACACGTTTATCCTGCATTGATACATTTGTAGTATCCTTAGATTGTATATAGGTTCTTTAAATAATATTTACAGTTTCTCTTCTGTATGTTTCTAGGTAATAATTTTTTTTTTGTTAGCTTGTCGTATATAAAATCTTTCCATAGTTAACTTTAAATAACAGTATTTAGTAATAGGCTCATCAAATAGCACAGCTTTGCTATAAACAACCTACAAGAAATAACCGAGGGTTTATTTTTAGGTGGCCAAGCTCTTCAGATATTTAGTTGTAAATTAATGTAGAAACCTTTCTTCATCTCCCTAAATTCTGGACATATCTGGGGGCCTCTTGTCTTTCTCTGTTTTTATTTATTTATTTATTTTCCCTAGAAAAAGACAGAAGTGTTGAACAAAAGAGTGAGGATGGAAACGTGGAAGATCCATCCAAGAAAAAGAAGCAGAGGAGGCAAAGAACCCATTTCACCAGCCAGCAGCTCCAGGAGCTGGAAGCCACTTTCCAGAGGAACCGCTATCCTGACATGAGCATGAGAGAGGAGATCGCAGTGTGGACCAACCTCACAGAGGCCAGAGTCAGGGTAAGTGCCGCAGCCCTGGCATTAGGCCTGAATTATTAGCTCAGTCATTTACTAGATTCACCACTCACAACTTTAATCCATCTATTCCAATCGATTCATTTTACATCAAATTTGTTCTATTGTTTTTGTTTGTTAAATTTATTAATTGTGGTAATTGTTGTTGTAAAGGTTCTTTGAGAAGTAGCAGAATATAATCTCACGTCAAAATAATTTAGTGTATTTATTTCCTTTAATAGGGCAATAGGGGAGCAATATTGTGGGGTTTAAAGTTCCTGTTACGGCCACACTCGCCTCACTCCTCAGTAGGAAACACTTCTGCTGACATATTTTACAACTTTGTTGCTAACAATATTGATACAAGGGTGCTTGTTACTGGGAGTTTTAGCAACATAAGCTGCAGAAGTTTAGCAGACCGATTACTAATCAAATTATTGGGCAAGAAGATATATTTTTATTCCTAAAATATTGATCCCCTGTGCATTTGCATTTCCTTTTTTTTTTGTAGCAAAATAACCCTTTGTGAAATAGTATACAAAAATAATTTTCTATCCTTCAATTAGTCAGGGATGTTTTTATTATATAAAATATTATGTCTAAAATTAAATGGCTGGGTTGTATGCAGTCATTAGTATTTTCGCTTGCTCTACTGAAATTATTTCTTGTTCAATTTTAAATTAATATAATGCTCATTAAATATATATATGAAAGCAGTTTAATTTACTATAAGCATTTCCAAATTATATTTTAATGTTATCAATATGTTAACCTGATAGAGTGGAACAGTGGATAGCGCTATATACTGGACAACACTGCACATAATATTATTATGTAATCATACAACGTTTAGAGGACATTTTTACAAAAATAAATCTTATGTGCTAAAATACTCAAACAGACAAAAGTTCTGTAAATAGACCATTCCCACAAAGCGCAATAATTACTTTTAATTTTAAAATAAAGATTTTTAACACATACACAATGTGTTATACACAATATTATTATTATTACTGTTAGGCATTTTCTTTAACGGGGATTCTTTGTTAAAATTCTCTCTCTCTCTCTCTCTCTCTCTCTCTCTCTCTCTCTCTCTCTCTCTCTCTCTCTCTCTCTCTCTCTCTATATATATATATATATATATATATATATAAACTCTTGATATATACTTAGAGATAATAAAACATTTTTGCATCTTTCTGCTTTTCAAATACCGTGTTAAATAATATTCCATGTAAAGAGTTTGCAACCTTACTTTACCGAACTTGATATTAAAAGTAGATTTTCCAATTTTCTTAAATACCAAACTGTTTTACAAGGTGTTGCATTGTTTGGGGCAGCAATATGTATAAACGGTCTCTGAGAATCATAAAGACATATGGTAAAATCCACTTGGACCTTAGTTTACCATTGCCATACTGTCTGCCCAATCGAAATCAATAGACACATGTAGCGGATAAATAATTTGATTTACATCAATATACAGAGTTTTTTCCCTATATTTCAGTAAAGGGAAGCATGACTTACCTTATGACTGTCACTAAGTTCTGCAACTCGTTGCATAGCAATGTCCTGAGCCCTCTCTGGTAGCTAAGGGGTAAAATAGTTGAGGTTCTAAACAAAGACCAGATGGAAAAGTAAAACCCAGCACTCAACCTGAAGGCAAACTTAGATTGAACAGTGCATTTCTTATAGCCCCTAATAAAGATTCAAGCTAAGGAAATGATTTGCATGTAAAAAAATAATAGTTAAAACTGCCTGAAAAAGGTCAATACTTTCATTTTTAAAGCCAGAGTGTCTTTAACTAGCTCTTTACTTAAAAACGACCAACATTTCATTAGTTTGAAAATTAATATCAACATCCAATCTCTTTGGTTTATATATTTTTTATTATTTATTTTTATTTGCTTGTTTTTTTGCTAATTTAGACTTAGAGGAAAATGTTATTTTTGCACATCATGTACCAAACTAGTAACATAGTGAAACACTATATTGCATTGAAAGAGGGCTCTGTTGAGCTTCTTATTTCAGATGAACATACCTGTTGTATGCTGTATTTCAGGAAGCTGGCTGCTATTGGTTAACCTTTCAGCACAGAGCTGGCAGAAAGAAGAAATTCTATATAATATGATGCCTGCAAGTAATGCAAAGTGTTGTATTTAATGTGTAAGCCAATATATCTTCATAGAAACATTTTTTGGGGTTAAATAAAAGTAAAGGGATCTTAATTTTGGGGGATTTTTTGATATTTTGAATATGTTACATCAATGTACTTAAAGCATTGATGCAGTGGGATGCTGTTATTCCATATACCATCAGATTATATTCATATATTTGAAATAGGACAAATAATGAACGCTTAAAAAATAATGTGTTGTAAGTCTGAAGAACATTAAAACACACATACCTATATATGCATAATTGCAAATATAAGCAGACACAAATACAAATCGATGCTCAAAAAAGAAAAGTACAAAAACAAGCAGATAAACTGATACACAAACTCACAATGTGAAAAAGGCAGACACACATACACAAACATACCACACACATACACATACATACAAACAAACCATACACACATACAAACACACACATGCACACACATCCGACACATACACACACATCATACACACATATACACACAAACACCACATACACACATACACACACACCACACACACATACACACACACACACATATGCACACTCACATACACACCACACACATATACACACACACCACACACACATATGCACACACACCACACACATAGACACACTCACCACACACACATATACACACATGCACACCATACAGATACACATACACAAACACATATGCACACACACCACACACACATGCACACCACACAGATACACATACACACACACACATACAAACAAACAAACACACACAACAGAGCAAAGTCTAAAAAAAATCAGTTATTCAGTCTAATATTTATTTACAAGATGCAAAACATCCCGTTAATATGGAAATCACTTAAACTAACAAGAGCCAACTATGTAGACACAGTAATAGCCTTAAACAGAACAGGGTTAGAACAATTTGTTTATTGTTTGTTTATGTTAAATTGACAGTTATTGAAGAAGAGAAGAAGGAAATTCCCTCTCTGTATTCTGTTTTACGTTTCATACTTGGTTGTGATTTTATATTTTACAATGAATGCTTTATAGTATTGCTAGTTCAATCCTCCATCGATCAATACATTTATAAATAACGTCGTATTTACAATGCAAATTCATAAACATACACATTTGATTCCCTGAATTTTCGATTTATAATGGATACATTGTGGGGTGTCTACCTGGTTATTCCTTTATAAGGTTGTAGGTATTTGTGCGGGTGCACAAGGTTAATTACATTGTTACAATCAACAAAATAAAATGTAAACAGTGTTTGCGATTACATGTTATGTTATCACATTGAGCAAGTGCACTTTAAACTAAATTTCACTCTTCTGTATAACCTACCCACTACAAATTAACAGAATATATACACACACACACACATATATACTGTATATATATATATATATATATATATATATATATATATACATACATATATATATATATATATATATATATATATATATATATACGTGTGTGTGTATATATATATATATATATATATATATATATATTCTATGTAAATTTACAATTGTGTGTATAAAATCACGTGTTACATTAATTACACAAGTGCCCAGGTAATTAGCCCTATAATATTTGTAATTTTGTTCATATAAAAAACAAATATAAAACAATTGTTTTTCGGTTACTACACATATTATTGCAAGTACAAAAAGGGCTGGATCCACCAAACTAATAAAAATGTAGATCATTGTAACTCAGAATCAAACTGACTCCTGGAGACTATTTTTTTAATTAGAATTAAGTACACATATACATTTGAATAAATGACTGATAAATATTAATCAAGTAAATTAAACTTGGCTTATCATTGATTACATAGACCCTGTACCATTGTTCTCCTTTATGTGAACATACAAGCAATGCATATCAAAACAATAGCAACTGAGTAGTCTATTTAGGTCTTTTCACAGTCATTGATTCAAGATATATTTTCATACATTGTACTCCCTTATTTAAATGCACACAAATGTTTATGGGTATATATATCAAACACACCAGGTTATCAGGCAATGGCTCAAAATATATTATTATATTAATTGTGCTATTCCAACAAAATTATATTTATTCTACAAATTGCACATCCAACAAAATTAAAATATATGCACGCCATAGTTTTGCTATGATATTATCATAGCCTGGTACAGGTACATATATAAAATGGGGAAGTTATTTGGTAGTAAATGTTAATACTTTGTTTCCGATTCATGGACTTAATAATAGTAAAGAATAAAAATAAACAAAATAATATTACATTGTTGTATTACACATAACCTATTATGTGTTCAGGCACAATAATCTATAAATTATTTTGAGGCTTGTGGTTTGTAAATAGAATTCACATTGAAGAAGTCTTGGAAAGAAAATATTCATCTTACCATTGATTGCTAAAGATGATAGTATTTTAGTTTTCATACAAATTTACACCAACTATTATACAAATAATAATTATGTGCTATAGATGCTGTTAACGTCTGAAATCTAATATACAGAATACAGATCTTAGTTTTTATGTAATTTATTTTCAAAATAATATAAATAGTTTAATACATACATTTGATATCTAGATGAAGTTACCCAGATCAATGAATTGAAATGAATGTAAAATATTGTTTTCAATTCTGAACTCTATTCGAATTTTAGATTTTGGTAATTTATTGATGCGTTTTTTATGTTTTTTTTTTTAAATAAACTTTTGCCTGGATCGTTACTATAGTAAATACTACTTTAATTAGGAAATATTTAGAGAAGATTTCATTTCTACACTGTGTGTTTTGTAAACCTGTAAAAAAAGAGTAAATGGCACTGAGCTTTATTAAAGAATAACTCAAACATTCTGCAAACTAAGAAATTGTACTATGCCTGTGAGCTCTGTTACCGGTCAGAGCAGCATATAGTAATTAGTTAGACACGCATAGGCTGCATATCCAAAGGGCAATGTAAAGATTTTGCTTAAACATTACTAATCCAATCCCATTTTTTATGATCTGTAACAAGGCATTTTTATGACGCTGTATAAGTGGTCGGAAATGCTGGTGAACTGGTACACAAATGTATTATTAGGAAGAGGGTATTGATAAAACATTCACCATGTCCAATTAATACTCTGTGCAAACTAGGGCTAGCAAAACTTGCTAGGAATTAAAAGCACACATTTTAAAGCAGGAAAGAAAAGACCACTCAGAAAAAAAATATAATACAAATTTTATATATATATATATATATATATATATATATATATATATATATATATATATATATATATATATATATATATATATATATGTGTATATATATAGATATATATATATACATATATATATGTATGTATATATATATATATATATATATATATATCTTTTCTGAGTGGTGTGTGTGTGTGTGTTTTTTTAAATAAATATTTAAAGGTAAATCAGAAATATATAAATATATGCATGTGTAGGAAGTATATAAATATATGAGTAATAAAGAAAGAAAAGTAATAAACCCGAAAAAAAACTTAGTCAATATACAAGCTAAATTAACTGCTTTTAAGGATTTCAACGCAAAAAATTTCTATAGGTTTCATAAAGTAAAAGTATGTGAGAAAATATACCGGCGCTTATATTCCTTAGAGAAAAATATATATTTAAATAAATTTATCCAACATGGAAATAAAACTCTAATGCCCTGGTAAAATTAAATTTAATGATTTAATATTTGTGTCTCCAAGAAGGTCAAAGGGTCCACATCAAACGATTTTGTTAAAGGCTCTAGTGTTAATATTTATCGATGTAATTATTTTCTTGGGCAAATGGAGTCAGAGTTTCAATATGTGAATAATTACTTGGACATTTTGGGTCATTTTTTACTCTTAACTAATACTATGAGACCATTTATCATTTCCAGTTGCACTAATTCTTCCTCACCAGTTCTGGAATTATAAAATTAGAAAATACTTCCCTTTTTTGGTTTTGTGTTATTTAAATTGTTTGGCGCTTTGACCCTCTAATCTACATTTTTTTTTATAGAGGTAAGATTCGGGTAAGTGTAATCAGGGAAGGGAGAGACCAGTGGGTGACCTTTATTTCCTGGCGTTTCACTTAAGTTTTAATATTCCTTCTTTCTAGGTTTGGTTCAAAAACCGCAGAGCCAAGTGGAGGAAGAGAGAACGTAATCAACAGATGGACCTATGTAAAAATGGCTATGTACCTCAGTTCAGTGGGCTCATGCAACCCTATGATGAAATGTATGCTGGCTACCCATACAACAACTGGGCTACTAAAAGTTTAACCCCTGCACCGTTGACCACCAAGAGCTTTACCTTCTTCAACTCAATGAGTCCTTTGTCTTCTCAGTCCATGTTCTCTGGCCCAAGTTCTATCTCCTCAATGAGTATGCCCTCAAGTATGGGTCACTCTGCAGTTCCTGGAATGCCAAATTCAAGTCTTAATAATATAAATAATCTTAATAACATCAGTGGGTCCTCTCTTAACTCAGCTATGTCTTCAACTGCTTGCCCTTATGGACCTCCTGGGTCACCATACACGGTTTACAGGGACACTTGCAACTCTAGTTTAGCCAGCCTTAGACTTAAATCCAAGCAACATTCAACTTTTGGATACAGCAGTTTACAGAGCCCAGCATCTAGCTTGAATGCATGTCAGTATAACAGTTGATGGACTAGCAGAGAAATGTGCCATTTGGACTTTGCTTAATGGACCAGAAATGTTTGCAAGAGACACCAAAATCAAATACATGGATGAGTTGCAATTTTCTCTGGATTATGCGGGTTGTATGTGTTTACTTGAACTTGCACAGGAGTTTCAACGTCCAGTTTATGGAGATATATTGGATTTCATTTTTTAACATCTTGCCTGCCAAACAAGGCTGCAATTTATTGGGTATCAAAGTGTTGTAGCCCTCTGCACAGTCGAGGGATAAGACAAGCTAGAAAGGGGAGCTGTTTTGTGGTTTACACTGACATTGGAAATCATTTACCACCCAAAACAGGAATTTGCAGAATAGGAATATAGGGAGATTGGAGGGAAGAAGAAAATATGGATTAGGAATCAAAACGAGGGTTAACCACTTTAAAAGGTTATTTGTATATAAAGCTGTTATAAATATCAAAGATGTGTGCCACTGTTGAATAAACAGTTTTAAAATGCATGTTTGATGTGTTTGTCAGTTAAAGAACTGATGGTTTTCAAGCTCTGAAGGTTTCCATAATGGCACAGTATCCCCCATTGCTCCATTTAGATAATACAATAAATAAAAACTCCAGAATTTCTGCTAAGGCTATTTAATACCCCTGTAGTCCCTCACAACTGTATGTATGCTATGCTTATATCATCCAATCTTCCTTATTTATCTGCAGTTTTTAGTTCCCTATGTATCCTAAATATGCTGTGTATACACTCAATAAATACAAATAAAATCATTTTTACGACTCCAAGATTGAATCAAACAAACCAATTTGAGCCTAAGAATATTTCAAGATTGCTTGTCAGTTTTGAAACTTGTTTCAAAGGCATGAATGGGAAAACAAAATGGTAACACATGGTGGGTTGATTTTAAGATGTTAATATGTAAGTTTATTTGTTTTACAGTGGTTTGTTTTCATGAATATAATAAATATGATTTTTAAATATTAAAACGCATACAAAACGCATATGAAGTTGGGCATATTTATCGCTTAAATTTTCGATAGTAAATAACAAGAAATCGTAATATAAAGGTTCATAATGTTTCATTCGATCTTTTTTTTTTTTTTTTTTTGCCACAATCTCCCTTACTTCTTGTCTGTATTGTACACCTGTGGTACTGGTGATGTTGATGTATGGATGTTCTTTAACGATGTTGTGAAAAGGATGCAGTGTATTGTTTTTATAACTTATATTTTGTGAATATTTTTTTTTTCTCCTTCAAAATTAAGAGCATGTGAATAAAACGATTTTAACAAAACAGAAGTTTGTTTTCTAGTCAATCGTTTTTATTTATTTATAATGTAACAGTTTTAAACCAAATAAATATATGTATAAGCTTTATTATTCTTTTACCCCCCCCCCCCCATCACTCCTTAAATCAGTATACTATATTGTATACTATATTCCAGTAATATCATTTGATTTATTGTAAATGTTTGTAAATGTGATAATAGGAAACGCATTTTTTGTATATTGTATATTAACTGCCTGCAGCATTTTCTAAAGTGTGATTTTAATCTGGTTTTCTTTTAGCCAGAAATGTTTTAAATTATTCATCTACATAGAAAATACACAAATTCTTTTTTGATTGATGTTTAGAAGAGATTTTGCCTCTGTCTGCGAAATAATAAATACTCAGATTAGCAAACTGCGCTCTTATTTTTCTTTTAAAGTCAAATATTAAATAGCAAAGAATTGTGAAGATGGAACATTATATTATTTGTCAGTAGTTATATTCTTTTTTATATTCTTCTTATTAATATTATTATTAATACTAATTCTGATAATAATAATAATAATAATAATAATAATAATAATAATAATAATAATAATTTCATCATAAATCTAAATGTTTTATGCGAAGATCTGGAAAATAAGCTCTCGGATAATATAATAACTATATTTTAATACACTATCAAAATTTTACATCTAAGATTAGCAAACTGTCCTATGTAAAACAATAGATGCCGCTACAGTTTATTTCGAAGCAATACGAATAGATCCTATTTAAAATAGATATTTCAAAAATCTCTAAACTCTATATATCATCAATTTTCAGAGCGCATGCATGTATTACAATTATATAACAAATAAAACACTCTCTGGGTCTTAATTAATAAATTGGTAATGGATGCCCAAGGAGTTTTTAAATAAGCTCTTAGCTGAAAAGACTTGCCAACTCAATATTCTTGTTTGCTTTCTATATATCTAATCTATCTATCTATCATCTATCTATCTATCTATCTATCCATCCATCTATTTAATCTATCATATCATATCTATCTATATATAAAATCTATAATCTATCTATCTATCTATCTATCTATCTATCTATCTATCTATCTATCTATCCATCCATCTATTTAATCTATCATCTATCTATATCCCTATCATTTATTTATCATCTATTTTATATATAATCTCTCTCTCTCTCTCTCTCTCTCTCTCTCTCTCTCTCTCTCTCTCTCTCTCTCTCTCTCTCTCTCTCTCTCTCTCTCTCTCTCTATATATATATATATATATATCTATATCTATATCTATATATATATATATATATATATATATATATATATATATACTGTGTATATATATATATACATATGTATATATCTATATATATATATATATATATATATATAATCTATCATCTATCTATTTATCTCTATCTATCTAAAATCTATTTCAGACTCCTTAATACACTATTTTGAAGGAATTTGTAACTATTTTAAATACATTTCAAAGTTCTTTCCAAGGTTTCTATTCTTAGAAGGAGACAGGTATAGTGCCCATCAGGTAGCACGTTTCAAGCTTTAAAACAGTAAATTGTAACTCTACAGCTCTACGTTTTTCTTTCTTTTTTTACCCCTTGTTCCTGAAGAACACGTACAAAATGGGTGACATGTTTTCAAATGGGAAATGTTTATTTTAAAGCGCAGTGTACACCAATTTTCATATAAATGCATGTAATAAACACTGCTATAAAGCAGATTATGCACAGATACTGATCTAAAAACTTTTTAAAAACTTCCTTAGAAGCTCTTAGTTTAGCACAGTTGATGAGGTTAGGCTGGGACATCCAGTGAAAGGGGCTGGGAAATCAGGAAGAACTGACATACTCCCTCCCCTGCATATGAAAAAACCCTTTAGACAAACAGGAGCAACAGAAGTCTGTAGACTTGGGTCTACATCTGATACTTTATGGTTTGGTTAGGAGTCTGAAAATCAGCACACTTTTATTAAAAAGTAAGCAAAACTATACATCGTTACAAAAACATTCCCATATGGGCTATACAAATGGATCATCTACAAACACTTATGCAAAGAAAAATCTAATGTACAATGTCCCTTTAAGCATTAGATGTCTATACAGTCATATCAAAGTCCAATGCACATATGGACAGTTACTACCGCACAACTTTACAACAAACTGTGTATTTGTGTTTTATTTAGTTCATTCTTTTTTATTATTTTTCTTTGTCAAACTACTATATATACTCCTCTGTTGTGCATGATAACTTCCACAACCCACACACAGAGGAAATACCAGTTGCCCAAGTTCTATGTCAGATTGACACACAAAGATAGGGTGACATGGTTTGGTGATTTTAAAAGGCAATGTTTGCCTTGTATGTTTGGGTATGTACAGTGCATATGTAAAGAACTGGAATCCGTGAAAATTCTCATAATCTTAATTGAAAAATAGCTTACACTTTAAAGAAATACAAGTATACTCAAATGCCACTTTCATTTTAGGTGTGTTTATGCAGCACTTAATGTAAAATACCTCAGTCACTTTGTATCCAATTATATGTATATGATTATAATAAAGAACTAGAGTACAATTATATTTCTAAAACCTCTTAGCACATGTGAAACCTGGCATATAATGCTAGCTCTGGACAATGAGGTGGTTGGAGAAGTTACTTGCAGGGGAAAAGACTAGTTTTAAACACTTTCGGCTAGATTACGAGTTGTGCGTTAGGGTTAAAAATCAGCGTTGAGAGGTCCCAACGCTGCTTTTTAACGCCCGCTGGTATTACGAGTCTTGAAATGACAGGCTCACCGCTCACTTTTTTGGCCAGACTCGGAAATACCGCAAATCCACTTATGTCAATTGCGTATCCTATATTTTCACTGGGACTTGCATAACGCCGGTCGAGTCTAACCAAAAGTGAGTGGTAGACCCTCTCCTGTCAAGACTGATACTGCATTTAAAAGTCAGTAGTTAAGAGTTTTACACTACAACGCCGTAGCATAAAAACTCTTAACTAAAGTGCTAAAAAGTACACTAACACCCATAAGCTACATATTAACCCCTAAACCGAGCCCCCACATCGCAAACACTAAAAAAAATATTTTAACCCCCAATCTGCCAAACCGGACATCGCCGCCACTATAATAAAAATATTAACCCCTAAACCGCCACACTCCCGCATCGCAAACACTAGTTAAATATTATTAACC
This sequence comes from Bombina bombina, assembly GCF_027579735.1. NCBI lineage: Eukaryota > Metazoa > Chordata > Amphibia > Anura > Bombinatoridae > Bombina > Bombina bombina. The sequence continues at coordinate 443,878,612 of NC_069504.1, forward strand.
CATAATCTGCCTGCCCTAACATCGCCGCAACCTACCTACATTTATTAACCCCTAATCTGCCGCCCCCAACGTCACTGCCACTATATTAAATGTATTAACCCCTAAACCTAAGTCTAACCCTAAACCTAACCCCCCTAACTGAAATATAATTTAATAAATCTGAATAAAATTACTATCATTAACTAAATAATTCCTATTTAAAACTAAATACTTACCTGTAAAATAAATCCTAAGATAGCTACAATATAACTAATAATTACATTGTATCTAGTTTAGGGTTTATTCTTATTTTACAGGCAAGTTTGTATTTATTTTAACTAGGTACAATAGTTATTAAATAGTTATTAACTATTTAATAACTACCTAGTTAAAATAAAGACAAAATGTACCTGTAAAATAAAACCTAGCCTATGTTACAATTACACCTATCACTACACTATAATTAAATTAATTACCTAAACTAAATACAATTAATTACAATTTAAATAAATTATCTAAAGTACGGGAAAACCCCCCCACTAAATTACAGAAAATAATAAAGCAATTACAAGAATTTTAAACTAATTACACCTACTCTAATCCCCCTAACAAAATAAAAAAGCCCCCCCCCAAAAAAAAAGCCTTACCCTACACTAAATTACAAATAGCCCTCAAAAGGGCTTTTTGCAGGACATTGCCCCAAAGTAATCAGCTCTTTTACCTGTAAAAAATAGTACAAATACCCCCCCAACATTAAAACCCACCACCCACACAACCAACCCTACTCTAAAACCCACCCAATCCCCCCTTAAAAAAACTAACACTAATCCCTTGAAGATCACCCTACCTTGAGAAGTCTTCACCCAACCGGACCGAAGTCCTCCATGAAGCTGGCAGAAGTGGTCCTCAAGACGGGCAGAAGTGGTCCTCCAGATGGGCAGAAGTCTTCATCCAGGCGGCATCTTCTATCTTCATCCATCCGGCACTGAGCGGCTCCATCTTCAAGACATCCGACGTGGAGCATCCTCTTCTAACAACATCCGACTGAAGAATGAAGGTTCCTTTAAATTACGTCATCCAAGATGGCGTCCCTTCAATTCCGATTGGCTGATAGAATTCTATCAGCCAATCGGAATTAAGGTAGAAAAAATCCTATTGGCTGATCCAATCAGCCAATAGGATTGAGCTCGCATTCTATTGGCTGATTTTTCTACCTTAATTCCGATTGGCTGATAGAATTCTATCAGCCAATCGGAATTGAAGAGACACCATCTTGGATGACATCATTTAAAGGAACCTTCATTCAGTCATTGGATGTCGTTAGAAGAGGATGCTCCGCGTCGGATGTCTTGAAGATGGAGCCGCTCCACGCCGGATGGATGAAGATAAAAGATGCCGACTGGATGAAGACTTCTGCCCATCTGGAGTGCCACTTCTGCCCGTCTGGAGGACCACTTCTGCCGGCTTCGTGGAGGACTTCAGCCCGGTTGGGTGAAGACTTCTCAAGGTAGGGTGATCTTGAAGGGGTTAGTATTAGGGTTTTTAAGGGGGGATTGGGTGGTTTTTAGAGTAGGGTTGGTTGAGTGGATGGTGGGTTTTAATGTTGGGGGGGTATTTGTACTTTTTTTTTACAGGTAAAATAGCTGATTACTTTTGGGGGGCTTTTTTTATTTTGTTAGGGGGATTAGAGTAGGTGTAATTAGTTTAAAATTCTTGTAATTATTTTCTTATTTTCTCTAATTTAGTGTTTTTTTTCCGTACTTTAGATAATTTATTTAAATTGTAATTAACTGTATTTAGTTTAGGTAATTAATTTAATTATAGTGTAGTGTTAGGTGTAATTGTAACATAGTTTAGGTTTTATTTTACTGGTAAATTTGTCTTTATTTTAACTAGGTAGTTATTAAATAGTTAATAACTATTTAATAACTATTGTACCTAGTTAAAATAAATACAAAGTTGAATGTAAAATAAAAATAAACCCTAAGATAGATACAATGTAACTATTAGTTATAGTGTAGCTATCTTACTGTTTATTTTACAGGTAAGTATTTAGTTTTAAATAGGAATTATTTAGTTAATGATAGTAATTTTATTTAGATTTATTAAAATTATATTTCAGTTAGGGGGTGTTAAGTTTAGGGTTAGATTTAGGCTTAGGCGTTAATACATTTAATATAGTGGTCGCAACGTTGTGGGCGGCAGATTAGGGGTTAATAAATGTAGTTAGGTTGCGGTGACACTGGGGACAGCAGATTAGGGGTTAATAAATATAATGTAGGGTTCGGCGATGTTGGGGGCAGCAGATTAGGGGTTCATAAATATAATGTAGGTGGCGGCAGTGTCCGGAGAAGCAGATTAGGGGTTAATAATATAATGCAGGTGTCGGCGATGTCGGGGGCGGCAGATTAGGGGTTAATAAGTGTATGATTAGGGGTGTTTAGACTCAGGGTTCATGTTAGGGTGTTAGGTGTAGACATAAAAAGTATTTCCCCATAGGAATCAATGGGGCTGCGTTAGGAGCTTTATGCTGCTTTTTTGCAGGTGTTAGGTTTTTTTTCAGCCGGCTCTCCCCCATTGATTCCTATGGGGAAATTGTGCATGAGCACGGTTTACCTGCTCACCGATACCATAAGCAGCGCTGGTATTGAGGTAAGATGTGGAGCAAAATTTGCTCTTCGCTCACTTTTTTGCGGTTAACGTCGGGTTTGTAAAAACCCGTAATACCAGTGTTGTCTGCAAGTGAGCGGTGAGGGAAAACTGCTCGTTAGCACCGCACCCTTGTTAACGCAAAACTCGTAATCTAGGTGTTTGTGATTATTTCAAGCCTTTGAATTTCTAACTATAATCTAGCGGTCATGTAGTTATATTCCTGAAAATATGCATACCCTGCCTACTATTCCTTAAAGGGACAGTCAACTTAATTTTGTTATTCTATAAAAAGATAGACAATGCCCTACTACCCATTCCACAGCTTTTCAGAACTAATATTGTTATATTAATATACTTTATAACCTTTAAACCTCTAACACTCTGCCTGTTTCTAAGCTCCAGCAAGCCGCCTCTTATCTCAGTGCATTTTATTAGCTTTTCCCAGCCCACCAGTCCTAGTTCATGTGTGCCCTATAGATAACATTGTGCTCACTCCCACAGAGGTATGCATGAACCATTAGTTATTGGCTAAAATGCAAGTTTGTATAAAAAAAAAAAAAAAAAAAGCACTGAGACAAGGGGCAGTCGGCAGAGGTCTAGATACAAGGTAATAACAGAGGTATATTAAAAGTACAGTCTACACCAAAATTGTTATTGTTTAAAAAGATAGGTAACGCCTTTACTACTCATTCCCCAGGTTTGTACAACCAACATTGTTATATTAATATAGAAAGGAAAAACAAATTGTGTCAGAGCTCAGCTCACTAGTTAGAACAGACAGAAGCTAAACCCCAAAATTATCACACTGATCTCTCTGCATGTGACAGAATAATATAGTTGAAAAAAAAAAAATAGGGGAAAGCGCTCAAACAAGAGAAGCTGTCTGTATGTATCTCACAAGTAAATACTATGAAGAGATAAAACTCATTTGAATGTACTTATCACATTTGATAAAAAGCACATCAAACTAACATAAGGATGCCGGCATCTAAAAAATGACAAGAATAACAAATAGATAAATATTCTTGTAATTTCTTAGATGCCGGCATCCTTATGTAATTTTGATGTGCTTTTTTTATTAAATTTGATATATACATTTTTTTTAAATGTGTTTATCTCTTTATAGTATTTACTTGTGAGATACATACAGACAGCTCTTTTTGTTCAAGCGCTTTTACATACTTTTTCATTTTTCAACCATTGTTATATTAATATACTTTATAACATTTTAATAAATAAATTGATTCAAAGCCACTACAGACCATATTTTATTTCATGCTTTTTTTTATTAACTTTTCATAACAAGAGACTGCTTATTTATGTGAGCCCTATATATAACATTGTGCTCTCTCCCATGGAGTCAGTAGTGAACCTACTCAACAGAAGGCCCTGGTGCAATATTTTTTTTGGGACCCCCAATGGTAACTCAGTAGTAAGCAATAGTAGTAATATACATGCTGCTCTGTATAATGATTTTGAGGATAGATAGAGGGACCTGCAAATACACTAATAAATGGCACCCCTGTATTAGGATTTTACACATTCTGCACATGCCTATGTATAGACTGGCTGATATGGGCCCCTCAGAACTTTGGCCCTGGTGCCACCGCACCTGCTGCACCAATGGTAGTTCCGCCCCTATGTGGAGTTGTGGCTGATACTGCACTAACTGGCTAAAATGTAAGTCAATAAATAAAAAATAAATAGCCATGTGATTAGGGGGCTGTCAGAAGATGCTTAGATACAAGGTAATCACTGAGGTAAAAAGTATATTACTATAACTGTGTTGGTTATGCAAAACTGGGGAATGGATAATAAAGGGATTATCTATCTTATTAAACAATAAACATTTTCAAGTAGGCTGTCCCCTAAAGGGACAGTCTACAATAGAATTTTTATTGTTTAAAAGATAGATAATCCCTTTATTACCCATTCCCCAGTTTTGCATAACAAACACAGTTATATTAATGTACTTTTTACCTCTGTGATTACCTTGTATCTAAGCATCTTCTAACAGCCCCTTGATCACATGACATTATATTTATTATCTATTAACTTGCATGTAGTACTGTGTTGTGCTAAATCTTAAATAACTTCTCCGGCGTGAACACAATGTTATCTATATGGCCCACACGAGCTAGCAGTCTCCTGTTGTGAAAAGCAAATACAAAAGCATGTGATAAGAGGCTGTTTATAGTGGTGTAGAAACAGGCAGAAATTTAGGGGTTTAAAGGGACAGTTAACACCAGAATTTTTGCTGTTTAAAAAGATAGATAATCCCTTTATTACCCATTCTCCAGTTTTGCATAACCAACACAGTTATAATTATACACGTTTTACCTCTGTAATTACCTTGTTTCTAAGCCTCTGCAGACTGCCTCCTTATTTCAGTTCATTTGACAGACCTGCATTTTAGCCAATCAGTGCTCACTCGTCGGTAAATTAATGTGCGTGAGTTCAATGTTATCTATGTGAAACACATGAACTAATGCCCTCTAGTGGTGAAAAACTGTCAAAATGCTTTCAGATTAGAGGCGGCCTTCAAGGTCTAAGAAATTAGCAGATGAACATCCTAGGTATAGCTTTCAACTAAGAATACCAAGAGAAACAAGAAAAATTGGTGATAAAAGTAAATTGGAAAGTTGTTTAAAATGACATGCCCTATTTGAATCATGAAAGTTTTTTTTGGACTTGACTGTCTCTTTAAATGTAAGTATATTAATATATCAATGTTGGTTGTGCAAAGCTGGGGAATGGGTAGTAAAGGCATTATCTGTCTTTTAAACAATAACAATTTTAGTGTAGACTGTCCCTTTAAAGTGCAGAACAAATATTGCATTTTGTTTTAAAGATAAGAACATTATTTCTGGTTCTTTGGTTATGACATGCAAGCAAGCATATAAGTGTTTTTTTGGGATTGATGTTTTTTTTCTAAATACCCATCTTATCTCACTACTATGATTACCATAGACTTAAAGGAACATGTTACCCATATGTTAAACCACTTGAAAGTAATGCAGCATAGCTGTAAAAAGCTGACTAAGAAATATTACATGAACATCTCTATGTAAAAAATTAAAATATGTTGCCTTAAACATTTCCTCAACTCACCAGCGTAAGTATTCTGTGCACAGTTATACTTTAGATACTCTTTTTATTGTTATCTGCATAGTGAAAATACAACAGAAACTCAGCATAATCAGTGCAGAAATCACACTTTATTGTTATATTGTGGTACATTACCATAATCTTGCAACATGTCGTAATAATAGTTCTTAAACTGAGGAGGGGAAGAAAGTTATGGTGCTGCACATGCCAGATGCACAGTCCAGGGGCACACATCATGATTGGCAGCTTAAAGTCCCTTTACAATGGGATGTGGCCACTGAAGAAAATTTGAGATATAATATCTGCCTTTTTTTCTGAGCTGTTCAGGTCATATTTTCTAGTCAGCTTTTTAAAACAGTTGCTGCATCATTTTCAGGATATTTAACATGAGTGAGATAAGCTGGGTATGAAGAAAAAGTCCTTTTCGTGATTCAGCATTTGAGTAGCATGTCCCTTTAAAGGGACATTGTTATTATTATTTTTGTTTTTGCTTTTATTTTATGTTTTCTTATACTGGGTTTTGAACACTACCACCAATGCCAAAAATAATTCTAAAAAATATAAATAAAAGGTATCTAGAGGAAGGATATTTACCATGAGCAAGATAAAACTAAGGTGGCCCTTACCTATATAATATGTTTAGGTCTCAAAATAATGCATATTAATTACTGTTTTGGTGAATGGTCTTCATAAGATACCTTAGACATTTGACAGGTTATTGAGCATTTTGTGTTTTTGTCATATAATGCATAATTTCACAATTCTTGAAGCACAACTAACAGGCTAGGTGTTAAAGGGACTATAAACATCTTGAGATTTTAATATAAAAAATTCAGCAATGAAAATTTAGGAATTTTTATTTCTCAGAGCTGAAAATGCACACTGAATACTTTCATGGCTAACCCTGCTACATACCAACAGACATAACATAACAACTGTAAAACAATGCATCTTATACTGACACATTGAATGTGACTAACCTTCTTTCTACAAATTCAAAACCGGATTGGCTCCTCCAAACAAGACAAGTAGTGGATGAGTTTATCTGTTGATAAACAACAGCAGCAAAAAAGATGTTAAAGGATTCCAAAACTTTGTTTTTTAGTGTACACCGGGAACACAAATTTCAATAAACAAAGATGCATATTTTATAAAGTACCTATTTTTAAACTCAAACGATGTTTCTAAGCATTATAATATTAATTTATAATTTTCGGCTATGACGTTGTTCAAGACAACCCTCTAAAATGGGGCGTGCATTATAGAAATCCATTTCCTAGCGTCACCATACGCATGCGTAATGCGATCCATACATTTACGCATGTGCATTTCCCCTCCTATGTTTTTTTAAAAAAAAAAATCTTTTTTTAAACCAGTTCACAAGACATAAGAGAGAAAATTACATACATTTCATGTCCATAAAACAGATGACAAATTATGATATGTTAATACAGAAACAATAAGTAAAAACATAAACCACTGAAAAATAAGAGTAAACCACATGTCTTCCAAGAATTAATCTCAATTCGAAAGATTACCCTGATTTCAATGTTTCCAATACAAGTACAGGGCAATTCCTGTATATGTTATCCCAATATATTTTGGTACTATCATGCCTGTGAACCATACAATTTTTCTTTTATCCCCCCAGAAACATAAAATAGACAGACAACAAACAAAAAAACAACAGCAACAACAAAAAACAAAACATAAATAATAAATAAATCACTCCATCCCTCTATAACATTACTCTCTTTAACACAGTCTTCAAATTATTATGCTACTGATGAAGCTGGTATCCAGGAAAGAGGAAGCAGTCCCGTTTTGGCAGCTGATATAAATGGTTTGGTGTTGAATAATGGTGATAATAACTGTTTTTGAATCACCAATGTTTGAGCTCTGATAAATGGTAACCATTTATCCAAAATTTCCTGAGTCTTTTTATCATTTAATAAATTAATATTCTGAATCTCAAATGTAATATGTTGTAGAAGGGTACTTCTAAAACTGGTAAAACTAGGTGGAGAAGTATCCTTCCACTTCTTCAATATCATGTATTGCATTATCATTATCATTGTACAATAGGTATGGTAGTAGTTCGGTCTAATAATTGCCAAATCCGTCAGAAAAAAAAATATTTCTACCATTAATCTTGAAATGATCCCCAAAAAGTTTGTTGTACCAAAAATTAAATTTGGACCATAATTGTGATATTTTTGGACGTTTCCAGAATATATGTAGAATATCTGCTTTATCTAAAGGGCATTTAGAACAGTAAAAATAATTATTTGGAAAGAATTTTGCCAATTTAGAGGGAGAGAAATAGACATTGTAAATCAGTTTGACGTGTGATTCTTTCCAACCAATGGGAATTGTAAGTTTTTGCATTAACATAAAACTGTGTCTAATATTAATAGAGTCTACTGCTGGAAAGTGCAATACCCAGAAAGCTTGAATTTTATTTAAATATAACTGACCCTTTTTAGAAAGCAAAATATCATACAATAACGATATAGAACACTTGCCTACAGAAAATCTCCTAATGGATAGATTGATCTCAGACCATTGACACAGTAGCTCAGTTTTCCAACTTATAGAATTAATAAAATGACGTATCTGAAAATATGTGAACAAGTCATTCCTAGATATTTGGAACCTGCGAATAAGGTTATTAAAGGATAGTAAATGTCCAGTAGAAGAGAACAATTAATGCAGGTATATCCATCCCTTTCGGGACCATGATTTAAAAACTGCTTGTTGGATTCCTGGTATAAATTCTGGATTCCCACATATTGGAAGAAGGGAAGAGCATTTAAAATCTATTCCCAGATTGAAGAAAATCTTCTGCCATGCAATGATAACATTCTGAAAAGTTATTAAATTTTTTAGAATACTAGGGAGATTCCCTATTGAACACTGCAAAATCGCCTTGAGATAAAATGGTGAGATTATTTCTGTTTCAAGTTCATTAGAGGTGAATTTATTAAGATTTGTTAGCTAGTCCATAACAGTCCTGGCTAACGTAACAAAATTATACAGTTTAATATCTGGAAACGCCAGCCCAGCATTCTCTTTTTTCTTAGTAAGTTTTGCTATTGATATGCAGGCTTTTTGCTTTTTCCATAAAAATTGTGAACAAATTGAGTAGAATTTATTTATCTGCTGTTTAAAAACAAACGGCTAGATTACGCGTTTTTGTCTGTAATGGTGTACGTGGCTAATGCACAGTTTTTCCTTACCGCTCACCTAAAGTAACACTGTTATTACGGGTTATTTTAAACCCGGCGTTAGCCACAAAAAGGTGAGCGTAGAGCAGAATTTAGCTCCACATCTCACCTCAATACCAGCGCTGCTTACGGTAGCGGTAAGCTGGCAAAATGTGTTCGTGCACAATTTCCCCATAGGAATCAATGGGGCAGAGCCGGCTGAAAAAAAACACCTGCAAAAAAGCAGGGTTCAGCTCCTAACGCAGCCCCATTGATTCCTATGGGGAAATACCTTTTATGTCTACACCTAACACCCTAACATGAACCCCGAGTCTAAACACCCCTAAGCTTACACTTATTAACCCCTAATCTGCCGCCCGACATCGCCGACACCTGCATTATACTTATTAATCCCTAATCTGCCACTCCGGACACCGCCGCCACCTACATTATCCCTATGAACCCCTAATCTGCTGCCCCCAACATCGCCAACACCTACTTTTTATTTATTAACCCCTACTCTGCTGCCCCCAATGTCGTCGCCACCTAACTACACTTACTAACCCCTAATCTGCTGCCGCCAACATCGCCGCCTCTATAATAAAGTTATTAACCCCTAAATCTAAGTCTAACCCTAACACCCCCTAACAAATACTCCAATAAGTCCCTTAAAAAGGCACTTTGGAAGGCCAGAAAGACCCAGAGAGACGACCTCTTGTATGTAGGTAAATCTAAATTAGATGGGGGAAACATTAGATTTATCTCTAGATTTAATAATCAATGGAACAATATTAGGTCAGTGATGAATAAAAATTGGAACATTCTGACTTTGGATGACAAGGTAAAAAATGTAATTGGAGAGAAACCTCTAATGACAGCCAGAAAATCAAAAAGTCTGAGGGATATCCTGGTAAAAAGTCAATTTTCCAGGGGTCCCTCTGATGCAGACTGGCTTAGAAAGGACAGGGGGATCAAAGGCAGCTATCCATGTGGACACTGTGTATACTGTGTCCACATGGATAGCGCAAAGCAATTCTCAGTACAGGATGGTAAGACTTACGATATAAAATACTTTTTTAATTGCAAGTCTGAGGGAGCAATATATCTTCTTAGATGTTCGTGCCCGGCCTTTTACGTAGGAAAAACGAAGAGGCTTGTGAAGGACCGGGTACAAGAACATCGTGATGATATTGCTCATTGCAATGACACCAGTGTAGCGAGACATTTCGAAATGTTTCATAAAGGAAATGTGGAATCTTTAAAGTTTATCATTATTGATAAAGGAATCACTAATGGTAGAGGTGGCAATAATGAAAAAATCCTTTTGCAAAAAGAAGCAAAATGGATTTATAAACTAGGAACGAGATATCCAACAGGTTTAAATGAAAAGCTGGAATTTGCCAGTTTTCTATAAGTATTAGGCTGATAGAGTGTGCGCCGTTATTTTGGAAGTGATCATTAAAAGGCCGTTTTTAGCTTTGTTTAGAAAAGCTTAGGAATTGAGCTTCTCTATTTAATAAATAATAACAAAGCTTTTATATTTTGGCACTTTTTAACTATGAACACAAGTATTATTAAAATAGGGCTCCTTGCTGTATACAGCTTTAAGAAAATAGCAGGTGTTCAGCAAGTAGATCACCTGTGGAGTCACAGGTAGGTCCATAAATAGAGGATATCCGGTATGGAATATTATGCCCTGATGAACCCCTTAGACACAAATCTTGCTGCAGGGGTGAAACGTGCGTTGGCACTTTGTGTAATTTTGGCACCTATGTGCTATACTAGCCAGGAGTGAGGTCGACTAACTCCTGTCTTTCTTCTAAGCATTTTTCAAAGAAAGCAAAGAAAAGGCATTGCGGTACAAGTTTATTGTTAGTCCTGGAACTGACTTCATGCTGACATTACATGCTGAGAAAGAGCGTGTGTGCTTGAAAAGCGGCTAAGGTTTGGAGATTGTGGTTTCCCTATTTGCGCTGGACTGAATGTGCAACATCCACCTGGAGGTGGTTAAAGATAAGAGATCCCTTTTACTGAGAAATCTTTTGGCTCTCTTGTGTGTGGCTGTTCTAACTTACTCTCCGGAGTACAAGGTGCATCCTGGTATGCGCTTAGCTACATAATATCGGTGGAAGCCTGGTTTCTTTCACCTGAGCAATTGACCAATCCAGTGGACGGATTCTCGGCCTTTGGGACACACCCCTTGCAATCGAACCTATTGCCAGCAGGCTTACAACCACACCTTAGGCTGCAAGTGACATCACACGCTCTGAATGCTGCATCACTTCTGAATTGGAATAATGGATCTACATACAGCAGCTAAGTAAAATAACTGAACTTGTACTTTCAGCAGCAATCACCAGTGTCTGTATCTCAGATGCTATACTAAGACATTTGCCGGTCATTTATTTTGATCTATTTAGGATTAAGTGAAATTGTCTTTTTTATGGTTTTACTTGTAACCGCTATGTAAATTTACTTACGTTTTTTGCTTACTATATGTTACCTGCCTATGTTATAGATATTTGTCTGTGTCATAGATAGTAGGTTAGGCTGCACCCCTAGTTAATTAGCATACGTATGCTTAGAGGTTACTGGCCTTTTAGTAACATTTAGTTTTTGAATTCTGCTGTTTTAGTTAAAATTTGCTCACTTTCAAAGCATGATTGACTTTGTCATTTTCTGTGATCCACATAAACGTGGTTTGGGATTTAAATAGGAATTAATAAATTTGAGTATTTACCAAAATTCTGTGTGCCTTTTTTTTAATCCCTTGCTTTTTCACAACAGTAGTGTATGTTGTGAATACATTCTCTCTGTTTGATCTTTGTAATATTCATTTTCAAGGGTGGCACCAGAGAATAATTATTCTTTTTTTTGGTTTAGCAGTATTATCTACTCTCTCATACACTTTTTTCATTCACCCTAACAAATATAATTTAAATAAATCTAAATAAAATTACTATTATTAACTAAATTATTCCTATTTAAAACTAAATACCTATAAAATAAACCCTAAGCTAGCTACAATATAACTAATAGTTACATTGTAGCTTTTTTAGGATTTATTTTTATTTTACAGGCAAGTTTGTATTTATTTTAACTAGGTAGAATAGTTATTAAATATTATTAACTATTTAATAACTACCTAGTTAAAATAAGTACAAATTTACCTGTAAAATAAACCCTAACCTAAGTTACAATTACACCTAACACTACACTATAATTAAATTAATTACTTAATTACAATTAAATTAAATAAACTAAAGTACAAAACCCCCCCACAAAATTACAGAAAATAATAAAATAATTACATGTTTTTTAAACTAATTACACCTAATCTAATCCCCCTAATAAAATTAAAAAGCCCCCCAAAATACTAAAAATCCCTACCCTATACTAAATTACAAATAGCCCTTAAAAGGGCCTTTTGCAGGGCATTGCCCCAAAGTAATCAGCTCTTTTACCTGAAAAAAAAAATACAATACCCCCAACATTAAAACCCACCACCCACACACCCAACCCTACTCTAAAACCCACTCAATCCCCCCTTAATAAAACCTAACACTAACCCCTTGAAGATCACCCTACCTTGAGACGTCTTCACCCAACCAGGCAGAAGTGGTCCTCCAGAGGGGCAGAAGTCTTCATCCGATCCGGGCAGAAGAGGACCTCCAGACGGGCAGAAGTCTTCATCCAGGCGGCATCTTTTATCTTCATCCATCCGCAGCGGGTCCATCTTCAAGCCACCCAACGCGGAGCATCCTCTTCCATCCGACAACTAACACTAAATGACGGTACCTTTAAGTGACGTCATCCAAGATGGCGTCCCTTCAATTCTATCAGCCAATCGGAATTAAGGTAGAAAAATTCCTATTGGCTGATCCAATCAGCTAATAGGATTGAGCTCGCATTCTATTGGCTGTTCCAATCAGCCAATAGAATGCAAGCTCAATCCTATTGGCTGATTGGATCAGCCAATAGGATTGAATTTGAACTTAGGTTAGGGTTTATTTTACAGGTAAATTTGTACTTATTTTAACTAGGAAGTTATTAAATAGTTAATAACTAGATAGCTACAATGTAATTATTAGTTATATTGTAGCTATCTTAGGGTTTATTTTATAGGTAAGTATTTAGTTTTAAATAGGATTAATTTATTTAATTGTAGTAATTTTTTTCAGATTATTTTAAATTATATTTAAGTTAGGGGGGGGTGTTAGGGTTAGACTTAGGGTTATATACATTTAATATAGTGGCGGCGACGTTGGGGGTGGCAGATTAGGGGTTAATAAATGTAGGTAGGTGTCGGCGATGTTAGGGATGGCAAATTAGGGGGTTAATAAAATTTAACTAGTGTTTGCGATGCGGGAGTGCTGCGGTTTAGGGGTTAATATATTTATTACAGTGGCGGCGATGTCCGGTCGGCAGATTAGGGGTTAAAAAATGTATTTAAGTGTTTGCGATGTGGGGGGGGGCTCGGTTTAGGGGTTAATAGGTAGTTTATGGGTGTTAGTGTACTTTTTATCACTTTAGTTAAGAGTTTTATGTTACGGCGTTAGCCCATAAAACTCTTAACTACTGACTTTTAAATGCGGTAGGAGTCTTGACAGGAGAGGGTCTACCGCTCACTTTTTCCAAGACTCATAATACCGGCGTTAGGAAAATCCCATGGAAAATATAGGATACACAATTGACGTAAGGGGATTTGCGGTATGCTAGAGTCCCGGAAAAAAAGTGAGCGGTACACCTGTACCTGTCAGACTCGTAATACCAGTGGGCGTTAAAAAGCAGCGTTGGGACCTCTCAACGCTGCTTTTTAAGGCTAATGCAAGACTCGTAATCTAGGCGAAAAAGTGGTAAATTCTGTAACAAATACAGAATTTGTGGAAATATAATCAAGGTGATTCTGGCTGACAAAGAAATGGGAAGATCCATCCAGTTTTTAAGATCTAAGATAGATTTACTAAAAACCTGCAGAAAATTCATCTCATACCAAAATTTCGGATTCTTATGAAGTTGTATCCCCAAATATTTTATGTAATCTGTTGTTTTAAAAGGATGATGTAAATAGCTTTCTTGCTTCTTCATGATCCACATCAATTCGCTTTTTCCCAGATTGATCTTATAGCCTGAAATCGAGCTGAAGATAGTGAGCATGTCTAATAATAAAGGTGTAGATTTTTTTGAGTTTTCCCCCAAAAAAACTGTAAATCGTCAGCATACAATAATATTTTAATATTCTCAGTACCAAATTTCAGCCCTGTCAATTCAGACCAAAGCCATATAGCGAGGGATTCTATAGATATATTGAACAATAACAGGGAAAGGGGACATCCTTGACGAGTTCCACAACCTAATAAAATTCTAGCTGAGGGGTTACCATTAATCAATAGATAGGAATAAGGATTTGTATATAGTTTCTGAATAAAACCTACAAAATTACAAATGAATCCAAACTGGGATAAAGAATCTAGCAGGTGAATCCAAGAAATGGATTCAAAAGCTTTCTCTGCGTCTAATGACAGCATATCCCCTCCTATGTTATGATAATTAAAAAAAAATATTGAATTTATGCTTGTTATTTTCAGGGAGATTCTCGCAGCGCGGCACTCTTACCTGCTCTATGCAGTGTAGTCATCAGCTTTGTCTAACATCCATACAGCCGGTCTGCTATATTGATGTGACTGACGTAGAGTATGACGATTGAGCAGTTTGCGCATGCGTATAGCGGCAAACTCAGCCATTATCATAACCTGAGTTATCAGTTTTAATTGGAGGATAGGAAATAATAGCCGGCGGTGAGTTTGGAAATATTTCGTTTTTCAAAATTGGATTGCGAAAGTATGGTACTTCTTTGGAACGCAATGTAAATTACAAAATTATATAAAATATGTTGATATTGCGATTGCAGATAAAAAATTGGGTTTAGTGTCCCCTTTAATTTGTTTAAAAAATGTTTAGACTTGGTTAATATATTATGATGCCCAGTGCACACGTATCCCAGGGTGAATAGGCACAGGTATCCATAAATCTCAATTCTTATCTTCATTTACTCGTAAAGGGATAAAAAACAGTTTGTTCTATTGTTCATTGCAATATGTATTCATCATATTAAAAGGATTTTACATGTTATTTGTTTTTCCATTACCTCCTGTCACAGCCTCACAATGGCATATTTAGGTTTTGCGCTGCCCTATGCACTCAAAATTCTGAGATGGAGGGAGAGAAAAAAGGGAGAGAGGGAGGGGGAGGGACGCATTAAGGGTGAGTAAAATGTGGCACATAATTTGTGAGAGAGGTTTTTAATCATAAAAGCACGCAATCTCTCCCTTCAAATATCCCATATGCTTGCATTTGTTAAAAGATGAAGGCAAATATAACTATTTTTTTTTTAATTAATGATAAAGGCTAATGGGTTACCATTTTATCAAATGATGCAGTCGAACATTATTAAAAAGAAAAAACAAGCAAAAAAACAAAACAATATCCTTATACATTTCAGTAATGCTGGTGTCTGAACATCTTGCTGTCAATACAAACCTCAAAAAAACAGTTAAAAAATCAACTGACTGCTCAGCTCAAGAATGCATAGTGCACAAATCCCTTTTAAAATTCATTAATGTCTGGGGACAATTAAAAGCATTGGCATCGGGATGACACAGGGGGCATGGAGATGGAAAGACATTTTTAAATTTCTCGATTTTTTTTTTAAATCTACTGCTTATTTGAAAATCAAAAAGTGCTATTGCATTGTCTTGTTTTTATTACACATTGGTTGATTGCGCAGCTCTACTGTATTTAGGTCTAGATTACGAGTGGTGCACTATAGTTTGCATGCGAGCTATATCAGGTTTTTGTGGCCGTTTGCACGCAAATTAAAATCCATCCATATTACAAGTTAAAAGTAAATGCAAACGAATAAGCGCAATCGTGATTGATGCTAGAGGGATTACTGTGACTACAGAGCTCTGGTTAATTGTTACGCAAGGTAAAAAAGTGACACAAAACTCATCAAAAATACCCTTTAAAGTACAATTAAACTCATAATAACATAATATAAAAAAATTGAATAAAAAGTTATAAGGGCTCAAAGATATAAGATGTCAGATGTTAGAAGAAAAAAAAAAACGGGCCACAAGTGCTTTTACATAGGGATCCATACAAATACATGTATAAATATATGTATGTATATAAATATATATGTATGTCTAACACATATGAATATATGTATTTATATATATATATATATATATATATATATATATATATATATATGTATTTACAGACATATATGCACTTATAAATACAGATATACATATGTACAGAAATAAATACATATATCTCATTACAATTTATTTACTTGTAATACCAGCGAACATTATAGTGCACTGATATTACAAAGTGGAGCTCTAATACCGATATTTAGCGTTCCACTTGTAATTTGGCCATATGTGTGAAAAAGAAAACATGCGTCTTTTTTTCTGAACGAGAATGCGACCGCGAGAGCGCAGATGTTGTGACCTGTAATATGTGTACAACTGGGTGCGAAAAGGTAAAAAAAGTGGAGCACAGATAAAGCACTCGCGGGAGCGCAAATTTGCGCTCTACTCGTAATCTAGCACTTAAAGTTTTTTTTTTTTAATCAGACTTTTTAAAATATATAAATATACATTTTAAACAAAATTATCCTGCAAATATTTTAAACACTCTAACAAAAATAGATTACAAATTCAGTTAAAAGTTATTATAACTAACCATAGACATGTATACATATACAGTATATAGACACATATATATATATATATATATATATGTATATATATATATATATATATATATATATATATATATATATACACGTTGGAGCTCTTTCCACTCAAATAACTTTAAATATGAAAAATCTTTTAACATTCCAATGTTCTTCACTTAGAATAAAATGCTCTTTTTATTTTGAAATATTTATTTTGTGTTAGCGCGCAAGCTATAGGTGTTAGGTTTTTTTTTAACACACACCCCATTTAAGTTTATGGGAGAAGAAGTTAATGTGGTCTCAAAATCCGAAGTTCTGAAGTTAGCATGCATCAGTCTTTAGCTTCCACGCTTTTTACTTTCAATTTGTAATATACTTGCCCCTAGGGAAGTAATTTTTTAACCAATATAGCACTAGTTGAAAGAGACATTAAACTGCTGGGTACAACTAAAGTAGTATGGTTACTACTCACCATACTATTGTATTTCCTCCTGTACCTGCAGCTCTCTTTAAAGCCATTTTCTTATTTTAACTCATTACAGAAGTCAGCTGCTAAAACCCTGTACTTTTTTTACTGGGTGCCGCCATTTTGTAGTGCACATATTGTTGCATCATGTGGCAGAAGCAGTTCACATTCACAGACCTATGATGTTATTGGCTTTTTGACAGCTGTACATTGCACGTCAGTTACATAACCAATATAAGATCCAAGATGGCTGCACCCAGTGAGAAGATGCAGAGCTTCACTAACTGATACTTGTAAGGGGTTAAAATAAGAACAACTTTGAAGACAGCTGTAGGGACAGAAGAAAAACAATAGCATAGTGAGTAGTAACCATGTCACCGTAGTAGTGCTCAGCTGGTTAATGTCCCTTTAATTCAGTGCAAAGAAAAATATTACAGCCAATAATAACCTTCCTTCCTTTCTTGTTTTCCTATTTGTTGTTAATTTGTTATCCCATTAGTACAACAAAGCACTCTGAGTAGTTCCCTTATCTCTAGAATACCATCATATATCTGTGCCACTTCATAGGTGAAAGCTACTACTTCCTATTTATATGTAATCTCTTATTGACCACAAATACATTTTTAGATAAACAGAAACAGATAGACAGTAAGATTGATATACAGGTGGTTATGGCCTGTAACCATAGTAGGTATTAACGCATTCTCCTTTCCAAAATTATGGTACAATCTGAACTCTATATTAATGAAAAAATATGCAGAAAAACTAAGTGCTAACAGGCTGTTTTTCAAGCTACATCTTAAATTCTTCATTTCTGTCAGCATGTCACGTCTTACTCAAGGTTTGTAATGGATGCGTTGACAGACCAAGAAGCGTCAGTGAGAATGGCACTTGCATAATAACTTGTAATTACAGCCTAAATAAAATATGTTAGAATCCTTAAAGAATGAAATAACTTGCAAATCTGAGCTTTCCACCCCCCCCCCCCCCCACACACACACACACAGTTGCCTCATTTAAGTTGCTGTCTTGGTTTCTTTAAACACTTGATTCTTCTTTTGATTTTTTTTTTAAGTCTTGGAGAAAGGGGAAATAATTTTTGTACTTCAGATCACAACTTCTTTTTTGCAAACCTTAGCTTATCTTCCAATTGACAATGTTAGAGTCACAGTCAAAGTTACATCCAAAAAAGTTCTTAAAGTGATGGTAAATATAGATAATCATAAACATAAAAGGTAATGTGTTAACTCTAGCATATTATCATAATTGAATCTGCAGTATTTATATTCAAACTTAAAGGGACAGTATACTATAAAATAGTTTTTCTCTTAATGTGTTTCCAATTACTTTTTTACCAGCTGCAGAGTATAAAATGAATGTGAATTAGTTTTTTAAGGTTTATTTTTGTATATGAAATAGCCGATTTTGTTTTTTGAAGCCACAACCTAATAAAATGGGTTGAGCTTGTAGGTATAATCAGATCTCATTACTTTATCACATTGTGTAACTATACCTGCTTCTTTATCTTATATCTGTCCATAAACCAATCACCAATACTTGGAGAGAACAATGGAAAATTAACATTGTATTACCTTATCACTTCTATACCCCACTTGGAGTGTCATTTATTCTACTGGCTGTGTTTACACAGCTTGGCTTTAAGGCGAAAAACTTTCAGGATAGGTGAGGATACCACAGGCTAAATCAACTATTTCAAATGCCAATATAAGGGTAATGGAAATACTTATAAATAATTTAATACATTCCAGCAAGTAAAGTGGAACATTGGGAACAAATTAAAGGGGAAACATTTTTTGAGCAAACTGTCCCTTTAACTTTTTATTTACCCTCTTAATCTCCCCCTAGCCAAAATGTATTTTTTTCACACTATGACAAACATGTGAGGCAGCCAATAGGAGAGGCACCACACACACAACAGGCATTTATAGGGAAATAATGATATATAATAAATAAAGATAAATGTCTGTGTAAGAGCATTACGTTTAAAGATGTTTACAGACGGGGGCTTTTTGTGTGTAGGGGTTATTATCAAGAGAAAGTTTTACTGAATTATGTGTAGGGGTTACTTTATGTATCTTATATGTTTAAAGTCCAGTATAGTATGATTTTTTACTTCCCCTTTAAAGGACCATTAAAGTCAGTAAAATTACATAAATAACAAGTGCATAATAAAAAGACAATACAACAACACTTACTCTAAATTTCAAATAAGCTGTAGATTTTTTTCTGACAAATTTATTTTTCTCCCATTTCCTCCCCCCTGTATCATGTGACAAACATCAGCCAATCACAGACTAGTATACCTATACCCTGTGAGCTTGTGCACATGCTCAGTAGGATATTGTTCACCAGAAAGTGTGAATATAAAAAAACTGTGCAAAATTTGATAATGGAAGTAAATTGGAAAGTGTCTTAAAATTGCATGCTCTGTCTGAATCATAAATGTTTTTTTTTTACTTGAGTGTCCCTTTAATGTGTTCTCAATGACCCATATAACCTGCTGGAGTGTATTACATTGTTTACAAAATGTTAATTCACCTTTATTTTGTAATTTGAAATAGTTGATTTTTCGTGTTGCATCACCACCTATAATAAAAATTTTCAGTACCAAAGTACTGGTTCTAGAAAAGCTAGAATTCAAATTACAAGAGGGTGTTGAGAAAGAGAGATATTGAAATGGTCATTTTTCATTTTTCTTTCTTAGGCCCTGATGATCAAAACATCCCGATGTGGCAAAATATTCAAAAGGAATCCATCGTGGGAACGAGATTGCCGGTGAAATATTCCAAACTGCTGACATCAGTGTCTTGCTTAGAAGCATTTTACTATACATCTAAGTGTGTGGCGATGCTGGCGAAATATTCAAAGCGGCATCGCCACCACCTACATTGAAGATGTAATATAAATGATCCCATTAGACAGTATTGTTTGGCAATACAATCTACATGTGTCAACAGAAACCCAGACCCTTTTGTTACAATACAATAGGGAAACTAGGACATCAATAATACACCTATATGAGCTGAAGGATTGTGGGTATATTGTACATATGTATACAATGTTATGTTCATGTATTTTATTGTATAATGCTAAAATATGTATTGTGATTGTTGTGATCTCAAAAAAATTGTATTTTGCATTTGGCATTTTTTTTTCTTTTTTAGGTGTTCATAAAAATAATAATTCATAGAAGACAGTAGCTGCGACTTTCTAGTTTTCTTTATTTATTGCTGATATACGTTCTCATTGTTCAGAATGTGTTATACTTAAACTATTTGAACCACACTGTAACAAATGTCTTGTTTTTTTTGTCTTTTTTTTTGTCTTTGTTAACAATGGAGATCGCAGACATCATGAATATATAGGCATTCCATAGGAGTTTGATAAGCGTCCATATTGTTCCCTCTTTTTTTTCTTGTGTGCAACAATTTTTTTCTGTGTGCGGGCTTGATAACGCTTGTGTGCATGCTGCAGAAGCTGATTCCTTCCTCTACCAGCGGTACGCAACAAACTGAGAGCGCAGCGGTCTTAGTTCCTACCTTGTGTGGGTGGCCTCCAGGCAGGCTGAGCTCATCTCCTGCCTCCCTCCCTGTTGTGTCGCAGGGTGTACAGTGCTAGTGCAGGAAGCAGACGCAGAGCATGAGTCTCACATCATTCCCCCATCCTCTCTCACTGCCTTGTACATGGAAGCAATGTGCACTCAAAGCAGCTGGTTGCTCTGTTGCCACTGGCCTCCCTCACAACTACTAGTGACCCCAGCTGGGCAGGGCGGCCCACCATGATATGTCCCAGCATCCTGGCAGGCCAATCTGGCCCTGGGAAGTAGGAGGTCTCAGCCAGTGGGTCTGGGGTTAGTTACGCAGGGAGAAGAGGGGCCTGGCTTTGGCCTGAGGCAGCACTGAGCTTGAGAAGAGGCTAGGGCTGGTGGTGATACCTCACTTTCCCCATCCCTCCGGTGTTGCGCAACCTGATATTCTGCTTGTGCTGCACCAAGAGGGAAGGTGCGTGGCAGCGCTGCTGCAGACCTTAGAGAGAACATTGCATTTGAGTAACCTGTATTTTAATGGGGAAACATCTCTGTGAGTTTGTAAAATTTAAAGCACTGCCCTCCATCTTAGAAATAATTTTTCAGCCATCTCAGTCTTGCCAGCTTTTCAGTGGCACGATTTTCCTGTGTGTGAAATCTTTAGAATATACAGTGAAACTAAGATTACATATGCATTATTTGTAGCGTTCCTACACAGAAACCATTTTTTGTTTCAGCGAATGCACAGTGTATATTGTTTAATAACACTTCAAATACATACAGCTCCCCCACCCCCACTGAGATGGCAGATGAGTGACGATGTGGGTGTACTTTTGCTAAAGCTGCAATCCCTATTTTTTCTTATGGGAGACACCGCCACTCGTAGGAACAGAGAGGTTCAGCCCACTTTTTTGGAATATATCTCCAGACCCACAGATTGCTAGACTGACAAGGTCAAATAGGCCATTTCTCGTGGGTCTCACAATGTATTGATCATCAGGGTCTTAGTTTTGGTCTTTAAGTATTCAGTGAGAGACAAAATAAAGAGGACTTTGTTTAACTATATAGACAATAGAGAAATAAGATAATAATTTCTGCTCTCCCTGCAAGCCCAGCCCCTTTGATTGGATTGCGGTTTCAATTAGCAGAAACAACTATTGCAAAGCAAAAGAAGAACGTCATTGTAAAAACATTAAGGTAAAACCAGATTGTTTCTTTCTTTTTTTTTGTTTAATAATGGGAAGGAGTTATGTAAAGTAGGCAGGAATTGATGAGCCGGGGCTATGCTAGGGCTAGGTCCTGATTAGAATTACAAGTGTTGTTAGCCAGGTAAATGGTTAACAATAGTTGAGGTTTGTAAGGCCAGGTCTGTAATAAATCAAATGAAGAAAGTCCAGCTATCCTTGTGTAAAACAAAAATCTTTATTGGATCCATTAAAAGTTACATGTAGAAAGTAGCAAACAGCAAACACTGACGGTGTAGAGGGCGCAGCACTGAATGGCTTACATGTTTCGGATCTACTCCGTAGTCATAGCCAGGTCTGTAATAGATAGGGTTTAATTTGGTTGGAGGCCAAATTAAAATTAGGATTAGTGCTGTAGCAGATAGGTTCAGCAGTGCCTCAAGCAGACACCAAACATGTTGCAGAGTCACACATTGTACACTGTTGCTAAAACTGTGTGTCTATTGTGATACCGCAGGAAAAATTGAGCCACTACAGAAAATTTGCATAGTGTCATTCTCACAGCTAGGTTACAATCTGTCCTACAGAGAGATATCAAAGATTATCCAAATCATAGAGAAAAATCATGCTTGCAGCAGTAATTAACACTCTGATTGTTAAACCCACACTAACCCTGTGTTAATTAAATCTTAATATCTTGGAAAACACACAATGCAACCAAAGGCTCAAATACTGCCACATACTACATTGTCAGAAGTAATTTAACTCATTCACTGCATGCTAAACCATTGATCCTCTTTCCTACTTATCTTTGATGTACACTGTCTAAGAAATAGAGGCAGAAAAAAAGCAGGAGGATCCGTTGCTCTGGTTACTCAAGATGCTGAGAATTATACTTCCCTGATGTGACCAGGAGCCTAATTATTTCCTCTAATGCCTTAGCTGATCTACTATAATAGTTTCCTAACCCTGGCTTGTCTCTGGTTAGTGCTTGGGATTCTTCTCCAATCCTAATGCCTGATCTTTCTAATCCATATACCTCCATTTACTATTCTGCAAATTGTGCTTTGTTAGATTGGAGAAAAGTGGTAGTGGATCGCTACTTCCTGCACCCGGGTTAAAGTACAACTGAAAGTAATTGTCTCATGTAGAAGAGCTAAATGTAGGCTTGAACTATTTTGCTGTGTGTTGTCAAGTACAAACATGTCTCTAAAAGATTCACAGTTCATGTTAATTGTGATTATGTGAATGTTTTTTGTTTTTTTATTATAGGCAAAGTTTTTGGTTCAGATATTAATTAATAAGCTTCAACACATTGGACATTGGTTCCATTACCCTGTCTGGTGCTCCTATGGCCTTCCGGTGTCCTGATTTTCCCAGTTTGGTATTCTGTTCTGTGCAATGCTCAAATTGTAGGGTTCATGCTAACTCCTAGATTATTCTTCAGTCTTCTGTTTTGTAGCTTCTTAAAGGTTAGTTCCTGTTATGTGCTGGGTAGCTGATATCTTCAAAGCATATTAAGGCTATTTTGGTGTTAACCAGTATCAGAATGCATTGTTGTTGCTCTGCAGTTTTTCCTATCAGTGATATATTTACATATGATCCATCATATATTTTCAGCCCACTCATGTCTAGTGCAGTAAATTCATTTCCCTGGTATCTGAGTGTGATCTCCATGCCAACTAATTGTTCTGCACATCTGTTCCTATGCATTACTTACCATCTAAAATCCAGATTCCCAGGACATCTAGTGTTTCAGTATCCCCTTCTACTGCTTAAGGGGTCCACTCTTTGTACAGTACAATCATTTATAATGGGGCAATTTCTAAACATATGATGCCTGGGAAGATCTCACTTTCCACCAAACAATACTTACACAAATGAACATTTGTACTGATATTATGATGCAAAAACAATTATAATTCTCTAGTGTTTGCATTACTCTTAAATTCCTCCCATTAACATACATTAGTGTTCACATTTGGGGTCACTTAGAAATGTCCTTGTTTTGAAAGAAAAGCTATTTTTTACTTCATTAAAATAACATCAAATTGATCAGGAATACAATGTAGATATTGTTAATTTTGTAAATGACTACTTGAAGCTGGAAAGGGCTGATTTTTTTCTACATAGGTGTACATAAGCCCATTATCAGTAACCACCTGTCCTGCGTTCCAATGGAACATTGTGTTTGCTAATCAAAGTTTATCATTTAAAAAGGCTAATTGATCATTAGAAAACCCTTTTGCAATCATGTTAGCACAGCTGAAAACTGTTCTGATTAAAGAAGCAATAAAACTGGCCTTAATTAGACTAGTTGAGTATCTGGAGCATCGGCAATTATGGGCTCAATAACAGGCTCAAGAGGACCAGAAACAAAGAACTTTCTTCTGAAACTCATCAGTCTATACTTCTTCTGAGAAATTAAGGCTATTCCATGTGAGAAATTGCCAAGAAACAGAAGATCTTCACAGAACAGCGCAAACTGGCTCTAACCAGAATAGAAAAAGGAGCTGGAGGCCCCAGTGCACAACTGAGCAAGAAGAAAAATACATTTGAGTACAGTATTTAGTTTGAGAAACAGACGTCTCACAAATCCTTAACTGGCAGCTTCATTAAATAGTACCCGCAAAACACCATGTCATAACTTGTGGACAGCTCTTGATTGGAGCCACTTTCTTCTTACAACAGGACAATGACCCAATGCACAGCTCCAAACTATGCAAGAACTATTTAGGGAAAAGCAATCAGCTGGTATTCTGTCTTTAATGGAATGGCCGGGTTTAGAAAGATGTGATTGTCCATATGAAGTATTTTGCATTGCAGTGTTGACTTGCTAGTGAGATTATATTCACTATTAATGCAGTGAAAATGATAGTTTAATATATTTACTAATATATCAGTTACATTTTGAATATGTTTACTAATTTATTATTATGTTTTCCTTAATGTTATTTTTCAGTCTCTTATTTATTGTGAGTAATTTTTATTTAGGTAGTGTAATTTTAATTTAATGTTTGTGCTTTTCTAAATAAAATTCCACCTTTAAAAAAACTCTTATTCCATTTTTATTTATCCCTTCCACCTTTATGTGTATTTCTTCAATTGCCCCATGCAGCAATGTGAGTTGTAGACCCTCCTTCTCCTGTATTTTCTATGTAAACTTATCATTAAGACATGGGCAGATATGGTCCACAGCCGAAGATAATAAAAATTTAGAGGATTACTTCTACCAGCAGAAAATAGCTACAGCTGGATAAATAACATCTCAGGTCAGCTTCCACTATCAAGTCATTTCCTGTGCCCCCAAATCTGTAGACAGTGAAATGGAGATTCCTTTTGGAGACACACATACACAGGTTAATCAAGTGTTATGTTCTCCCTCTATTCTTCCAATGATTGGTTTAAGTTACACACGAGTCAAGGTTTAATGTCAGTCATTGCAAATATTTAAAAATAATATATATTTCTTAGGCATTGAATTGGTTTAAATGTTATGAAATCTAGTAAAATGCTCAGAAAAATACTGAATGGTTTTCAGATTAATACAGCATATTAAATATAACTCTTGAGGGAACTGCAGTGCAAACTGTTGCCTCATTCAGTGGCAGACAAGAAGTTAAAGCAATGAATTTAAATTGCTAAACATGTTTCTATAAATTTAAGAGGTTTAATTAAAATAAACAGTTTGGATTTTTAACAGTTTGAAAATAGATGGATTTGTAGGGTTGAAAAAAGTAACTGTAAGAGACAAAAGAATGATATGGATATTGCAATGTTATTTGTTGGACGGACTTTAGTTCTTTCATCTTAAAAATATTTGGGAAAAGTAAATTTTATATAAAGGGATACTAGGTTTTTTTCACACTTAAAATCAAAGAGAAAATATGACTTGAAGGTGATTAGGCTTTATTTTTTTGTTTACAGCAAAAGCATAAATGTGATAAAATGTTTATATAAGCTTTTGAAATGATTTGTGCTTACATTTTAAGCACTGTTCACTATATCTGTTACATTTTTCAATAATGTATACAATTTAAACATAAAAATAGACAGAAAAAAAATTAGCAAATGTTATTTCAATAGGTTATTAACTAGAATTCAGAAATATGGTAATTCCAACACAATTTTTATTTCCACCACCTCCAGGAGAAACAGACAAAATAGATGTAATCCTATAATATGCAGATCAGCTGCTGAAATAAATGGCAATAAGTAACTTCCAGTATCTTAAAATGGACAGGGCTTTTATTCTTGACTTTTCCTGACAAAATAAGAGGGGTTGACAGGACCCTGAACAAATTTCTGTTAGTGAAATAGCTCAAAATTGATTTTTTTTTTTAACTGTCATAAAACTCAGAAATTCGGAAACCAAAAATCTTGGTACTCCAATAACTCGTCAAAATTCTGCTTGTGTTCAACTCAGAGAAAGTGTATGTTCGTATGGAGGAAATGTTGAAATTTCTTTGCTATCATTTCTCATTAATAAACAATATCAAAGTCACAAAGTCTAAAGACTGTCATTCTAGGAATTGTTTTTCAACACCCAAAGATGGTACAGTACCACAGAACATTCAGGATCTAATAATTTTTCTAACAGACAAAGCTTAAATAAAAAGGATTCATCACCAATTCATGTGATCAAGTGGGCAAGATGGCAAATGGATCCGCTTTAGCTGTACTTTCTTAGAAAATTTAACAAGAAATTAAGTCTCTCCAGAACAGAATCTAAACTGGTGGATTCAGAATCTCAGCAATGTCCTTCCCTTGACATATCTCGTTGGATTAAGGTATCTTTTAATCAATAGCAATAAGTCTACATTTTCAGGACTTAAGAAAATAAAAGATGAAGATATTCACAGACAACAGGATAGCAATGACATACAGTATCCCACAAAAGTGAGTACACCCCTCACATTTGTAAAAATATTTTATTATTACTTTTAATGTGACACCACTGAAGAAATTAAGCTTTGCTACAGTGTAAATTTGCTGTCCCCTCAAAATAACTCAACACGCAGCCATCAATGTCTAAACCATTGGCAGCAAAGTGAGTACACCCCTAAATGGAAATGTCCAAATTGGGCCCAAAGTGTCAATATTTTTTGTGGCCACCATTATTTTCCAGCATTGCCTTAACCCTCTTGGGCATGGAGCATCACAGGTTGCCACTGGAGTCCTCTTCCACTCCTCCATGATGACATCACAGAACTGGTGGATGTTAGAGACCTTGCGCTCCCCCACCTTCTGTTTGAGGATGCCCCACAGATGCTCAATAGGGTTTAGGTCTGGAGACATGCTTGGCCAGTCCATCACCTTTACCCTCAACTTCTTTAGCAAGGCAGTGGTCGTCTTGGAGGTGTGTTTGGGGTCGTTATCATGTTGGAATACTGCCCTGCTGCTCAGTCTCCGAAGGGAGGGGATTATGCTCTGCTTCAGTATGTCACAGTACATGTTGGCATTCATGGTTCCCTCAATGAACTGTAGCTCCCTAGTGCAGGCAGCACTCATGCAGGCCCAGACCCTGACACTCCCACCACCATGCTTGACTGTAGGCAAGACACATTTGTCTTTGTGCTCCTCACCATGCAGACCAATTTGATGCAGTGTGCGGCGTATGGTCTGAGCACTGACAGGCTGACCCCCCACCCCTTCAACCTCTGCAGCACTCATGTGTCTATTTCCCAATGACAATCTCTGGATATGACTATGACAACATGCACTCAACTTCTTTGGTCGACCATGGCGAGAACTGTTCTGAGTGGAATCTGTCCTGTGAAACCGCTGTATGGCCTTGTCCACCGTGCTGTAGCTCAGTTTCAAGGTATTGGCAATCTTCGTATAGCCTAGGCCATCTTTATATAGAGCAACAATTCTTTTTTCAGATCCCCAGAGAGTTCATTAGCATGAGGTGCCATGTTGAACTTCCAGTAACCAGTATGAGAGAGTGTGAGAGCGATAACACCAAATTTAACACACCTGCTCCCAATTAACACCTGAAACCTTGTAACACTAACAAGTCACATGACACCGGGGAGGGAGAATGGCTAATTTGCCCAATTTGGACATTTCCACTTAGGGGTGTACTCACTTTTGTTGCCAACGGTCTAGACATTAATGGCAGTGTGTTGAGCTATTTTGAGGGGACAGCAAATTTATATTTATACAGGCTGTACACTCACTACTTTACATTACAGCAA
This sequence comes from Bombina bombina, assembly GCF_027579735.1. NCBI lineage: Eukaryota > Metazoa > Chordata > Amphibia > Anura > Bombinatoridae > Bombina > Bombina bombina. The sequence continues at coordinate 443,906,704 of NC_069504.1, forward strand.
AATGTAATTTCTTCAGTGTTGTCACATGAAAATATATAATAAAATATTTGTAAAAATGTGTAGGGTGTACTCATTTTTGTATGATACTGTACATATTATTCCTAGAAAAGACAATAAGTAACTCAGTCCAGTAGCAGTTATTATTTTATTTCTTTAGTTTTAGAAGCATGTGACATTTTTAACAGTGACCCATTTTCAAGCAGATTTTATTTAATAAATAGGGTTCCAAGCTATCAAAACAATGGCAGCATCCGAGGAACATTTTTTGTATGACAGCCAAATAATGATGAAATCTAGATGTTAATTTGTTGGCAATCCAACAATAATCAAGGGGTAAATCAGTTCTTCAACTAATTCAGTCTCCTCAGTTGATGAGGTGGATGCTTTTTTCTCATCTGTGGAACTTCAATCTAATCTATATCTCTTCTACAATCTCACTGACACCTCAGCCTTTCAATTCAACTACCTCAAGCTGACTTCAAGTACAGAAACAAATCTATTACTTCAGCATGCTACAGAATTTTTGATGTCTTTTCAAATTGAATGATTGATCATAATATTTACACATCATACAATGATGCTATCTTTTGGAATTTTTACATTATGGTTTTTACTAAAGGCCTGATGATAAAAACTTGTCAGCATGGAGAAAAATTACACAATATCTTTGGAGTCTGTGTTTATTTTTAGCATTTTATTAAATGTACAGTATGTGTCTCTTATTCACATCCAGAACTCAGCATAGCTGGATTATCAGAATTTAAGGTAAAATTTGCATATCTAAAAATTTTTGAAGGGACCCCACGGTAATGACAAAACTTCATAGATCATCTCACCAAAACAGAAAGCTTTAGATCATTAGGCAATAAGCTCAATTTCTTTGAAATTCCAAGTCTTTGTTGTCTTGGGAATTAAAAAAAACTTTGGTTATACATTTTAAGAGATACTGGCTTATATTTATTCATTAGAAAAATGCATGGTCCAAAATACACAATGTTTTTCTTGTATTGCCTTACATGGCACTGTCTGAGGTATACTTTATTGTTGGATGGTAAAGTTATGTTTTGAGTTTTTTTTTGTGCTGATGTATTCAATCTCATATCCAATATTCATACAGATTTACACTTTCAAGGATTAATATTTGGTTCTTGATACTCTGCTAGCAGCACCCATTGAACTTTACATAAAACATTTTTATTTTACTGTAATTTTATTTCTGCAAGAAAAGTTTCAGAACTGCACACACTTTTTAATGTAGAATTTCATAAGGACAAAGGGCTCAATCTGTCAAGCCTTTCTCCTCCCTTCGACTGCAGGTTCTCACAGAGCCAGGATTTATCAAGCAGTGGTCATTAGGTGGTGAATTTCAATCTCCCTGGTCTTGTCCAAATGGGGAGATTGACAGCCCCACTCGTGATTGGCCGTGCACGGGCAGCGGGGTTGCACTTGATCACAAAATAGCGCTCATGTGCAATGTTAAATCCAGGCACCCGATCGCTGTCCACCAGAGAAGTGCTGGGGCGGACAGGGGTGAATATGTCCACCCCTGTCCGCCCTTGATTGATAAATTGAGCCCATGGCCCCAAGTTATCAAAGTCTGGTGGACCTGATCCGACAGTGTGGATCAGGTCCGCCAGACTTCGCTGAATACGGCGAGCAATACACTCGCCGTATTCAGCATTGCACCAGCAGCTCACAAGAGCTGCTGGTGCAATGCCGCCCCCCAGCAGGGTGTGTCAATCAACCCGATCGTACTCGATCGGGTTGATTTCCGGCGATGTCTGTCCGCCTGCTCAGAGCAGGCGGACAGGTTATGGAGCAGCGGTCTTTGTGACCACTGCTTCATAACTGCTGTTTCTGGCAAGCCTGCAGGCTCGCCAGAAACACGGGGCATCAAGCTCCATACGGAGCTTGATACATATGCCCCCAAGTGTTCAGTTGTGATGTTCTCACCCAAGGTTGTTTCAGATTTCCAAGCTATAAAGAATAATTCTAAATTCCTATTGTCCAAACAAGACTATCAGTGGAAAACCATTATGTAGACACAATCTTTATTATTTCAATAGGGCATTGTCTTTCCCTTGCAAACAACACCATGTCAGCATGGATAGTACAATACATCATCTAGGCATATCAGTTAAATTAAAACCTAGTTAGAGGGACTCAGTGTAAATATTACAAGACCAAATTTACCCTCCTGGGTGATTAAAACAGATGCATCACTCTAAGAACAATGTCCGGTGGGAATCTTGGAGACACCTAACACATTAATTTCTCATTATAATATCTGCTAAATTTGCAAGAAAGAAATAAAATTCTGCTCTGCCACAATGGGTGTATATAGTTTTTTTTATATATATTTCTCTCTCTCTTTGTATTTGTCTCATTGTTGAGTATTATCTTTGGGAGCAAAGGTAACTAGAAATTACTTTAAAGCAAGAATAAAGTAACAATAGATCATCACTTCTTGCGGGCAGGGTTCCAAGAAGTTTGCCTCCAGAGGAAGACCCTTGGAAGTTGGGAATGCTTAGTGCAGGGGAAGGATGATTGGTGCTGGTTGTCCTACACTGGGGGTGGGTCATAATTAGGATTAAATCTATTTGGTGTGTCTCAGAGGTGCAGAGACCATTAGTAGAGGGGAGTCATGGATGGGGGAGAACGTAGAAGATATGTGTTTGGATCATGGAGGGTCATGGGTAATCAAAGCATAATACATTGGGGGATGTTGGAAGTTTATATGTGTATTAGGCTAGAGGATATAGTGGCAGGGAAATCTGGTGTTTGGGTAATATATTTTCAGATATAACTGAAGATTCTTCTACAGAAAAATATTGAAATTAGGCATCTGCCTTCCTGTTCTAGGAACCAGGTATATATGAGAGTTGGTAAGGTTAGGGAACCTAAGGGGGTTTGTGACATTGAAGTCAAGTGTAGAATTATACACTGGTTATATCAAATAGCAAATATATTTATTTTACACTTTATTTAACAAATATGCTTGAAACAGACGTTACCAGGGGGGGAAGAAATATCCACGGTTAAGCAACCTCAGGACTGATTGTAAGCTTACAGAATCTAGAGATCCCCACCGGTAATTATACAAGTAAAATAAGGATGTATATATAGAAGGCTAAAAAAGAATGGGATAAGTCACTTCCATACTTCAAATATATAATAGCCAAATTATATAGCATCCACGTTTAAAAATAAAGGGCTAGTGGACTGGGTGTTGCGTGTCAAATCAGTAAGTCAATACAGGGTAGGGAAGTCACGTTCTGTGACGGAAACGCGTCGGTGGGCGTGGCCTTGGGTGGAACAAGCGTGCGAGCTAGTCACATACCTAAAATAGCAACAGCGGTTTTTTGAAAACTCTCTAACTTTATACCGCCGTAACCTTATACTGCTATAGTTTTCTCACTTCAACTGCAACTATAGGAGGGTTGTTATATAATTTAACAGTCATCTATAAATAAGCTTAATTGCCGAGTTACGAACAGCTACATTTTTGCTAAGCTCTATATGCCATTACGCTATAAGCTACATAGTAACCTTTAATGTTGAATTGAATGTATCGGTTTGAACGTAACTAAGAGAAATTTATGGTGACACTTTGTATTGAATATAATATAATACATCCAAAGCGCATATGAGAATGACTTGTGTGTATGTAAACTAGCTCTATCTGATAGGGATTTTAGCTAGAAATCGGCTGACTCTGTTCAATCAGAGCAGTACGCAGGCAGGAGGACGCCTTTGAGCGCATAGCTTGTACATTTTGTATGCTTGTCCTTAATACCTACCCTGTGTGTATGGAATCATTTTTGTGCTAACTTCCCTACCCTGTATTGACTTACTGATTTGACACGCAACACCCAGTCCACTAGCCCTTTATTTATTTTTAAACGTGGATGCTATATAATTTGGCTATTATATATTTGAAGTATGGAAGTGACTTATCCCATTCTTTTTTAGCCTTCTATATATACATCCTTATTTTACTTGTATAATTACCGGTGGGGATCTCTAGATTCTGTAAGCTTACAATCAGTCCTGAGGTTGCTTAACCGTGGATATTTCTTCCCCCCCTGGTAACGTCTGTTTCAAGCATATTTGTTAAATAAAGTGTAAAATAAATATATTTGCTATTTGATATAACCAGTGTATAATTCTACACTTGACTTCAATGTCACAAACCCCCTTAGGTTCCCTAACCTTACCATTTCATACCTAGTGATTCAATTCACACTTACGAATTTGGGACACAAGTGGTCAGAGTTTAGATAGTAATGGCCGGCTATCTATCCTCCTCCATAGATTTTGATCAGTGGAAACAAGAAGCTGAAAGAGTATTTACTCTAAATGTTGGTAGCGTTTGTCCAAATGCTACAAACATAGAAGAAGCCTTTAAAAACATTGCTAAGATTATGAAAAAACAAGTAAAATCTTTTTGGGAGATTTTCAGTTTAGAAAATTATGTTAAGAATAAATTAATCCCGAGAGGTCTAAGGATTCAGCTAGCACCTGCTTTTCACATCTCAGATGAAAATTTTGTGTTCATTTGGCAGGAAATCCTGACACAGTGCTCTCTAGATCTGATGAAATTAACACTTGAGTTTGAAAGAAAACAATATGAAGAACTAACTAAATTAATAGATGAGGCAAAAATACAAACAAACAAATTTACTACGCATAAAGATTTTGAGGCCCTAGATTTAAAACTGAAATTCCATATAGATAAGCTTAAAGAAGAACTCAGTGAGACCAAAAATAGGAAACTACAAAGAGATTGGTCTGATCACCAAAAAGGGAATATTTATAAAGGCAATCAAAAACGCAGTAATTTTAGAAGAACACAAGAATCTAGACTTACTAATAATAAAAATACTACCTCTGATAACTCCACTACAGATTCAGAACCCTCTGATGAGGAACTAACACAAACACCTACAACTAGTGTCGCCTTAACAGAACCATCAATTACACGTATTTTTTTAGAGAAAGACCTCTTTCCACCAAAGAGAGCTACAAGAACGAGGCAACCAAACAAATCAAAATCCACCAAAAAACAGAAATAGCTATGGATAATTTACAAATTATCAATCTAACTGAAACTCAATTAGAAAAGGAACACCACACACTACTATCAAAGGGACTTACATTTGTACCCACCCCACATCATGACACATTCAATTGGATCAAGGACATACATTTGTTCGCTAGAAAACTTGCACTACATAAGTTTCACAAAAATGCTAATACAAATTCCTTGATTGATATGGGCATAGAACAAGAGGACCATGAAATGGTCAATTTAATGCTATCATTACTGAACGAAAACACAGATACACCTGATACAAGGAAAACAAGTGTAGTGAAACCTAAAAGTAATTTCATGCCAGCAATTTCAAAATATCCATCTATTGATAAATTTGTCTCCCTAGTTACAACAGAAATAGTGGAGATAAATAAAAGGAGCAAAGTACAGAAGAACTTGAGCTACAAAGAACGTAAAGCTCTCCAGAAATTACAAAATAATAAGGCAATTACCATTAAAAATGCAGATAAGGGGGGTAATATGGTCCTTATGAGCAATTCTCAATATGAACAAATATGTACAGACATTTTGAGTAACACAGATAATTACAAAGTCCTGATACGAGATCCAACTGATGTTTTTAAAGGGGAGCTGAGATCCCTTTTGGATAGAGGTCTACAAGAAAGGGTCATTACAAAAGCTGAACACCAGTTTATGTTGAATATGTTCCCGAGAATAGCCACCTTCTATAGCCTTCCAAAGGTTCACAAGAATTTGACAAATCCACCCGGTAGACCCATAGTCTCCGGGAATGGCTGTATCACTGAAAATGCAAGCATTTTTCTAGACAAAAAACTAAGACACTTTGTACATACCCTTACATCTTACGTGCAAGATACTAAAGATGTCTTAAAATGCTTAGCCGACGTGATAGTCAGTGATAATACTATGCTGGCCAGCATAGACGTTGAAAGTCTATACTCTAATATATCTCACAATTTAGGCTTAGAAGCTGTAAGTTTCTTTTTGAGGACAGTAAATCCAATTCAAAACGATGAGGATGATTTCATCATTGATTTACTAGACTATGTGCTAAGACACAACTATTTCTTATTCAATAAGAAAATCTATTTACAGAAAAGGGGCACAGCAATGGGCACTTGCTGTGCTCCAACGTATGCCAATCTGTTCCTTGGGTGGATTGAGAATAAAAGTATACTTAATCAAGATACAAACCCATATATGCAATATATGGACTTATATATTAGATACATTGATGATGTTCTAATCTTATGGACAGGCACTAAAAATGACTTTGAAAACTTCATGTTCTGGCTGAATAATAACAAAGATGGAATGAGGTACACTTCAAATATAGACTCAAACAAAATTTCATTTCTTGATCTAGAGATTAGAAAAGAGAATGATGGCACGCTGAACACAAAACTATTTAGAAAAGAGACAGCTACTAACAGTCTCCTCAAATGGGAGAGCTATCACCCTAAAAAATTGAAAATGGGCATTCCTTTTGGCCAATACCTAAGAGCCAGACGAAACTGCAGCACAGAACCAGACTTTGAGAGAGAAGCAAGGGAGTTACAAAGAAGGTTTAAAGAAAGGGGATATCCAGGCAGATGCCTCAAAAAGGCATATCAAAGAGCTAAATCACTAAATAGAACTACACTATTAGAAACTAATTATCAAGCCATTGCACAACCAGTAAATGAACAACAACCTATAAGAATCATTGGAACATACGATGATAAAAATGTCTGTATAAAAAATATCATTCAAAGACATTGGCATGTCATTCAGGAAGACGAAGACCTTAAAGAAGTAATATCTGAAAAACCTAATATTACATATAGAAGGTCCAAAAATCTTAAAGACATACTTATGGAGAGTCATTACTCAAAAGACATACCAAGAACATGGTTGAGAGAAACCAAAGGCTTTTACAAATGTGGAAGATGCCAAGCCTGTAAGAACATGACCCCCACAAAAACCTTCATACACCCTGACACTGACAAACAATATGAAATTAAAGATTTTTTAAATTGCAGATCTAAACAAGTCATATATATTGCGATGTGCAAATGCCCGAAAATCTATGTGGGTGAGACCTCAAGAGAGTTACGCACGAGAGTGCTAGAACACATAGGTGACATCAAATGGAACAGAAATGTTCCTGTAGCCCAACACATGAACAATGAACATCAGGGACACAAATATGAAATCTATTTTTGTGCAATCGAACAAATAAAACTAAAAGGGAGAAGGGGCGATATTAACAAAATGCTACTACAGAAAGAGTGTAGATGGATTCACGAACTGAAATCCACCTCACCTAGGGGATTAAATGAAGCAATTTCATACAAATGCTTTTTATAGATAATGGTTCATGAAATACATCTTATTGTGGATTCAATATTAATTACACACTATCCCTGTCTAGGGTCTTGAATTAAAATTAGCTCACTTCCCCAAGATGAAGTAAAGCAAGAGAATAGTATTTTTACAATATTGAATGTAATTTAAATTAAATGATTCTAACGAAACTTATAACAAAGTTTACATACAATGCTAATCTCATAACCTATATAACCTACTTTATATAAAAAAAATGAAACTGACTCTCTCACAGGCAGAGACTTGATAGGTTTTTTCCTTAAACTATATATAGGTGATAATAGTGACTTATTTTTTGACCTCACAGATATGCTACTAAAAGTAATCATAGTTAACCCACAATAAGATATTTTATGTAAAAACCTCTTCCACTCTTTAAATATTACACCAATTATCAGCATATTTGACCTAGGTATTCTATATAAAAAACAGAATACAATATGCTCTCCCTATAAAACTCTCCCTATACAATCACTAGGGAATACTACTTTCCCCTACAATATTTGCACATAATGATGCACAATATATCTCCACACAAGAGTGGTGAGCGTCAATTAAACGATGAATTGTTATGTTCCCTTTCTGTTCAAATATTTACTTTAGAAATGTGCAATGAATTAAAGGCAGTACACATAACTAACACAAATTAAAAGTTAAATGACAGAATGAGGCCATTACGGAGTTTTACACCTCCGTTTCCAATACTCTATAGGTTGCTATGACAACTGACTACTATAAATTCTTGTACCGAATGCTGGGCTGGCCCTATGCCCTGACGAAGTCACGTTCTGTGACGGAAACGCGTCGGTGGGCGTGGCCTTGGGTGGAACAAGCGTGCGAGCTAGTCACATACCTAAAATAGCAACAGCGGTTTTTTGAAAACTCTCTAACTTTATACCGCCGTAACCTTATACTTATACTGCTATAGTTTTCTCACTTCAACTGCAACTATAGGAGGGTTGTTATATAATTTAACAGTCATCTATAAATAAGCTTAATTGCCGAGTTACGAACAGCTACATTTTTGCTAAGCTCTATATGCCATTACGCTATAAGCTACATAGTAACCTTTAATGTTGAATTGAATGTATCGGTTTGAACGTAACTAAGAGAAATTTATGGTGACACTTTGTATTGAATATAATATAATACATCCAAAGCGCATATGAGAATGACTTGTGTGTATGTAAACTAGCTCTATCTGATAGGGATTTTAGCTAGAAATCGGCTGACTCTGTTCAATCAGAGCAGTACGCAGGCAGGAGGACGCCTTTGAGCGCATAGCTTGTACATTTTGTATGCTTGTCCTTAATACCTACCCTGTGTGTATGGAATCATTTTTATGCTAACTTCCCTACCCTGTATTGACTTACTGATTTGACACGCAACACCCAGTCCACTAGCCCTTTATTTTTAAACGTGGATGCTATATAATTTGGCTATTATATATTTGAAGTATGGAAGTGACTTATCCCATTCTTTTTTAGCCTTCTATATATACATCCTTATTTTACTTGTATAATTACCGGTGGGGATCTCTAGATTCTGTAAGCTTACAATCAGTCCTGAGGTTGCTTAACCGTGGATATTTCTTCCCCCCCCCTGGTAACGTCTGTTTCAAGCATATTTGTTAAATAAAGTGTAAAATAAATATATTTGCTATTTTATATATGAGAGTTGAAAACTAAATCTTGAGAAGAACAAAGACCAGCGGCATTGAAGTGAGTTTAGGAATGGTACTTGCATTCCTTCTAAATGGTATCTCAATTTGCTAAAAGCCATCTTAAAGGCTAATAATTCTTTGTTTCCAACATCAAAATTGTGTTTGTCAGCGAAAAATGTATTAAAAAAAAAAAAGCTACTGATGGATACAAATAGACACAGAATATCTTTGGTAAAATATGACTACTGTGCTTACGTCTGAAGCATCTACTTTAAGAATAAATTGTAGATCCTGATTAGGATGATGTAGAACTGGGGCTGATGTGAAGGCTTTTTTGAGTTTTAGAAAATAGTTCTCTGCATCCTCATTCTAGGACCTGATGGAAGTACCTTTGGTAGTTAAGGCTGTTAAGGGAGCAACAATAGTTGAGAATTTTCTAATGAATTGCATATATTTTTAAATTAATTTTCTATAATAATTGGTGTATCCCAGAAACCACTGTAGAACTGAGGACAACTTTTCAGGATACATCTTGAAACCTAAAGGGAGTGATGATAAAATTTTTTATTTTATTTTGATGTAAAAGGCATTTCTCTAATTTGGCACATAACTTATAGCAACTGGAAAACTGTTTTCACATGATCAATATGTTCCTTTAGGGCCTTAAAATAGATTTAAAATATCATCTAGATAAACAATGACAAATTTGTTAAGGTAATCCTTACAAGAGCTGTTGAGAAAAAGGTTGGAATACTGCATATGATCCTTTTTGTCATGATGAGATTTAACTCTCTTTAATCAATACAGGGTTGTAGTCCTCCATCTTTATTTTTAACAAAGAAGAAGCCTGCCCCGCAAGAGAAGAAAAGGATTTTATACATCCTTGTTTGCCCATTGGAATTGACGTCCCGGGTATTGACTCGATACTGCAGTCAAAAGGTTGTGGTTGTAGTGTTTCATCTATTTTCTTTGAGAACACATCTCTAAAGTTTAAGTACTCTGGAGGTATATCTGTGTCTGAGGAAATTGATGCAATGCAAATTGGTTTTGTTACCATGGTAACTTAATGCAGCAGTCAAAACAATGGCAAACCAATGAAGTGAGTTCACTATTTGACCAGGAGAATACAGGTTAATGGGTTTTTAGCCAAGGAAGACCAAAAGTAATGGGAATATTAGGTGAAGTAATGACATAAAAAGACAGGAACTCTGAATTAACAATTCCTGAGGAAGCAGTAATATTACTGAGAAATGCGTCGCTGTATTTTATTTATGTGTTTAATAAACACTTGTTTTTAAGTTTTCCAAAGTTACTTGATATTTTTGATCCACTTTTTTATTCACAATAACAAACCTTTTTGTGTTTTTTAACCACACCCTGAACTCTGCACGCAAGCTGAAAGATACACCATACAACTGGTTATACACCTGGTTTCACTTGATCGTGGAGGGGAGCTTTCCAGACAGCTCAGAGGCTCTGGCCTGCCTAGTCTGCACTACGTTACAATGCTAGACCACAAGTGAGTGTAATTTATCCACCTATTAGCAAAATATTTTTATTCATACAGTATTATGCTATGTGGGGATTGTCTCGTATATTTATAGAGCACACATCAGAGTGAAACACACTCCTTTGCGGTTATTCCTTTGATGTATACCTGGAGAGAGTTCACCGGACAACTCAGAGGATCCGGTCTGCTTAGTTTGCACTACATTACAGTGCTTGAATACATGTGAGTGTATTTGATTCAAAATTGTATATCTAGCATATATTTGCAGAATCCCGATATGTTGGCACCTTCTCCCTTTTCTATAATTCCTGTACTACAAAGTAGTGGTGTAGTTTGGAAATCAATCAGGCTGGGGCTTTACTGTAGGATTGGACAAACTGGAAGCAGGTCCATAAAAACTCCAGATGCTCCAGGATATATAAAAGCTAAGAATTGTCAGGTCTTTTCTGCAAAGATAAGTGAAATTGGAACAAAAAGTTTAGACTTCAAAGAAGTAGAATCCGTGAGATGGCTTAAAGGGACAGTATACACCAATTTTCATATAACTGCATTAATAGACACTACTATAGAGAAGAATATGCACATCTACTGATATAAAAATACAGTATAATACCTTTTAAAAACTTACTTAGAAGATCCTAGTTTAGCACTGCTGATGAGATTAGCTGGAATACCCACTGAAAGCAACTGGGAGCAGACCCCCCTTCCCTGCATATGAAAAGACAGAGTAGACAAACAGGAGTCAACAGTAGTCTGTAAACGTATGTATACATCTGACACTTTGGGGCTTGGTTAGGAGTCTGAAAACCATCACAATGTTACTAAAAAATAAGCAAAACTATACATTGTTACAAAAACACTCCCAGGTGGGCTATATAAATGGATCATCTACAAAACATTAATGCAAAGAAAAATCTAGTGTACAATGTCCCTTTAATCTTGTACCCTCAACCAAGATTAAGCCCAATCTTTTACTGGACTCATTGGACAAGTGGGTGGCTTTTGAGTCTACAGTAGAGACAGAGACCAAGGGAACACCATCTTTGACATTCTGCTTTAGAAAGGTATATGGCCCAACCTCCACAGATTTAAGAGATTTAGTAGATGGAGGAGGGTAGGGGGCAAACAGATAACTGGTTTAATGGACTTCTAGGTTTCTCTTTCTCTCTGACTGTCTTGTCTTTCTAGAAAACAGTTATCCATATGAATGCTTAATTCAATTAATCCTTCTAAAGAATCTGGGATATCATGTTAGATAAGCTTTTGATTCAGTTATTCAGACTATTGCTAAATGCAGCTTTCAGAACTCCAGTGTTACAATTAGTTTCAGCAACATGGGTACAGAAATCTATAGCATAGTGAGCTACAGACTGAGTTCCTTGACAGAGATCTAGAAATGAAGCCTCAGCTGCTGCAGTTCTTCCAGGTTTGTTGAAAATCATCTGTAGCATAGACATAAAAATCTGAGTGTCCTGTAAACAGGGGTCCACTTTTTCTATAAGCGGGGAAAACCAGGACAAAGCTTTGCCTCTCAGCAAAGATATGATGAAAGTTAATTAAGCTGACTAGGATGCAAATGCTACAAGGTCATTCCAGTAGTGACCTCTACACTGGTTCAAGAAACCTAAACATTCATCAGGGGTTTCATCATATTTATCTGGTACTGGTAGTCATGGTCCAGGATGGGTGGATAGGCCTAAATTAAATTGAGAAACAGGAGAGGTGTTAGCAGTAGTCGGGTTCACAGGTTGAGACATTTGCATAAAGGCCTTAAATATATCTGTAAGTTAGAGTTTGCAATTGGGCTGTGTGAGCTCCTAATAGTAACCCCTAAGGGGGTGCTTTAGCCACTTCCCCAGGGTCCATATTTATGGCCTGTATATACTGTAAAGTTTGTAGTAAATGTTGGTCCGTAAAAGGACCAAGAGGCTCAGAAATAGCTAACAAGAAACACTGTTCCAACACACTAAGTGATACCCAGGACTAGAATCTCAATAGGTAGTAGAAATGAGAGTAAAAGAGAGTAAAAGGATAGTTGGGAGCAGGCAGAGGTCAAAGTCCAGTCAGGCAACAAAGGTACCAAATTGTAAATCCAGAGAGATTGGTCAAGCAAGTTCAGGGCAGGTAGCAGGCAAGAAAAGTCCAAAAAAAACAGACAGAGGTTTTCAAGCTGTACCTATATACAGGCAAGGAGCTATTCAATCGTGTAGTGTGGGAGCCAGTGTAAACACGCTAACCCAATATGTTGGGTGGAATAACAAGGCAGAGCAATAGCATCAATTTACTAAGGATGTATTGGAGTCTGACAGCCAAGCACAGCTTTGAGGGTTAACAAAAACCCAGAACTGCATGTCAGGCTGAGGTGATTGCCAACTATGATGTTGTATGATGGTCCTGCTGTGCAGAAGTAACAGAGAAAAGCAGAGGACTGTCCAGAGCAGCAGGTCGTGTAATACACTGCAGATCAGTCTGTACAAGCTTAGATACAAAGGGAGCAGAAGAAAACAAAGTCCAGTTAACAAGTCTGGGGTCATACACAGGTAGTCAATCAAAACAAGGCTTCAACACAAAAGGAGAAAGCAGGGGCGAATTCCAGAGAAAACAGGCAGAGGTCAGGAATCCAGATAATAAAACAGGTACAAGCAACAGGAGCTGGAAAACTGGAGAAACTCACAGCAATGTCCAAGCAATTTGTTAGAGTGAGCTGCAGTGTTTTATAAAAGACCCCTTCACTGGGAGTAGCCCAGTAGAATGAGAGCCAAAGGAAAGTAGATCCTGTGTGAGTGCAGCTGTAGATTTACTGTGAGTTTTGCTATCTTGCAGTAACTCACTTTCACCACATAGATTGGTGGTGCTCCCGTTACTGTCTGTATACTGTTGTGAAGTAGGCCTCAAGCCTGGGGACTGGATTAATGGCAGAATGGGCAGAGATGCAGAAGATGAAAATGAGATAGACGAGGGTGACAGGAGAGGAACCTTAATGGACAAGATGGACAAGATGCAAACCTGGCGGTGGGCATGACAGTATTTGGAGTTATATCAGGACTGTGCGATATGGACTGTGCAATATGGAGCGCTCCGACAGGGCTATTCAAAACTGAAATGCACTCATTCAACTAAAAAACAAAGAAATATAAGTTTTGTCACATACCACATATCGAATTTGAAACATGGTGAAGCATGAATAGCCATAGCAGGTATTCATGTATAGTAAAACACCAAACAAATTATGTTTATAGATGCTATTTGGCACCCCTATATTTATTTGTGCTCTGGAAAAAAAAATGTTTTGTGATTCTGGCCTGTATATTGAACTGCTTACTATATATTGTTTAGGTATCTACTGATTTTGAAATACACTCATTTCAGTTTTGACTATTATCTATTGCAATTATAATGCATATATATTTTTTTTTAATCTTTTATTTATCACCCAATAAGGGGGCAACATTACAGCATAAAGAGTCAAAATATAAAAATGGTGTCGCACAGGACCCGAACAATCTTAAATTTAAAAGAACCAAACAGGCCATAACTAAAAATCTACATCTCCATTACTGGGATTTTTACCTATAGAGAGAAAAACAAAAAGGAGAAAAAAAAAAAAAAACACACGCACACAAACCATCCTCCGGCACACCTCTCTCACCCATTCTCAGGATCAAGCCACGCGCTGGGTTAATGCCCAGCGTATATATTCAATTGCACATAAGAGGATTTAATCAGTGGTTTAACTAGCAAAATTTGAGCCGTCACAGGCAATGACAGAATAAACACTTTCCATTGTTTAAAAAATACTGCTAGTTGTTCATCTGTGGGATTCTGTAAATTGCACTGTTCTATCATAAATTGTGTAGTCAGAGCATTTTTAAGCTCTATAAATTTCGGTGCAGAATGTGCCTTACATGTCCTTAAAATAAGAATAAGGCCTTAAAAATAGAATTATATTAATTAGCTTAAAGTTTTTGTAAATTCCTTGAAATTTCACTAAAAAGAATACCTCAAGTGGCTGAATATGAAAATCCAGCAATAGAGTTGAGTTCATCCAGTACGTCACTTTAGCCCAGAATTGCATCATTTTCATATAAGCCCAAAAACAATGAAATAGATCAGGAGAGGACGCACTACATCTAGAACATACAGTGTTTGTCTTGTACCATCTAGATAGGATATCTGGTGTTAAATAAGTCATTAAGCTTATCTTAATCGGTGACTCCCTCCATGCCGTCAGAACCCAGGCTTTCTCTATTATTTTCAAACTATCAATTATTACCTGTGCATCAATACCATGGAAAAATTGTATCCATTTTGTTACTATGTAATCTATTTGCACCAAAGAGGCGCGTTGATTAAGTAAGGCATAAAGGGAGGATATAGAATATATACCCAATTGATATGAGTTGATCCTACACTGTATTTCACTATGCGACCAATCTAAACTAAATTTTTGTTTCAATTCGGAACAGAAATGTCTTAACTGTAAATATGTCTCTTTTAGAAAGCCCAAATTGATTACATAGATCAGAGAATGCTACAGGAGATAAATCTGGACCTAGAATTTGGGTAACCCACTTTAAGTCTCTACTAGACCATTGTCTAAAGACGTCGTTTGACAAGCCAGGCGTAAAATTTGGGTTGCCTGTAATAGGAAGAAATTTTGAAACATATGGAGAGCAGCCCACTTCAGAATAGAACTTCTGCCATGCTATAACAATGTTTTTAATAGTCATTAAAGAGAATACCAAAGAGCGGTTATTGGACAGTGCAAAATAGGGTTCAAATGAAAGGGAGCAACAAGAAATGACTCACATGGGAGGAAGGTGACCTGTTCCTTTTCAGTAATCCAATCTATACCGATCTTAAAATGTGCAGCTAGGCTATAGAATTGGATATTTGGCAAAGCCAAACCTGCAGCGGACTTAGAATTCATAAGACGATGTACAGCTATACATACTCAACTATGAGAGACAAAATGTGGAAACAAATCCAGACAATCACATTGTCTGATTTGGAAAGAATTTGTTTGCAAATTATGGTGGCAAATAAGTATTTGGTCAATATCAAAAGTTTATCTCAATACTTTGTTATATATCCTTTGTTGGCAATGACAGAGGTCAAACGTTTTCTGTAAGTCTTCACAAGGTTGTCACACACTGTTGCTGGTATGTTGGCCCATTCCTGAATGCAGATCTCCTCTAGAGCAGTGATGTTTTGGGGCTGTTGCTGGGCAACACAGACTTTCAACTCCCTCCAAAGGGTTGAGATCTGGAGACTGGCTAGGCCACTCCAGGACCTTGAAATGCTTCTTACGAAGCCACACCTTCATTGCCCAGGTGGTGTGTTTGGGATCATTGTCATGCTGAAAGACCCAGCAACGTTTCATCTTCAATGCCCTTGCTGATGGAAGGAGGTTTGCACTCAAAATCTCACTATACATGGCCCCATTCATTCTTTCATGTACACGCATCAGTCGTCCTGTTCCTTTTGCAGAGAAACAGCCCCAAAGCATTATGTTGCCACCCCCATGCTTCACAGTAGGTATGGTGTTCTTTGGTTGCAACTCAGCATTCTCTCTCCTCCAAACACGATGAGTTGTGTTTCTACCAAACAGTTCTACTTTGGTTTCATCTGACCATATGACATTATCCCAATCCACTTCTGGATCATTCAAATGCTCTCTAGCATACTTCAGATGGGCCCGGACATGTACTGACTTAAGCAGGGGGACACGTCTGGCACTGCAGGATCTGAGTCGCTTGCGGCTTAGTGTGTTACTGATGGTAGCCTTTGTTACGTTGGTCCCAGCTCTCTACAGGTCATTCACTAGGTCCCCCTGTGTGGTTCTGGGATGTTTGCTCACCTTTCTTGTGATAATTTTGACCCCACGGGGTGAGATCTTGCATGGAGCCCCAGATCGAGGGAGATTATCAGTGGTCTTGTATGTCTTCCATTTTCTAATTATTGCTCCCATAGTTGATTTCTTTACACCAAACTGCTTGCCTATTGCAGATTCAGTCATCCCAGCCTGGTGCAGGTCTTCAATTTTGTTTCTGGTGTCCTTCGACAGCTCTTTGGTCTTCACCCTAGTGGAGTTTGGAGTGTGACTGTTTGAGGTTGTGGACAGGTGTCTTTTATACTGATAACAAGTTCAAACAGGTGCCATTAATACAGGTAATGAGTGGAGGACAGAGGAGCCTCTTAAAAAAGAAGATACAGGTCTGTGAGAGCCAGAAATCTTGCTTGTTTGTAGGTGACCAAATACTTATTTTCCACCATAATATGCAAATAAATTCTTTCCAAATCAGACAATGTTTTTTCCTTTCCTTTTTTTTTTTCTTCCCCTCCTCTCTCGCTCACCTCAACTTTAGCTAAAATTAATAACAGCAACTTTTAATTTAGTATCGTGGAATGTAAGCGGCATAACCTCTCCAATAAAAAGGAAGTCAATAATCAAGCAGCTTGGCAAATCTAAACCCAATATTGCCTTCCTACTGGAAATCCATTTAAAATCAACAGAAATGTCCAAACTCCAGACCAAATAGGTTGGAGAGGTTATTGCCGCCACGCATGATTCACGGAAAAGAGGAGTTGCAATTCCTGAGGGTCGTTTTCAAATTATAGAGATATTATTTAATAAAGCTTGGTTCATTTTATATAATATATATGCCCTAATAATGTTGATAGGGAGTTCTGGAATAATATGTCTTTTAAACTACATAAATAGATTGGACAGAATCTTATAGTGGCCGGAGATTTTAATCTGATAGCAGAACCAAATCTAGATTGATTAAAGAAAAAGGTGCTGATCATTAGGGATAGAAAGACACGTATATTACAGTTATTAGTTAGGTTTGTTAGATATCCGGCGCATTCAGAACCCAGACTTGATATCCTATACTTGTATATCTAAAGGACATCAATCCCTTTCCAGAATCAATTTGTTCCTTATTTCAGAATCTTTAATTGGTCTCAACTGGAAAGCAGGAATTAATGATATAATAATTTCTGATCACGCTATTATTGCACTAGTGCTTAATGTTTCCTCTTTACATTCTACCCACAACCATAATATCTATTTCCCTAAATATTTTGGCTAACAATATCAATTTTCAAAATTGGCTAAGAGAGAAATGGAGGGAATTTTATAATTATAACTCTACATATGTAGAAAAGACAGAGGTGTTTTGAGAAACAGCTAAGGCTGTATTGAGAGGTTTTATTAAAACCTATATGTATCGACTTATAAAAAGATTGAAACAACATGAAATCCAGGTATCGAATCAAGTTAAAAATGCTTAAAGAGCTTATCTAGGTAACCCTGCTATGCCTAGTTGGCATTGTTATGTAAACGCTAAGACATCACGCAATATCTTTATTAAACAGAAAACTACCCAAGAAGATCTTAGACAAAAAGCTTTATATGGGGGTTATGTGGGTTCGTCCGCTAAGTTTCTTGCCTACTAAAGCAGTTAATAGGAATACCATAGTGGCAGTTAGAAGCGGAACCGATAGATTTACTAATAACCGTGACATTGAAAGAGTTTTTTTTTACTTTTGTCCGCTGTATCCCCACCTGTAATAAATATGGTTTTATTATTAATATGGTTATAGAAAACCTATGTAAACAAAAAGATTGAGAAAAATAATCAGGATTCCGGGGGTGGACAGAAAAGCATTAAAATGCTAATTTTCCATTGTTCTCTACAAGAATTATTGATGTCACTGTGTATAAGATAAGGAGGATTTATGTAAACGTAGAAAGATAAGCTAATGAGGTTGGTTCTTCCTGCAAGCTTAGCCCATTTCATATACACATATATATGTAAACAAGCAAGTTCTCGTATATTTTGTATTCTGCAGCTGGTATAAAAAGTCATTGTAAACAATTAATTAAGGGGGAACAAATTTTACAGTACACTGTCCTTTTGCTGTACTTTACCTTACCAACCAGCCAACGTGCGTTTAAATTACCATCTCCAAATGTAATGACTAATCCAAAGTTCCTTCAGACGAAAGTAACATGGACAGAGCCATTTAGCATGCACAAGTTGGTATCTTATACAAACTTTACATTGATTGCACAGAAATTATTCCTACTCTCTTTAGCAGAATCGGATAATGTATACATTCCTGGGATCTATATGTTATAAATGTCAGCAATTTATTTAGTAGTGTTGAAAAAGTGAAATGTGATTTCCCACTAACAATTTCCCCTGTACTTTGAAAACTTCCCTTTTGGCAAAAGACCTAGGTTAGATTTCCTGCTCAACATGTCATACAGATAAATTATTTCCTGACTATCCAGATGGAGCCTAGCAATAATTCTCCATCTGTAAAGGACTAATGCCCACAGCACATCCAGCAATGTCTGGTCAGCAATTTCACCCTGGTTCCATGAGAAAATATCTGTCTGATAACTCCAGGGACCTTAATTGCAAGTGAAATAGATAGTATCCTAGGGTCACTTCCCTTGAAAAGCCCTGAGTGTTGCTCATATTGTGTAACCAATCAGGGAAAGTTATAATTCAGCAATAACTGTACAAAATGTAGGAGGTCAAGAGTCTGATTTCCATGAAATTCACTTCAGCCTGTCTGGAAGCAGTGAAAAAATACAAATTTCTGATTTAAATAAAAGAAATAGCAGGCAAAAATAAACAACAAAAGTTCATTGAAATATTTGTTTTGCTATGGGTAATTACAGATCAAGAATTTTTAAATGAATTGGGATGAAATGCGTTAGTTTATATTAGATTTGCAGTCAGTATAATCCATGGCATTTGAAGTAATTATTTTTTGCTGAGTTATTAGTAAGTGAAAAAATACAATTTTCCATGTGTCAATTTAAAATGTTTTAACTAATGTTATACTAAAATTACAGCACCATAATTTATTAAATTTTGCATGACAATATCTATTTGGGTAAGATTTAGCTCAGTATACAGTATCTAGAGACATAATTATTATTATTATTATTATTATTATTATTATTATTATTATTATCAGGTATTTGTAGAGCACCAACAGATTCGGCAGCACTGTAAACATAGTCGGTATACAGGATAACTTTTGTAGGGATCAAATGGGTAGAGGGCCCTGCTGAGAGTTTCACTGTTGTAGCTGGCACTTATGAAGGTGATCTGCAAACAGCTGGGCTCATAGGCTTACATTCTAAGGGGTTCAAGGGGAAAGCAATGGAGTTAGGAAAGGTTAGCGTAGGTTGTAAGAATCCCTGAATAGTAAAGACTTTGAGGAGTGCTTGAAGCTGTTAAAACTAGGGGAGAGTCATGTGGAGTGAGGCAGGGAGTTCCACAAGATGGGGGCCAGTCGAGGAGAAGTCCTGTAAATGGGAATTTGAGGAAGTAACAAGAGAGGAGGAGAGGAGGAGATCATGAGCAGATTGAAGGGGACGGGAGGGAGAGTATCTGGAGACAAGTTCTGAAATGTAGGGGGGAGCAGTGCAGTTGAGGGCTTTGTATGTCAGAGTGAGGATTTTGTGTTTAATCCTAGAGGCAAGAGGAAGCCAATGAAAGTACTAGGAGAGAGGTGCAGCAGATGAAGAGCGACTTGTAAAGAAGATTAGTCTGGCAGAGGCATTCATAATGGATTGTAAAGGAGCTATGTGGCATCTAGGTAGACCAGAGAGGACAGAGTTGCAGTAGTCAACACGGGAAAGGATGAGAGAGTGGATTAAAATCTTAGTTGTTTCTTGTGAAATGTCTAATTTTAGAGATGTTTTTAAGGTGGAAGCGGCAGGCTTTAGCCAAGGACTTAATGTGAGGAGTGAAGGAAAGGTCTGAGTCAAGTGTGACCCCAAGACATCGGGCATGTGTGGTAGGGGTAATGATGGAATTAGCAACAGTTTTAGAAAATTTGGGGGTGGAGATATTGGAAGAAGGGGAAAAAATAAGGAGTTCAGTTTTGGAGAGATTTAGCTTAAGGTAGTGAGAGGACATCCAAGATTAGATATGAGAAAGACAGTTAGTGACACGGGTTAGTAAGGAAGGAGATAGGTCTGGTGCTGAGAGGTAGATTTGGGTGTCATCGGCATACAAATGATATTGAAACCCATGGGACTTTATTAAGGATCCTAATGATGACGTAGAGATTGAAAAGAGAAGGGGACCAAGGACAGAGCCTTTATGAACCCCAACAGAAAGTGGTAACGGGGCAGAGGATGCTCCGGAGAAGGCTACACTAAATTTACGGTTAGTCAGATAGGAAGAGAACCAAGAGAGAGCCGTGTCGCAGATGCCGAAGAATTGGAGAGTTTGGAGCAAAATAGGGTGGTCAACAGTGTCAAAGGCTGCAGACAGGTCAAGGAGGATAAGCAGAGAAAAGTGGCCTTTGAGGCAAGAGGGAGTAGGGAAATAGGGCAGTAGTTGGATGGTGAGGTTGGAGTGAGGAAAGGTTTTTTGAGGATAGGTGTGATCAGTGCATGTTTTAGAGAAGAGGGAAATATACCAGTGCTGAGGGAGAGGTTGAAAATGTGTGTGAGTATGGGGGTGAGGGTAGAAGTGAGGGAGGGGAGTAGCTTGAGGGGATGGGGTCGAGGAGACAGGTAGTGAGGTGGGAGGACAGTATAAGGGCAGAAACTTTGTCCTCGTTAACAGGGGCAAAGGAGCTGCATTTTTGGATATTTGGGTTTTGGATGATTGTGAGCTTTTGAGGAGGTGGGAGATTGGTAGTATGTTGAGAGCTGATTTCACTTCTGAGTCAACTTCTGTCTCAAAGTTGGGTTATAACAATGGTTTTCATACATGTTCAATGGAATTCAGTTTTACAAATTTCTTAATGCATAAATGTATATATGAGTTTTTCTATTTTGAATCATCATATCTTTGTGTAGATTTTAGTTCCATATTATCAGTAAAATTATTACAATCGTATACATGACAACATACCATTTTATGAAGATACTTTAAAGTAGAGTGATATGAAACACCAAACTAGATCTGAAACTCAAATTAAATGGATGAATGTTTATATTAAATCAGTATAGTTTTGCCTTATGGTGTCTAAAACATTTTTAAGTGATTAATTCTAGAGATTATTGTGTTATGCTAATGATAAACTCATCTAAAGAGATCCTAAAGTGCAAGTACAATTTTGAGAATTAGAAGATCTAGACTGGGTTTTAATTAACAAGAATAAAACAACAAGAAAATAAACATTTATTTTCTGCCAAACTATGAAAGTGGCAGAAAACATTACAAATTTTGAGCATTATCCATCAGTAAGGTAAATTACTGTACTAGGGCATTTCATTACTATTCAAGCTAATATGTAGAACATAAGATAGTGCACATACATTACATAATTCTAAGTCCACACACCATGCCCTTAAAGGGATATTCCAGCCAAAATTGGAAACCACATGGGTGCATTTCGGTATTGAACTGAAGCAATTTTGTAATATACATGTATTAGCAAAAATGCTTCTTATAAAAGTTATAGCTGTTTTAAAAGTGTATTTAAGCATTTTAAACACAGCACTTGCTCAGAGAGCCTAAGGCACTTGTACCATCTGGTAATGACTCAATTTGTTAATTGCTGACATGATACAAGCCCCACTGATTATCTGAGCAGCTGCATTATTTAAAATGTGGGTGCAGTGACAATATCTAGCAATGCTTCACATGCAGAGAAAAATGTTAACTCTAAAACAGTGATAACTTTTACTAGAAGCATTTTTGCTAATACATGTATATAGCAAATATGTTTCTATTCGAAGATGTAATTAATCTATCTGCATTTAGATTTTTACTGGAATGTCCCTTTAAGTAAGGGCATTAGTATACTCAGCTGAAGGTGTCTTACAGATTTAGGGAACCGTGTGAAATGACTCCAAGTTCCTCATGGTATATTTCTTTGTGGATAAAATGTGAATCTTGAAAGTATTTTTTAATTACACACACTGGAAAAAAATTGACTAAGAGGCTTCTTTGGTTTCAATAGTCTATCAACCCCTTTTCACCATCTCCAGTCCTTATGTTATTCTAATGAACAGATTCACTAAAGCTCAGTTGTTTCTTCATTAGTGAACTAGTGTTGAGACTAGAGAGACCATTAGCTTTCATAAATGTACTCACTGTGTTGTATTGCCGTTGTATACTGCTACATATAGTTAAATTCATACTTTTAAGCAACCTGAACACAAATGAAATGTGAAATCATCTACATGTTCATTTACAAGTAATAGAATACTAGGTTTAAGCAAAGATTCCTTTAAATTATATAAAATTATTAACAACACAGATGTAATTCCCAATAATGATAAAGTTTAAAAACCAAAAAATGCTTTCAAACATGTTCAAAATCAATACTAATTAATTAGCTGGCATATTTTACTTTCATTTCAGCAACATAGCTTTGCTTTTCTGGCATATCATTTTCTTCTGTAAAAAATACTTGTAAACACCCACCTGAAATCCTGTTATTCACCTGTTTTGTATAGTTTTGTGCTTTTCTAACTATATTTTGTTTTTACATAATTTACTAATTCAAACAGTTCCCACCAAGATACATTACACTTTATGGAGGTTCCACCAAAATATGTGTAATACCTTAATTAAAGTATATTTAGCAGTATTAATACATTGTTTTGCAAGCTTCATTTTATTTTGAAAGGGTCAGTAATTTATGTGTTTCTGCCAGTCTATGTTAAAGCACATTTTTTGTGCATGGAGAAACTTTTCTTTGTTTATAAAATAGACAAGAAGTTCATATGCAGATAGCCAGACTTGTTGCACTTACTAGCAAGAAATCTATGATTGCATTAAGCAGCTTGCATTTTAGATTTGATTAAACAGTTAACCATATAAACATAGGCTCAAATAAATAATAATTTAAAAAAAAAATCAGTGCATAATGTCCCTTTAAGTTGAAAGAAACTATTGACTTGTTTAATTGAAGTTATTTCAAATGCATTAACTCAATGCAAATGTAACAGAGCAAATGTTTGAAAACAGTTGCAGAATAAAAAAACTGTACTTTATAAGTACTGTAAAAGGTTTGCTAAGATATAATAATACAGAAATTTAGCAGAGTTTAAAAAAATCTTTGTTTTGTAATACAAAACTTTCTAATGACTTATTTTGCAGAAGACGTGACTACTATTTGCTAATCTTTCAGGACTCTCTTAACAGTGCTGCGTTATTAATCCCTCAGAGTACAAAGTAATACATGAAAAGAAGTGTACTAAATTAATTAAATTGAGAGGAAATTGTTACTGATTAAGGACTTGATTATGAGTGGAGCACAAACATTCGCACAAGTAATATCAGGGTTTTGTGATCATTTGTGTGCAAGTTAAATTGCGCTGGTATCCCAAGTTGAAAGTAAACGTGATTGCTTGAGTACAATTGAAGTTAATGCTCATCAGGTTAGTGCGTCCTCAGAGCTGTGGTTAAAGGGACAGTCAACACCAGAATTTTTGTTGTTTAAAAAGAAAGATAATCCCTTTATTACCCATTCCCCAGTTTTGCATAACCAACACTGTTATAGAAATACACTTTTACCTCTGTGATTACCTTGTATCTAAGCCTCTGCAGACTGCCCCCTTATTTCAGTTGTTTTGACAGACTTGCATTTTAGCCAATCAGTTCTCACTTCAGGGTAACTTCACGTGCATGAACTCAATGTTATCTATATGAAACACATGAACTAATGCCCTCTAGTGGTCAAAATGCTTTCAGATTAGAGGCAGTCTTCAAGGTCTAAGAAATTAGCATATGAACCTCCAAGGTTTAGCTTTAAACTAAACTAAGAATACCAAGAGAACAAAGCAAAATTGGTGATAAAAGTAAATTGGAAAGTTGTTTAAAACTACATTCCCTATTTAAATCATGAAAGTTTTTTTCGGTCCCTTTAACTGCTTTACGAAACAATAAAGTGTCACAAAACACTTAAAAAATACATTACAAAGTACACTTACACTTATAATAACACCATCTAATAAAAATGATTTATAAAAAATAATGCACACAAAAGTTTTATATTAGTTTATATGTCTCAAGATGGATATGTATATATTTTTATATGTCTATATATGTGTACAGATGTATTTACTGTATTTAAAGATATACACATTTCAACACATAAATACATATGTACACATATATAGACATATGTATATAAGTGCATTGGAGCCCTTTACAGTTAAGTAGAGGAAAACATGAAAAAGCATATTTATGCAATATTCATATGTAATAAAGTGTTATATTGTGGGGGGCGGAGTCAACCGCCGAGGTGGATGGTCGCATTCCTACAGAGCTCCGGCTCCAAATATTCTAAAAGGGGACTATTTACCTTTTTTTATAGCTCAAATTTATTCAGAGGCGAGTCCCAGTAACATAAATTACCCTACATCTAAGTCTGGGAGCCAACAAAGACTCTTTGGCATTCGATCTGTCACTCTGTCAAGACAAGTTATTCAAGGATTATTATATCCGAGATAGCCAAGATGGCGGCGACCTCGTGGGATAAAGAAATCCTGAGACTACTTGAAGACCATTTCACACAGTTAAGGCTCACACTTATAAAGGCGCTTGACCAGAAGCTACAGGCTAGCGCAGATTTGAAGAACCTAGGGAAGCTTCAAGACCCTCATGAGGACAATCTGCATGATAACTCTGTGTCCTCCCTATACGGGACTAGATGTGATGGGACTGACCGGAAACGAGATGAAAGTGACTTGGCTATGCGGAGCAACTTGTTACCGACTGGGTTGGCTGCCTCCTTAACTATTGCTTCCACGGCAAGAGGAACAGATATATTCTAGGCCCTACTTACAACATCCCCTGCTTTCACCTATTTCACTTTGTGCCAGGGAGTTGCACGGCACAGAGGTCCTAGCAAGAGGCAATGATCTTGCTATGCCCCAATACCGAAGCTCCGGGACGCAGACTCTTGAGGAGGGGGACCAACTTGAGCTTACCTGGTACTCTGCTCTTAGATTGACAGTGAAAGGGGAACTCTACCTATTTGCTCTGGTGGGCTCTTTTTCAATGTCGGGGAGCATACTGCTGTGGAAATCTTGTGTTACAGGTCTAGATCGTCTTGTGGCCGGGAGTCGGCCTCTGTGGCAGATGGACTCTTTACTTTGGAAATTGCTGGACACTATATCCTATCGTAGAGATGGAGCCATAGCTGATGCGTCTTTTAAGGATCTTCTAAGGGACATGTTGCATATCTCTATAATAATGTGGTCAGTTGGTGTGGGATAGGTCCCCTGGCAGAGGCCAAACGCGGACTGATCTATCTGTGCAATCTTTATCGTAGGGACATAGTCTCTTCCACTCCTGTTTATGAGACTTTCCTCTCCAAATGCAGTTAATTTCATGTTTACTAGTTTTACAGTTTGTTAGGTTACCTCTTGTTTATCTCTGCACTGATTGTTGTTTTGATATATCATTTGTGACAGGTCTATATATATTATTAACTCATAAAGATAATTCATGTGTACTTAAGGGGACTGGGTATCCTATCATATTGTTATTGCCTTTGCGACATGACATATCCCCTACCTAAGAACTATTGTTGCATGTTACTAGCTACAAGTTAGTATTATTCTAGTGTATGTCCTGCTGGTCTTTCTGTATGCACAATTTTTGCGTGCGGAGATCAGTGGATGTCACTGGGTTGAGTTTCCTGGGAAAGCAGACGTATATGGTCTTCTGATTTTGTGGCTGTGCCGCCGGCGGCCGGGGTGGTGCAGTCGCGAGTCGAGATCTCCCAGGCGATTGTAGTTTGATATGCCGTATTATATTTGTTAAAGAAACTGTATGTATGAGATATTCTGTAACGTTTGAATTAGAGCACTATGGTCTGCATGGCAGGATCCCATTACTATGTCTTGGTTGGTAATTTGGGGCACTATATGGTTTACTGTTGATATTGCTTACCCCATGTGATTTGCTATGCATCCCATATTCCTTCCCATTTAGTACATGTGTAAACCTCTCAAAACTATTTTTATGTGTATATATTTCTGTAAAACATTAAGGATAGCCCTTAACTGCTTATACCTGGGCATTCATTAGCTATGTTACATCGGTTGGTTGTGAACTTCCTTCCCTCACAGTCCCATTTGACTAGTTTTATACTATAAGTTGCTCGGCTCCGATTCCCCCTTAAGGGTCTTCCCTTAGTATTTGTTTACCAGCCAAACTCAGGAACGCAGATTCCATATAATTTTCCTGCTATTTAACATATGGCTGACACAATGTAGCGGCTAGTAATATTCCCACTCCTATATTATATAATGATAGTCTTACTCTCCTCCTTTCTTAATATACATTTTCTAGTGGTTTGAGACCCGAGTGTGGTTTCTTTAGTTTAAGGAGATTGTTTTATATAAGGGCTCAAATATGGCCTTATATGCTATATACTTGATAGCTCTACATACATATGGACAACTATAGACCCAAGGGCTCAAAAGTGGCCCTATATGCTAATTTGACAATTTGAGTTTACTTTTTTGGCTCTACTAACCACATAGGTAGAATTTCAATACTAGCATTTCCTCTAGTGGTGAACTGTAAGCTTTCATTTATGCTTTATAATATTGTGATAATGCTTGGTTTATGTACGGTACTGTATATTACTACTATTTGCCCTTACGGGTTGAGGGCCTATGTAAGTGTTTATCTTGTACTGCTCTATTTATCACCTCAATAAAAATAATATTAAAAAAAATATTTCACATTCCAATTTTCTGCACATAGCAGAATATGTTCAATGTATTTATAAATAAAATTAATACACAGAAAAAAGACTGCCTAGGTTGAGAAAAGGGTGGTAGGGTATGAAAAAGGGCCAAATGTGCTGCCCCTAAAATCAGCCCACCTAAGGTCCATAGGGTAAAAAAAAATGGTTACAAGGCCCAAAAGTGCTCAGTTGAAAAGAGTCCATTAATAAAGGGTTAATATTACTTTTCCTCCTAAACTTAAGGAACTTGAAGCTATTGTATTGTTTTTAAACATATTTCTTTCCAATGGCATGGAGAGTCCACGAATACAGTTCACAAGAACTGCTTGTGCAATGATAAATGCCGACAGCATATGCTGTCGGCATTTATCAATGTGTGGCAGACATGATACACTACATCATATCATGTCCGCTCGCACTTTCATAAATCGGCCCCTTGGCCTGCGGATGTGACTTCCAAATCCAAGGTTCTGTCTCTACCTTTTAAGGGTAAGACTTTATTTGGTACTGGTCCGGCAGAGATCATTTTCATGGTTACTGGTGGAAAAGGAGTCTTTTTACCACAGAATAAGAGGAATAGACCCTAGGGTCATCAGACTTCTAATTTCCGTTCCTTTCGTAACTTTAAGGGATAGAAATCTTCCTCTTCTAAATCTGAGAAAGCCAAGACTTCTTGGAGAGCTAGCCAGCCCTGGAATAAAGGTAAGCAGTCAAGAAAGCCTTCCGCTAATGCTAAGTCAGCATGAAGAGGTCGCCCTCGATCCAGTTTTGGATCAGGTAAAAGGCAGGCTTTCCTTCTTTCAGCAGGCTTGGATTTGGGACGTTCCATATCCTTGGGCAGTGGATTAAGTCTCTAGGAATACAGGATAGGATTCAAATCTTGCCCCCAAGGGACAGATTTCTATTATCAAGATTAACTGTAAGCCAGGTAAAGAGAGATGCCTTCTTAAACTGCGTACGGTATATGTCTTCTCTGGGAGTAATTATCCCAATTCCTCTAGCAGAACAGGGTCAGGGATTTTATTCAAATCTTTTTGTGGTTTCCAAAAATGGAGGGAACTTTTCGACCCTTTCTAGACCTCAAGTATTTCAACAAGTTTCTCAAGGTTCCATCCTTCTAAATTGAGACTATTCATTTTATTCTCCCTCTGGTTCAGGAGGGTCAATTTATGACCACCATAGACCTAAAGGATGCATATCTTCATGTGCCTATCCACAGGGAACATTTCAGGCTCCTGAGGATCGCTTTTTTAGATTAACATTTCCACTTTGTATTGCCACTGCTCCTCAAATCTTTACGAAGGTTCTAGGGGCTCTCCTGGCTGTGGCCAGGTCTCTAGGGATTGCGGTGGCTCCTAACCTGGACGATATCTTAGTTCAGGCGCCATATTTTCAGTTAGCAAGATCCCATACAGATTCTCTGTTAGTCATTTTCCGCTTTCACGGTTGGAAGGTGAATCTAGGGAAAGTTCCTTGGTGTCAAGTACCAGGGTATGTTTTCTGGGGACAATCATAGACTCAGTATTTATGAAGATTTTTTGGATGGAGGTCAGAATATTCAAGCTTCTGGAGGCCTGTTGTTCTCTTCAGTTCTCTGTTCATCCATCAGTGGCAGTATGCATGGAAGTAATTGGT
Organism: Bombina bombina; assembly: GCF_027579735.1. Taxonomy (NCBI): domain Eukaryota; kingdom Metazoa; phylum Chordata; class Amphibia; order Anura; family Bombinatoridae; genus Bombina; species Bombina bombina. Next base: position 443,935,663 of record NC_069504.1, read on the forward strand.
CTCATAATGGCATCCATGAACATTATTCCGTTTGCTCACTTCCATCTGAGACCTCTACAGTTATGTATGCTCAGTCAATGGAATGGAGACCACTTGGATCTCTCTCAGAGGATAGTTTTAGATTCTCAGACATGGATTTCTCTGTCTTGGTGGATTTCCCAGGACCGCTTGTCTCAGGGCACTTGTTTCCTGAGACCTTCTTAAAAGATTGTGACCACGGATGCCATCCTGTTAGGCAGGGGAGAAGTTTGGGGGTCCCTAAGAACTCAGGGACTTTAGACTCAGGAGGAGTCTGCCCTCCCTATAAATATCCTAGAATTGAGAGCAATTGTCAGTGCTCTAACAGCTTGGCCTCAATTTAGTTTAGTCCGGTTTATCAGATTTCAATCGGACAACATAACTTTGGTGGGGTATATCAACCACCAAGGAGGAACTCAGAGCTTGTTAGCTATGAAGGAGGTGACTCTCATTCTTCAGTGGGCAGAGTCTTACAATTGTCATCTCTCTGCCATTCATATCCCAGGGGTGGACAACTGGGAAGCGGATTATCTAAGCAGGGCAGACGTTTCATCCAGGGGAATGGACTCTCCATCTGGAAGTTTTCTCATGTTAACCCTCAAATGGGGAGTTCCAGAGTTGAATCTGATGGCACCTCATCTAAAAGCCAAGCTTCCAGAATACGTAGAAAGATCAAGAGATCCTCAAGCAGCTCTGGTAGTCGCCCTGGCAATGCCATGGGATTTCGGTCAATTTATTTGTTTCCTCCGGTTACCCTCCTTTCTCGGGTGATAGCTTGTATCAAACAGGAGCAGGCTTCGGTGATTCTAATAGTTCCAGCATGGCCTTGCAGAACTTGGTGTGTGGATCTAGTGAAGATGTCATCATTTCCCCCGTGGAAATTGCCTCTGAGAAGGGATCTTCTACTTCAGGGTCCCTTCCTCCATCGGAACTTAGTCCCTCTAAAGCTGACTGCTTGGAGATTGAATGCTTAGTCTTATCCAGACAAGGTTTTTCTGTGAAGGTTATTGAGACTGTGATTCAGGCTTGTAAGCCTGTTACTCGCAAGATTTATTATAAGGTATGGCGTAAATACCTTCATTGGTTTGGATCTAGGGGTTTTTCTTGGAGTCAGGTGAGAATTCCCTGTATTCTGCCCTTTCTTCAGGAGGGCCTGGAGAGGGGTTTATCAGTCAGTACCCTAAAGGGTAAGATTTCATCTTTGTCGATTCTTCTGCAGAAGCGTCTGGAAATTTTGCCAGATGTTCAATCTTTTGTCCAGGCTTTGGTTAGAATCAGGCCTGTGTTTTGGTCAATTGCTCCTTCTTGGAGTCTTAATCTAGTTCTTAAGGTTCTGTAGCAGGCTCAATTTGAACCTATGCATTCTGTTGATATTGTCCTGGAAGGTTTTTGTTTCTGCTGGCAATTTTCTCTGCCCATAGAGTTTTGGAACTTTCAGCTCTACAGTGTGATTCTCCTTATCTTATTCTTCATGCAGATAAGGCGGTTCTCCGTAATAAATTAGGATTCCTACCTAAGGTGGTTTCAGAACGCAATATTAACCAAGAAATTGTTGTTCCTTCTTTTTGTCCTAATCTTTCCTCTAAGAAGGAGCAGTTGTGGCACAATCTGGATGTTGTGCATGCTTTGAAGTTCTGTTTACAGGTCACGGAAGATTTTCTTCAATCTTCCACTCTTTTTATTGTCTTTTCTGGCAAACAGAGGGTTCAGAAGGCCACTTCTTCTACTCTCTCCTTCTGGTTGAGAAGTGTTATTTGATTGGCTTATAACACAGCTGGACAGCAGCCTCCAGAGAAAATTACGGCTCACTCTACTAGAGCTGTCGCTTGCTCTTGGGCCTTTAAAAATGCTGCTTCTATGGAACAGATTTGCAAGGTGGTCACTTGGTCATCATTGCATACTTTTTCCAATTTTTCCAAATTTGATGTTTTTGCCTCAGCTGAGGTGTCTTTTGGGAGGAAAGTTCTTCAAGCAATGGTGCCTTCTGTTTAGGTTAGCCTGTCTTGTGTATCCCTCCCTTCCATTCTATAGACTCTAGCTTTGGTATTGGTTCCCACTAGTAATTGAATGGATTTGTGGACTCTCCATGACATTGGAAAGGAAACATAATTTATACATACCTGATATATTCTTTTCTTTCCTGGCATGGAGATTCCACAACCAGACCTTATTTTAAGATGGCTTTTTGTCATTTTCTAAACCTCAGGCTTCACTATACCCTTTGTGTCTTCTTCTCTTTCCATAATTCCTCGGCTGAATGACTGAGGATTGTGGGTAGTGGGAGGATACTTGAAGCTTTGCTGGGGTGTTCTTTGCCTCCACCTGGTGGCCAGGAGTTGAATTCCTACTAGTAATTGAATGGATTTGTGGACTCTGCATGCCAGGAAAGAAAATAATTTATCAGGTAAGTATAAATTATGTATTTGCAAACTAGGCCACTGTCCGCATTTATCGATGTGTGGCAGGCATGATACGCTACATCGTATCATGTCCGCTCGCACTTTAATAAATCGGCCCCATTGCATCTAATCTTGACATTTTTTTTATTTTCCATATTGCATGGAGATGATGTATAATGAAGCTTTGATTGAACATACAACTAATGTGTTATTTCTTGTGTTCTATATGTCAAGCCTAATCTGATAAAAATTTTAAGCCTAGGAGAGATGACCACAGAAGGAACCATAATCTTCTAGTTCATCCTCTATTGATGCAGATGATCCAGATGGAGCTTATGATACCCATTGCTGTACCTGATCAACAATAGGGAATCCTGAAACAAGAGCTACTTAAAGTTTTCATCAGCTTTGACTGATTATTGCTATAAACATTTTATTTAAGCAATTAAATCTATAAGGCTGGATGCGCCAACCTCTCTTAATTAGGTGATAATTTACCACATGTGATTAAATAAAAATAAATATAAGTAAAAAATAAAATAAAAAAGTAGTTGAAACACAACGTGATGAAAAAGTGAATGAAATACAGTGTGACAACGGACCAAAAAGGAAAAAATAATTAACACAAAAAAAGATACAAGTGTCCTCAATGCAACCAAAAAGTGATATAGTTACTGTGTCCCAGACAACCTGGATGTCCAAATCAGAACCAGTGGTGTAATTTCACAGTAAAAAGATGCAGCTGCTAACTTCTTCAAAAAGCTCGATCAGGCACTGATCGATAAGGTCTAAAATAGCAACAGAAAAGAAGATGGTACCACAATGGTGCAAAATCAATGGTGAAAGGCTTCAGTCAGAATCGATAACATCATACTCACAAATTGAATGACACTTATAAAGTGCTAGATGTTCCTGCTGAACCTTTAGGAGCCATTTAGAAAGCTTGTGCTGCAGTATTTGAATCTCGATTTCCTCGTCTCTCAGCTGAATGGTGTATATCTCCGTCCTCCAACCAAAAAACACGAGCAGTTTTGGAGTAACGATACTAAGGATATTTAGCCACTGCGCGCCTTTTTGGAGAGACATGGAAATCGAGATTTAACTACCGAATAGGTGAAATGGTCTGATCTAAATAATTATCTTATCACTAAACAAGGACATCCAATTATACAATAGGGAATTTATCTAATTTTTGGTATATATTGTATTATGGAAGAATAGCAACACCTTGCATTAAAGTATATTCCTTGGTTATAAATATATATTACGTTTCTGTTTATTATTACAATAATACATATTGCAAGTGACCAATCACAGTCATAAACATGTTTTTTGCAATTAACAATTAATACTATCACGTACTCTTCTGGTAGACTCTCCTATATACACTTTAGCACAAGGACACAGGTGTTGTCATGGTAATACTAATACCCAATATTGGCATTAAAGGAACACTAAAGTATTTTTTGTTTTCTTTGTTGTGTCTAAAAGAAAAAACATTTTAAAATGTATTACTGCTTTTTTTAACCTTGTGCTTAAACCCCCCCCCCAACTGTTTCTATGATTATGCAGCATGTCAATGTCCATGTGTGTACTGTGGTACTTGTCCTTATCAGACAGGAACCAATCTGTCCCACTGTATAGATTGTGCACACACATAAATAGTTTAGTAAAGCAAAAAAAAAAAGAGAAGCATTATGATGGCACACTTGGGGAGGGTAGTTATAAAACATACTGGTTAAGAGAGAAGCACCTCTGTTATAAAACGGACACTGGAGATTTTTGTTCATAACAGCTCTTGTTTGTGCCATTTTGTAATGTGGGCCTCAGGCTCAGATTGAATCCATAAGCCATTTAGGGAAATTAAAATAAAAACAGGTTAGCAGTTTACTATATTAGAGAATAAATTGAATGTGCATCACTTCTATGTCAAATTAAATGGATTCAATAGGTCATGTTTGATGTCATTGGTGATACCACATAATAAGTAATAAACAATGACGTAATCTAGGAAGCCAAGGAAATGTATGGGTTATGTTCTTAATATTAACATTTTCTTCATTCAAATGAGTAAAAAAAGCCCATATGACCATATAGCAGATTTTGTGGTTGTATATGATAGCTTAAAGATGCCTCTAGCAAACAGGCAACAAATTGTGTTAATCTCTCAGTACTATACTTTCTTACCATATTAGATAACATGGGAACTGGACATTTTTTGTCTTTAATGTCAAAATTGAAATAACATTTATGAATAAACTACAATTATTGACATCTGCAATTACCCAGAGTTTCCTGAAATGGCCCCTAGGTAGAGTTTACCTTTGATTTTTTGAGATATCAAGTGGTCCTTTTGTCAGTTCTATAAAATTCTAGTTTCATATTTTAACAGAAGAAAAATAATAATTTTCCAGTTGTAATTTGTATGATGCATTGTAATCTGCTTTAATAATTAGAATGTGTCACTATGGAAGCATTGGATTTTTCATAATAAAAAAGCTATTTGTATGCTACGCTGATACAAATCAGATTTATGTGATATAGTAAGTATGTTTAGATTTATTAATTAATTTTATGTTTATTAATTTATTTATAAACAGGTAGATTACGAATTGTGTGTTCATCTTTTAACGCTGAAAAAATTGTAATTTCAGCATTAAAACAGCAACGCAGCCATTACAGTCTTGTCGGTATAGCTGTACCGCAAGCCTTTTAGCCTGTAACGCAACGTCAGACCCACACTCGTACAAATTAGGTTTTTTCATGGGACTTCCATAGCGCTGCCATTACGAGATTTGTGGTGAGGCTAAAAAGCTTGCGTTACACCCTATACCGACACAATCTGTACCACCATCTGAGAGCAGTAGTTATGAGTTTTACGCAACAAAACTGTTACACAAGACTCATAACTAAAGTGTTACAAAGTACACTAAACACCCATAAACAACCTATTAACCCCTAAACCGAGGCCCTCCCGCATCGCAAACACTATATTAAAGTTATTAACCCCTAATCGCCGCCACTAATAAAATTTATTAACCCCTATTCCACCGCTCTCCGACATGGTCACCACTATAATAAAGTTATTAACCCTTAAACCGCCGCCCTCCCGCATCGCAAACACTATTTAAATATTATTAAACCCTAATCTGCCCTCCGCCCACATCGCCCCCACTATACTAAAGTTATTAACCCCTATTCCGCCGCTCCCCGACACCGCCACAACTATAATAAATCTGTTAACCCCTAAACCGCAAGCCCCCCACAACGAAATATACTAAATTAAACTATTAACCCCTAAACCGAAATGCCCCCACATCACAATAAACTAATATAAACTAGTAACCCCTAAACCTAACACCACCCCTAACTTTATATTAAAATTACAATTTCCCTATCTTTAATTAAAACTTACCTGTCTAATTAAAAAAAACTAAGTTTAAACTAACAATTAAACTAATATTACTATTAAACTAAAATTAAACTAACTAAAAATTAGGGGGGCTTGGCTAAGAAGTGGCCATGATCGGTCGCTTCTCATGAAGCTCCTGGGGCTATTTACCTAATTTACAAGTTTTACAGCTTTTATCTCATCCTCTACCTACAGCAACCTACTATTACTTATCTTGTAATTCTGAGCTGAGCCAAGATGAGCTTATAATAGTACCCAGGACCTGAACTAGCCAGTAATAATTCTCGGCCATCATCTGCACTATCTCCTTCAGATTACTCAAGCTAAGCAGATTCTCCATCGACAACCAGAGTATAGTAAAGTGGTAAAGGCCTATACCTGAGAGCTCTACTTTTGAACAGATTATACCACTTAGACTACTACTTTGTATAACTAATTGGGCAAGGAGACGGCCTGTAATTTACCATCTAACCCCCGGGTACAACGGGTCCATCTAACTACTGATTCACAGGATGGAGGATCACCAAACAACTATATCAGATTTGCACCTAGATTTGGGTCGGAAGATGGACAACGGGTTTGCTGAACTCAAAGTTTGCATTTTAGAGGCCTGCATAAAAGATGGCGCCGGACAACTACCACGATTTGAGTTCTACACCATTGAACCATCTGAGCATCACCTTCTTACAAAACGGACCTCAATCGACCGACCTGAAGAGTATGGGCAGACTCCGGACGATATCATGACAGAAACCTATGTAAGCAGCTCAGAGGTGTCTACTTTAGTCCACTCACACTGCTCTTATTTAGCTCCGAGGGAGACCTGGAGACCGAGTGCCACTTTACTCCCAGACATGGTGAATCAGACACACTCTCAGCTACCCACCTTAACTTTAACCCTTAATGGGGAAATGAGACTCACCCTCTCATCTCCGGTGTCCTGGTCGGGGGATGCGGCCGGCTCTAGTGCGGGACATCCGGAGCTCCTTCAGAATCACACTGCCCCAGAGTCATCAAGCGAGTGGGAAGAGACTTTAACATTTGTCTCCCTAGGTCGGTTTATGACAAGGATCTCCCGGGTACCTTTATTAGTCATAGACGCAACTACCAACGATGAAGGTGATCTATGTCACAGTGGTTTAGACCTAAATACCAACAAAGAGTGGGGCCTATATAAAAGCGGTTCAGACCTAAATCAATCTGGTGTAGGTTAGCTGCAGAGAGGACTTTATTGTGCATAATAAGCATACAACTAAGTGTGAATTTCTGAACGTTAATATTTGCGCCTGTCTGTACAATATTATGTGTTTTCTATTTGCTGGTTGTGGATCTGACTTGTTTCTGCTGCGTGGGGGGCTCGCAGACAGCCTCCTAAGATGAATATGTATTTCTTCACTTAAGTCCATCATATGGAGAATACTTTAGCAAAGTTTATATGTAGAAGTAGTTGTTTATATTACATACCAATTTATAATGATATGGAACCCATAGATAGTTTGTCTAAATCCCTACACACCCTCATTACTTTTATGACGCACCATTAGAAATAATTTACAGAGTCACCTTTAGCTCCTCGTTACTACTGGATCCCTACATTTTATAGGAGTTACTATAGTAAGGTGTTTCATGGCTCACTCTAATAGTTAAGGGATATCACACACTCGCCCTAAGAAATTAGATATGCTAGATACAAGCTCCCTTTTTACTATGTTAAGCCCTATGCACATTAGTCCTCCTATGTCTTTTACAGATAATATTTGTTGTGTTTAAGGTCTACATTTGATCTTGATTTAGGAATTGTATGAAAGAATGATATGGTATTAACACAGTGGCCTGTAACATTGAAATATATTTTAAGCAACGTTACTCCCTATGGGTTACGGTACTTATGTTCCATTATGGAGTCTCTATTGCTTAGGGATATGTCTGAATTCATATATTCCCCCATAGTCCCTCAATTTCAGCACCTAATTAAGAACTAACATAGTCCAATATATATCCCAGTATGCCCTGAATGGGTATCTAAATATGTAGATTAAACTCTCAGTAGTAACCCCCAGTTGCCTTCACACCACGCAGCCTTTCATATCCCTTCCATTAAAAGACCCCCTCCTTGCAAGCTTTTTTACACCAACTTAGACAGCATACACTTGTAGACTTTGATATTCCATTATACTTCACTCCTTACCCACGCCTTTAGAATTACCCACTAGTATAAATAGTCAATGTTCTGGACCTGTACATATCCTTAATATTCTCAAAAGGAGATAATATAAAATTAGAGGTTCAAGATACTTATCTATTGCAATTCGCTGCGAGGTTGTGACTTTCCTCAAAAGCTACTTGTGAGTTCTAATAACTGTTACTTGTGTTTTATTCCTGTTGCATATTACGCACAACCTCAAAGAAAGATCCTTTCTCTATTAGTGATACACTAGTTTACCTACCTCTCTCCCTATCCTATTGACCTCCCTCTTAAAGTTACCCATTACCTACATCAGCGGTTCCCAACCTTTTTTCTCTCCTGTACCCCTTGATTAGGCTTTTCATTTATGAGTACCCCCTCTCTTCATTACCCCCACCCATCCCTCAAAATAAAGGAAGCACTTTTTTATAGGGGAGGTAATCTATACCTGAATTGCATATGACTGTACGTGTATCAACAGGATTAAAGCTAAGATCTTATTCTCAAGAGTCCTGCTGTGTGGCTGGTGCCCCTGGCAGCTGCCTGGTTGCTCCTAAACAAAGCCCTGGGGGGGAGTCAAAGTGTAATGATCATAAAAATAAATATTTAAATTTGTGAGATCAGATTGATATTAACCACCCAGCCACTATGAACGTTTTTAGTTGGAAGTGAAGCAGTCTGAATCAAGCAAGTACTAGAAGCAGTACTTTACTTACCGGCACTGACTATAACTTATTTGGGGATGCAGACCTGCCTCGCCTGTGTGACTCGCAATCTCAACGGCTCTATCACACGTGTCCACGTAGCTATGCTGCTGCAGTGCCGCTTCTATTTGAGCACTTGCAGTCAAAATTGTGTGCATGGGACAGAGGTGGGTGGAGGAGGAGGCTAAGCTGTCTGGTGACACAGGGTGATCATTAATATGTGGACCGGAGTCATCCACACCCGGTCCACATATTTCAGGTGCAGGGGCTCCCATCTGCCTATATGCCAGGCCAGGACATCATTTGTCACTTTCCAGCTAAATGCTCCTTCCTTCCACAGTTCCACGATGCTTATTAGTTGATGACCCATTGAGAGTGCCCCCCGACCCTCCCCCCGCATCTTCCGCCATTACCAACAATATTTTTGCGTACCCCCAACCGGCCTGCCAAGTACCCCCAGGGGTACACGTACCCCAGGTTGGGAACCGCTGACCTACATAATTAGTCATGGTTCTGAATATACATGTACCCTCTGTTTTGGATTCTTACTAGAAAATACTCCATCCTGCCTCTAATATTGAGTAATATATTACTAGTTTATAAAGGCCCGAGCCCCTTACCTACCTTCTCACAGAGCAGCTCTTGACTGCTAATCTCCCCCCCCCCCCCACATTCAAATACCTAGGTCTAAGAGCGACCATTCCATAAGCCAATTTCCTTCTTATAGATTAAATTAGTCTTCACAGGTCCAAAAGTGACCTCTAATGCCAAAAGAGGAATCAACTGTAGAAATAATATAAAATAGAGGTTCAAAATACTGACTCATAATAACCCATTGCGATACTTTACTTTTGTAAAACAGCTATTTGTATCGTTACTTTCTTTCTGTTATCTGTGTTTTATGATGTTTCATTTATTCTGTATAAAGCACACAACCTCAATAAAAAATGTTTTTTATAAACTAACTACAAATTAAAGAAAACTAAAATACACATTAAAAAAATCCTAACACTACTATAAAAATTACAAAGTATCTAATTACAAAAAATACTAAACTACAAAAAAATAACAAACAATAAATCACGAAAAATAACAAACGAAATTATCAAAAATAAAAAAGAATTACACCTAATCTAATAGCCCTATAAAAATAAAAAAGCCCACACAAAATAAAAAAAAAACCCTAGCCTACAATAAACTACCAATAGGCCTTAAAAGGGCCTTTTGTGGGGCATTGCCCCAAAGAAATCAGCTCTTTTACCTGTAAAAAAACCCACACAAAGACCCCCCAACAGTAAAACCCACCACCCAACCAACCCCCCAAAATAATAAACCTAACTCTAACAAAAACCTAAGCTACCCATTGCCCTGAAAAGGGCATTTGTATGGGCATTGCCCTTAAAAGAGCATTTAGCTCTTTTAAGAAAAGCCCAAACCCTAAACTAAAAAAAAAAACACCAATTTTTTTTTATAAAATCCTAACACTAACCCCCGAAGATCCACTTACAGTTCCTGAAGTCTGGACATCCAGGCGGCGAGAGGTCTTCATCCAGGCGGCAAAGTCTTCATCCATCCAGGCGGTGTTTTCTATCTTCATCCAGGCGGTATCTTCTATCTTTATCCCGGCGGTGCAGAGTGGGTCCATCCTGAAGACATCCGGCGCGGAGCATTCTCTTCATACAGCCGCCGCCGTATATTGAATCTTCAATGCAAGGGAGCCCTCACATTCCTATTGGCTGATTTGAGTTTTGAAATTCAAATCAGCCAATAGGATGAGAGCTACTGAAATTCTATTGGCTGATTTGAATAGCCAATAGAATTTCAGTAGCTCTCATCCTATTGGCTGATTTGAATTTCAAAAATCAAATCAGCCAATAGGAATGCAAGGGACGCCATTTTGAAAGGCTCCCTTGTATTGAAGATTCAGTATACGGCGGCGACCATATGAAGAGGATGCTCCACGCCGGATGTCTTCAGGATGGACCTGCTCCACGCAGGGATGAAGATAGAAGACGCCGCCGGGATGAAGATAGAAGATGCCGCCTGGATGAAGATAGAAGACGCCGCTGCGATGTCCGGACTTCAGGAACTGTAAAAAGGGCAAGCAAAAGAGCTGACTGCCCTTTTAAGGGCAATGCCCATACAAATGCCCTTTTCAGGGCAACGAGTAGCTTAGGTTTTTGTTAGAGTTAGGTTTATTATTTTGGAGGGTGGGTTTTACTGTTGGGGGGTTGTTGTGGGTTTTTTTTACAGGTAAAAGAGCTGATTTATTTGGGGCAATGCCCCACAAAAGGCACAAAAAGGTTTTTGTTGCGTTAGTTAAATACCCTCTATCGCACATAACTTGTAATCTAGATGTTAGTTATTTATTTATTCATTCATTCATTCATTTATAGTTGTATAACATGTTTATTCAATAGTGAAAAAATTAAGAAAGTACATTAAAGGAACATATTAGCCATGGCTCACTAGAATCATTCAATCATTATATTAAAGGGACACTCAAGTCAAAATTACACTTTCATGATTCAGATAGAACATGCAATTTTAAACAACTTAACAACTTACTTCCACACAATGTGTACAGTCTTATTATATTTACACTTTTTGATTCACCAGCTCCTCCTGAGCATGTGCAAGAATTAACAGAAAATACGTATATCTATTTGTGATTGGCTGATTGCAGTCACATGATGCAGTGGGAGTGGAAAAAAACATAACTTTGAAATTTGTCAGCAAAAAATCAACTACTCATTAACCCCTTAATGACCACAGCACTTTTCCATTTTCTGTCTGTTTGGGACCAAGGCTATTTTTACATTTTTGCGGTGTTTGTGTTTAGCTGTAATTTTCCTCTTGCTCATTTACTGTACCCACACATATTATATACAGTTTTTCTCGCCATTAAATGGACTTTCTAAAGATACCATTATTTTCATCATATCTTATAATTTACTATAAAAAAAATTATAAAATATGAGGAAAAATCTGTTACATATCTACAACCACCAAAAAACACCCATGCTAAATAGTTTCTAAATTTTGTCCTGAGTTTAGAAATACCCAATGTTTACATCTTCTTTGTTTTTTTTGCAAGTTATAGGGCCATAAATACAAGTAGCACTTTGCTATTTCCAAACCATTTTTTTTTTCAAAATTAGCGCTAGTTACATTAGAACACTAATATCGTTCAGGAATCGCTGAATATCCCTTGACATGTATATATTTTTTTTTAGTAGACATCCCAAAGTATTGATCTAGGCCAATTTTGGTATATTTCATTCCACCATTCCCCTGCCAAATGCGATCAAATACAAAAAATCGTTCACTTTTTCACAAATTTTTTCACAAACTTTCGGTGTCTCACTGAAATTATTTACAAACAGCTTGTGCAATTATGGCATAAATGGTTGTAAATTCTTCTCTGGGATCGCCTTTGTTCAGAAATAGCAGACATATATAGCTTTGGCGTTGCTTTTTGGTAATTAGAAGGTCGCTAAATGCCACTGCGCACCAAACGTGTATTATGCCCAGCAGTGCAGGGGTTAATTAGGGAGCTTGTAGGGAGCTTGTATGGTTAATTTTAGCTTTAGTATAGTGTAGTACACAACCCAAAGTATTGATCTAGGCCCATTTTGGTATATTTCATGCCACCATTTTACCGCCAAATGCAATCAATTAAAAAAAAAAAGTTACATTTTTCCCAATTTTAGGTTTCTCACTGAAAACATTTACAAACAGTTTGTGCAATTATGGTACAAATGGTTGTAAATGCTTCTCTGGGATCTCCTTTGTTCAGAAATAGCAGACATATATGACTTTGGTGTTGCTTTCTGGTAATTAGAAGACCGCTAAATGCTGCTGCGCCTCACACGTGTATTATGGCTAGCAGTGAAGGGGTTAATTAGGGAGTTTGTAGGGAGCTTGCAGGGTTAATTTTAGCTTTAGTGTAGAGATCAGCCTCCCACCTGACACATCCCACCCCCTGATCCCTCCCAAACAGCTCCCTTCCCTCCCCCACCCCACAATTGTCCCCGCCATCTTAAGTACTGGCAGAAAGTCTGCCAGTACTAAAATAAAAGTACTAAAATTATTTATTTTTAGCATATTTACATATGCTACTGTGTAGGATCCCCCCCTTAGCCCCCAACCTCCCTGATCCCCCCAAAACCGCTCTCTAACCCTCCCCTCTGCCTTATTGGGGGCCATCTTGGGTACTGGCAGCTGTCTGCCAGTACCCAGTTTGCAAAAAAATATGTTTTATTTTATTTTTTACCTGGTTTTTCTGTAGTGTAGCTTCCCCCTCTCCACAGCCCAACACCCACCACCTAACTGATGGGTTTTTTTTAAATTTGATTTATTTATTTTTTGCTTTTTTTTCTCATTTTCCTACAATTTTTTTCTGTAGTGTAGCGGTTCCCACCCACTCCCTTCCCGTGCACGCGCCCGCCCCCGCCCTCCCGTGCACGTGCGCGCGTCAGTGCGCGCCCCCTGGCCTCCCCGCCCACGATCCCGCCCCCCTCCACATCACGAAGGGCCATCGATGGCCGCCACCCGCCTCCCGGTCCGGCTCCCACCCACCAACACAATAAGCCACCAATCTCCGGTGCAGAGAGGGCCACAGAGAGCAGGTGAAGTATATTTTTTACACAGAACTTACTCTGCTGAGCTGAGGAGATTGTGAGGTAAAATATCTTCCTTTTTTACATAGAGATGCTCAGGTGATATCTTCCTGTCAGTTTTTTACAGTTATACTGCATCAGTTTCAAGCGATTTAGCATATGAGTATTATGTCCCTTTAATCACATATACTGTATTTACTGGTCCTTTAAAATAAGTTTGAGTTGATGTTTAAAAACAAAATACTTTCTATGTAAAATGACTTAAGGCAAACATTTAATAATTCATATAGCTCAGAAGACCAGCTTTATCGTGTACATTTTTCCTACTGCAATTAGCAAGGTGGTGCAAGTGTAACAATGGACATCCACGTGTATCAAGCTCACAATATGCAAAGGATTTACCTACCTGTTCCCTCTAAGCCTCCCTATGGTTGCAAGCATTGTTATTCCCGTGTCAAACATGGCATCAGCGTGTTCTGTTTCAAGGCTTCACTTATGGATATATATATATTATTATAATTATTATTTTACAGTATGTGTTTTACAGTATGTGTAATAATTTTAAATATGTGCAACCGCGTTAGTCCTAAGTTGTGAGCCCCGATGTGCGTTACCCATATTTTACATTCCTATAGAAAATAATGTTCTTTTTATTATTAAATATATATTTCTATATATCTTATTTATAATGTAAAATACATTTTATACCTATATATCTATAGGAATAGATATTCAGGTATAGGTATATATAGAAATATGTATTTACAATAAAAAGTACATTATCCTCTAAGTGAAGAAGGTTGGCATGTTAAATATGTACAGCAAATATACAGTAAAACACCTAAATACATCTGTACACTTATCTATACATATCTATCTATCTATCTATCTATCTATCTATCTATCTATCTATCTCTCTCTCTCTCTCTCTCTCTCTATATATATATATATATATATATATATATATATATATATATATATATATATATATATATATATATATATAAATTGTGCCAGCACCCCTAGTTTAATAAATGTCACAGTTCTATATACTGAGATAAGATATATATAGTGCACGGATAAGGGTATTTAATTAATATACATTGAAACAAGAAAAAATAGACCCTTATTTCTCCAGCACCCAACTATGTCTGAAAAATATATACTTTTAGACAAGGAAAGATTATTGAGTCAATAATTCACATACTCTATGAAAATGCGTAATTATAAGATTTATATATCAATATCAGCATAACAATAAATCATAAGCATGACCCCCAAATTATAAGGTTCAAAAGTCCACACAGCCGGAAGAAGCCCGAATGGAACCCGGGTGAAACGCGCGTAGCTGCTTGTTTGTTTGGTTGGAGTGGTGCAGCAGCTGAGCACCGTCCAACAGCTGATTCCCAAAGATAATCATACTCCGGTGAAAACTAAGGCGTGCGGATGCACTGAAAGAGCCAAGAAAGTACGGAGGAAAAAGCAAAGGTGATATCTCCAAACCCGGTTTTAATCGAAACAATTGGAAGCAACGAGCAGGTAGATATGGCACCATAATATGTCACTATCGAAACATCGAGGAAGCAGGTACTTGTTTATTATGTCTCTACACTTAACATAGAACTGTCACAGCGAGTTAAATGTGGTATGGAAGAGTTGCCATTTTTTTGCTGAAAGTGATACAGTTACAAATTTGCATTGGGAGTACGAAGATACAAGTTACACCTGCTGTGTTAGTGTTACACAATAATTGGTGCTGTCCTTGCATTAACGTTGGTTTCCAATCCTGGGATTACAAATGTGCCATAACAAAGGCATTTTGAAACTATCCAATACCGGTTAATTAATGGACTAACTTACTAACTTCCACTAACAACCCGGGTTGTGGACTTTTGAACCTTATAATTTGGGGGTCATGCTTATGATTTATTGTTATGCTGATATTGATATATAAATCTTATAATTACGCATTTTCATAGAGTATGTGAATTATTGACTCAATAATCTTTCCTTGTCTAAAAGTATATATTTTTCAGACATAGTTGGGTGCTGGAGAAATAAGGGTCTATTTTTTCTTGTTTCAATGTATATATATATATATATATATATATATATATATATATATATATACAGGGAGTGCAGAATTATTAGGCAAGTTGTATTTTTGAGGATTAATTTTATTATTGAACAACAACCATGTTCTCAATGAACCCAAAAAACTCATTAATATCAAAGCTGAATAGTTTTGGAAGTAGTTTTTAGTTTGTTTTTAGTTATAGCTATTTTAGGGGGATATCTGTGTGTGCAGGTGACTATTACTGTGCATAATTATTAGGCAACTTAACAAAAAACAAATATATACCCATTTCAATTATTTATTTTTACCAGTGAAACCAATATAACATCTCAACATTCACAAATGTTTCTGACATTCAAAAACAAAACAAAAACAAATCAGTGACCAATATAGCCACCTTTCTTTGCAAGGACACTCAAAAGCCTGCCATCCATGGATTCTGTCAGTGTTTTGATCTGTTCACCATCAACATTGCGTGCATTAGCAACCACAGCCTCCCAGACACTGTTCAGAGAGGTGTACTGTTTTCCCTCCTTGTAAATCTCACATTTGATGATGGACCACAGGTTCTCAATGGGGTTCAGATCAGGTGAACAAGGAGGCCATGTCATTAGATTTTCTTCTTTTATACCCTTTCTTGCCAGCCACGCTGTGGAGTACTTGGACGCGTGTGATGGAGCATTGTCCTGCATGAAAATCATGTTTTTCTTGAAGGATGCAGACTTCTTCCTGTACCACTGCTTGAAGAAGGTGTCTTCCAGAAACTGGCAGTAGGACTGGGAGTTGAGCTTGACTCCATCCTCAACCCGAAAAGGCCCCACAAGCTCATCTTTGATGATACCAGCCCAAACCAGTACTCCACTTCCACCTTGCTGGCGTCTGAGTCGGACTGGAGCTCTCTGCCCTTTACCAATCCAGCCACAGGCCCATCCATCTGGCCCATCAAGACTCACTCTCATTTCATCAGTCCATAAAACCTTAGAAAAATCAGTCTTGAGATATTTCTTGGCCCAGTCTTGACGTTTCAGCTTGTGTGTCTTGTTCAGTGGTGGTCGTCTTTCAGTCTTTCTTACCTTGGCCATGTCTCTGAGTATTGCACACCTTGTGCTTTTGGGCACTCCAGTGATGTTGCAGCTCTGAAATATGGCCAAACTGGTGGCAAATGGCATCTTGGCAGCTGCACGCTTGACTTTTCTCAGTTCATGGGCAGTTATTTTGTGCCTTGGTTTTTCCACACGCTTCTTGCGACCCTGTTGACTATTTTGAATGAAACGCTTGATTGTTCGATGATCACGCTTCAGAAGCTTTGCAATTTTAAGAGTGCTGCATCCCTCTGCAAGATATCTCACTATTTTTGACTTTTCTGAGCCTGTCAAGTCCTTCTTTTGACCCATTTTGCCAAAGGAAAGGAAGTTGCCTAATAATTATGCACACCTGATATAGGGTGTTGATGTCATTAGACCACACCCCTTCTCATTACAGAGATGCACATCACTTAATATGCTTAATTGGTAGTAGGCTTTCTAGCCTATACAGCTTGGAGTAAGACAACATGCATAAAGAGGATGATGTGGTCAGAATACTAATTTGCCTAATAATTCTGCACTCCCTGTATATATATATATATATATATATATATATATATATATATATGTGTGTGTGTGTGTGTGTGTTAAACCCCTTTGCAACCCTTTTTTTAAAACAACTTATACCACCCTTATAACTTTTTAAATAAATTTCTTTTTTAAATCATTTTTATCAGACAGTGTTTATATGAATGCAACATGTATTTGTGTTGTGTTTTATGCAACTTTTTCCCCCTACCATTTACGCGAGCTCTGAAGTCGTACTATTTCCATTGCACGCAAAAGGTCTAGAAAAACCTTATATCTCTTGCCCACTCGTAATCTAGCCCAATATCTGTTGCAATTCTAATTACTACACAAATTATGCATAGAAAGTAGGTTATATATATATGTGTGTGTGTGTGCAAAAATAAGATTAAATTTTCCATATATACATAAAAATGTGTTCACAAAAATAGCTTTTTCTAATATATGCATACCAAGTTTCACGGATCAATGAATGCCAGGATTCATTGTGTTAGTAATAAAGTAATAAAAATAATAATAATCTTGATAATACAAAGTGAAAAATGTATAGCACTTTTATTATACCTTTTACATGAGATATCATCCAAATAATAAAGGTACATATGGCTCAACTTATACTTAAAAAAAAACAATAAAAACCAATATAATGTTTTCCACATGTACATAGAAAGTTGTTCACAGCATCCATAACTAGAGATAAATAATCTTTTTGTCCATCTGGGTTAAAAACGAAATAAATAAACCCAGAGAATCTAACTAAAATTAAAATTTTAAATAAAATAGAAAATCACACAAATATGGTAGACTACAGACCACAACCAAAGCATGTGGGGCATAAGGAATTGTTATGTAGCTAAAATACATATTGAGAGAATTTGTAGTCTGTGGCCAGTTCCAGTATACTGAAGTGAATATAAAGTCAAAATTAAATAATGAATTGAATGATTTAATTATACATAGTAAAAAAAATGTATGATTGTATTTATTTTGCTTACATTTTCTGTTGTTTACCATAATAATTGCTGGGTTTTTTTTTGTTTAAATATGCAAAATGTCAAATAGTTATTGCTTAAAGGGACATGAAACCCAAACATTTTCTTTTATAATTCAGATAGAGAATACAATTTTAAACAACATTCCAATTTACTTCTATTATCTAATTTGCTTCATTTTTTAGATAGCCTTTGTTGAAGAAATAGCAATATACATGTGTGAGCCAATGACGCAAGGCCGCTATGTACCGCCTCCAATCAGCAGCTACTGAGCCTATTTAGATATGCTTTTCAACAAAGGATTTCAAGAAAATGAAGCAAATTAGATAATAGCAGTAAATTGGAAAGTTGTTTAAAATTGCCTGCTCTTTTTAAATCATGAAAGAAAAACTTTGGGTTTCATGTCCCTTTAAATCAGGACAGGGGGTTATTTATATCTGGCCATAAATTGTCACACAGATAAACATTCTCAATTGCTGTATCCAGGCATGTTCTGAACTAATAAATCCCTGCATATTATGCTAGCAACACTAAAGCTTTAAATACTAGTAAAACATTTTATTATATACATCTTTGGGAATGTAGTACTTACTTGATATATACTATAAATGTATAACATGATATTAAACACGCTTTAAAGTTTGATGTAGAAAATATTTTACAATATTATAATTTAAAATATTAACTGTAAACTCCAACTTGCTATGCACCAACTAGTGAATTCATTATTTTTTAAAAATTCTACCAATATTATTTAATATCTTTTACAGCAATAAAATTTTGTATTACCTTTAATCATTCGGAAAATTATCAAGTGATCCACCATTTTTAATGGGTAATACAAATGTGACTCAATATCCCTTATGAAAATGTAACACTGCTTGTTAGCCTGGGGCAAAATGAAGGGCCTTTCTTCAGGACTGACTTGGAAGATTATTCTGCTTTGCTGTGAACCTTCCTGCCACAGAGAGTGCTTGAAGTACTTTGGTGCTCCCTATGAATTTCAGAGATACAGCTTCCTCTACTCAATGTGGGACACCTGCAGAGTGCAGAAAGAGAGTTGCATATTATGGAATAGGAGGATTCAGTACCTCCAAATCCATCTTTGGGCCCACATGGTTCTTGCACCCCCCTCTCTGTCTTCTCTGTTTCACCCACTTAAGACAAATTCCCCTGTTCAAGCTCGCCTCCCTCCTCCCCTTTTTCTGGGCCTCCTGTTTTGGGGGTTCCTGTCCCTGTTGTTAGTGAGTCGTTAGGTGGAAACTTAGGTAGTATGGGGGCTGAGAGTTTAGGGCTGATTTAGCATTGCTGGGGTGTTCTTTGCCAATGATGGGTTGTCTACAGATGCAGTGTCCACTGTTCTGGCCCTCACGTGCACTATCATTTCAGCAGTTTCCTATTTCCTCTGGGCAGTTAATATTGGCGTCAGTAGGTCAATTGGATGGTGTCAGAGAGTACAGGTATGGAGGAAGTGCTCAAGTCTGGCACCAGCAAGATATCAAAGAGGTAATTGAAGGACATTAAGGGGACTTCCAGTATGTTGATGGGGAAGGGCAAGTGGATGGCCTTGGAGGCTAATATTAAACAGCAATCTTGTTGTAGGTGTGTGTGTGTGGAGCCTACTGGTCAAGCAGTATGTAGTGAGTGGCATAGGCCACAGGTGTTGGTAAGGGGAAAATTTGGGGTTGTGTAGACTGAGAAGCAACTGCAAAGAGATGCATTCTAATATTTTGCTGCATAAGGAGGATTCATTTGCCAAAATCAGGGTTGGGAATGTCTGTATAGATGGTGTAATTGGTGGATTGAGCGGCATGGTACTAGGATCTCAGACCCCATGTGGAAGACAATCACAGCCAAGGGTCAGAGGCTTGACAATCTGGGTGCTCCCATCACTTTCCTTTCTTGGGGATACCCCTGCCGGGTTAGTAGGTATGTCAGGAGCACAGAGGTCCCAGTGTGGAGACCCAGGTGTCCAGGAGGGTGATGGTGAAGTGGAATACTTTTTGCTTTCCCTGCATAGTCAATTAAAGGCGAAGATGGTAGCCAAGATCAGGGAGAGCAGATGTGTTAATGTATTTGAACTCTCAGTGGAGGTTTATTGGGATAAAGATCACAGTGAGGATGTAACAGGTCTCAAGAATATGAAGCAAACTGACACATGAACAGTGCAGCTATGTTTTTGTGTTCTTGCATTCTGTTATCTTAAGCATAGGCCAAATCAGTACCTTAAAGGTACATATATATATATGAACACTATAGATTAAATTTATTGCAGGTCTGGTGAGAGCATGTGGTGGAGGAACAAGAAGGAGTTCCAACACAAGATGGCAAGCAATCCCCTATTGTCCATTTGTATGAAAGATATGCATTTGTAGTTACTACCAACACTAGTATCACAGCAGTATCCCTTGGTGTTCTGCATCACAACCGTGAGTGTGGTAAATTTAATAATGGGAAGTGTAATAGACGTGGAAAAGTGTGTGTACATGGCACTACTGTATTTTATTTTATTTTTGGGATACTGCCACTTTAATAATTATAGGCCCATGAATGGCATGATTGATCCAGAAGTTTGTTCAGTTTGATCAGGCATTAGATCTCGTTAGAGCAACAGGACAGGGGTTTCTTTTATCTCCGAGAAAGTGTGCCTGGTGGCACGGGAAATGCATCAGATCTTACCTGTGGGTATGACAAATAATTGGATGTAATGACTACATTTTGTTTACAATAATAATATACTTTTTAATTGCAACAAGGATATGTCTGCACTTTTTTCTCATTTGAAATACAAAGTTTCTATGTAGTGAATGCCAATACCCTAGATACATTTAAAAAATATTTGGATACATTTCTGTCTATAAACCAAATTAATGAATATAATTGCTAGTATTAAATGGGTCACCCTTTAGTGGGATTATTTAAGCTTAACTGGAGCTTTTTGTATATATTTTAGATTTGTATAGGTTGAATTCGATGGACTTCGGTCCTTTTTCAACCTCATCTACTATGTTATTATGTTACTATGTTACAGGTGTCTGTTGATTTGCTGTTTGGTTTCTTGTGCATTTGTCGAAGCTTTCCAGTTATTTTTGCATTGAACCATGGAGACAGTGACTGGTGGTGGTGCTATTCTCTTGGTGGAAGAAAAGACCCATAGTCCTTGTTCTAGGTTCACCTTTTTATGAATTGAGTGACATAATATGGCAAAGCTAATTTGCCCTCTAGACAATAAAGTACATCATATGCCAGATGGCTGATGCAACTCAGTATCTGAACCAGTTCCCAGGTTGAGCGTGTCTCTCTTTTTGTATATGCAAGTTATGACCCCGAGAGAAGTCTCCCTTAGGGTGATGCGGGAAACCAGACATGGACCCTTTTCTCAGTGTGCCTAAAGGGATATGGTTGCACTCATTGATGAAACCCACCATAGGCTGAAACGTAAAACTGGGGTTTTTATGTTTCCCTTGTTCAGAGAGGGATTGCATGGTATTTCAGGATTGGACTGTACTTTTTAGTCAGGGCCAGACAGATATACTACAGGAAAGTTCTTCTCTGTGAAATACACATGTTGAGCAAAAATAGGCTGTTCCTAGAACAAGCTGTTGTTCATTCCCAGGTTGAGCGCTTCTCTCTTTTTGTATATGCAAATTATGACCCTGAGGAAATTCTCCCTAAGGCCCTGATATTCAAAGCATCTACAAACAGATGAGAAACTACCTTTCTGGCCTTGTCAGCCTTGCAGTCTGTCAGTATGTTGATATATTCAATAAAAAGGGGTGGACCTGTGAAATGCCGATGAGTGGCGATGTATCTCCCATAAGAAATAATAGGGATCGCGGCTTCGGCAAAAGTCCACCGACATCACCACTTGTCAGCACTTTCAGCAGGCGGGGGGCATATTTAAAGTGTTCCTGCAGAGTGCAGACAATGCGCTCACTAAAACCAAACACGGTTTCTGTGTAGGAACACTTCAAATAATGCCTGTGGAACCTTACTGTAACTACAGCTACACTACCTGCCTCACACTGTAACGTCTCACCAATGAAAAGGTGGCAAGACAAACATAGCTGACATCCTACTCACAACCTGTACTTCAGAGATAGGAATATATTGCACTGCTAGGCAATGTATCCCAATTAAAATGCAGGTCACTCACCTGAAATGCCCGGTAAACTCCCACAGAACACCTATACCTACATCATACTTTAGCTATACTCCCCCCTGGAACACACAGCTAACTGCCTAATACCACCTACGTCATTTCTTAGCTACACCCCCCTAGAATTCACAGCTAACTTCCTAACACTGCCTTCACCTACGTCATGTTTTACCTATACCCCCCCTGGAAAGCCTGGCTAACTCCCACAGAACCCCTACACCTACATAATGTCGGCAATCTACCTGATTAATAAACTATAGAAAAAAATCCCTATTATAACTTTAGGAGCTATGTCGCTACATTTATATACAATATTACAATCATATGCTTTGTCATGTATAATGCACATTACTTTAAGTATCTATACTATAATTGCGAAGCTGCATCCAGGTGAATTCGGTGGATTCTTTCACTACCCTGCCATTTTCAGGATCCACCGGGATGCAGCGAAGGCAAACGGAACATTACAAAAGCAACCCCTAATCGCCCACATTAAAGTATTTTTTTTAAAAATCTAACTGCCCGCATCAAGTATTAAAAAAAAAAAAAAAAACACCGCCCGCATGAAATATAACAAAAAAAATATCCTACACAAAGTATTAACTCCTAAACCACAAAACCCAACATCGCAATAAACCTATTTACCCTATTAACCCCTAAACCGCAAATCCCTACATCTCAATAAACCTATTTACCCTATTAACCCCTAAACCGCAAACCCCTACATCGCAATAAACCAATTTAACTTATTAACCCCTAAACCGCAAAATCCCTACATTGCAATAAACCTATTTACCCTATTAACCCCTAAACCGCAAAACCCCTACATCGCAATAAACCTATTTACCCTATTAACCACTAAACCGCAAAACCCCTACATCGCAATAAACCTATTTACCCTATTAACCCCTAAACCCCTACATCGCAATAAACCTATTTACCCTATTAACCCCTAAACCCCAAAACCCCCACATCTCAATAAACCTATTTACCCTATTAACCCTTTAAACCGCCAAAACCAAACAACGCAAATAACTATCGGCTAGATTTAGAGTTCTGCGGCCAAAGGGGTGCATTAGCTACGCATGCTTTTTTCCCCCCGCACCTTTTAAATACCGCTGGTATTTAGAGTTCACAGAATGGCTGCGTTTTCAGTGCGTTAGGCTCCAAAAAGGGAGCGCAGAGCATAATTTACCGCCACTGCAACTCTAAATACCAGCGGTGCTTACGGACGCGGCCAGCTTCAAAAACGTGCTCGTGCACGATTCCCCCATAGGAAACAATGGGGCAGTTTGAGCTGAAAAAAAATCTAACACCTGCAAAAAAGCAGCGTTCAGCTCCTAACGCAGCCCCATTGTTTCCTATGGGGAAACACTTCCTAAGTCTGCACCTAACACTCTAACATGTACCCCGTGTCTAAACACCCCTAACCTTACACTTATTAACCTCTAATCTGCTGCCCTCGCTATCGCTGACCCCTGCATATTATTATTAACCCCTAATCTGCCGCTCCGTACACCGCCGCAACCTACGTTATCCCTATGTACCCCTAATCTGCTGCCCCTAACACCGCCGACCCCTATATTATATTTATTAACCCCTAATCTGCCGCCCCCAACGTCGCCGCCACCTACCTACAATTATTAACCCCTAATCTGCCGACCGGACTTCACCGCTACTCTAATAAATGTATTAACCCCTAAAGCTAAGTCTAACCCTAACACTAACACCCCCCTAAGTTAAATATAATTTAAATCTAAAGAAATAAATTAACTCTTATTAAATAAATTAATCCTATTTAAAGCTAAATAATTACCTGTAAAATAAAACCTAACATAGCTACAATATAAATTATAATTATATTGTAGCTATTTTAGGATTTATATTTATTTTACAGGCAACTTTGTATTTATTTTAATCAGGTATAATAGCTATTAAATAGTTATTTACTATTTAATAGCTACCTAGTTAAAATAATTACAAAATTACCTGTAAAATAAATCCTAACCTAAGTTACAATTAAATCTAACACTACACTATCAATAAATTAATTAAATAAAATACCCACAATTAACTACAATTAAACCTAACACTACACTATCAATAAATTAATTAAATTCAATACCTACAAATAAATACAATGAAATAAACTAACTAAAGTACAAAAAATAAAAAAGAACTAAGTTACAAAAAATAAAAAAATATTTACAAACATTAGAAAAATATTACAACAATTTTAAACTAATTACACCTACTCTAAGCCCCCTAATAAAATAACAAAGACCCCCAAAATAAAAAAATGCCCTACCCTATTCTAAAATTAAAATAGAAAAGCTCTTTTACCTTACCAGCCCTGAAAAGGGCCCTTTACGGGGCATGCCCCAAAGAATTCAGCTCTTTTGCCTGTAAAAAAAAAACATACAATACCCCCCCAACATTACAACCCACCACCCACATACCCCAAATCTAACCCAAACCCCCCTTAAATAAACCTAACACTAAGCCCCTGAAGATCTCCCTACCTTGTCTTCACCACGCCGGGTTCACCGATCGATCCAGAAGAGCCTCCGATGTCTTGATCCAAGCCCAAGCTGGGGGCTGAAGATGTCCACGATCCGGCTGTAGTCTTCATCCAAGCAGGAGCTGAAGAGGTCCATGATCCGATTGAAGTCTTCTATCAAGCGGCATCTTCAATCTTCTTTCTTCCGGATCCATGTAGTTCATCCCCCCGACGCGGAACATCCATCTTCACCGACGACTTCCCGACGAATGACGGTTCCTTTAAGGGACGTCATCCAAGATGGCATCCCTCGAATTCCGATTGGCTGATAGGATTCTATCAGCCAATCGGAATTAAGGTAGGAAAAATCTGATTGGCTGATGGAATCAGCCAATCAGATTCAAGTTCAATCTGATTGTCTGATTGGAATTCGAGGGACGCCATCTTGGATGACGTCCCTTAAAGGAACCTTCATTCGTCGTCTAGTCGTCGGAAGAAAAGGATGGATCCGCGCTGGAGGTCTTCAAGATGGAGCCGGTCGTCATCGGATGGAAGAACATAGAAGATGCGGCTTGGATGAAGATGTTTGCCGGTCCGGATGTCCTCTTCTGCCCGCTTGGATCAAGACTTCAGCCGGAGGATGGATGTCTTCAGCCCCCCGCTTGGGCTTGGATCAAGACATCGGAGCCAGGAAGGATCGGTGTGATACCCGGTGTGGTGAAGATAAGGTAGGAAGATCTTCAGGGGCTTAGTGTTAGGTTTATTTAAGGGGGGTTTGGGTTAGATTAGGGGTATGTGGGTGGTGGGTTGTAATGTTGGGGGGTATTGTATGTTTTTTTCTCCAGGCAAAAGAGCTGAATTCTTTGGGGCATGCCCCGCAAATGGCCCTTTTAAGGGCTGGTAAGGTAAAAGAGCTTTTCTATTTTAATTTTAGAATAGGGTAGGGCATTTTTTTTATTTTGGGGGTCTTTGTTATTTTATTAGGGGGCTTAGAGTAGGTGTAATTAGTTTAAAATTGTTGTAATATTTTTCTAATGTTTGTAAATATTTTTTTATTTTTTGTAACTTAGTTCTTTTTTATTTTTTGTATTTTAGTTAGTTTATTTAATTGTATTTATTTGTAGGTATTTAATTTAATTTATTTATTGATAGTGTAGTGTTAGGTTTAATTGTAGATAATTGTAGGTATTTTATTTAATTAATTTATTGCTAGTGTAGTGTTAGGTTTAATTGTAACTTCGGTTAGGATTTATTTTACAGGTAATTTTGTAATTATTTTAACTAGGTAGCTATTAAATAGTTATTAACTATTTAATAGCTATTGTACCTGGTTAAAATAAATACAAAGTTGCCTGTAAAATAAATATTAATCCTAAAATAGCTACAATATAATTATAATTTATATTGTAGATATATTAGGGTTTATTTTACAGGTAAGTATTTAGCTTTAAATAGGAATAATTTATTTAATAAGAGTTAATTTATTTCGTTAGATTTAAATTATATTTAACTTAGGAGGGTGTTAGGGTTAGGGTTAGACTTAGCTTTAGGGGTTAATACATTTATTAGAGTAGCGGTGTGGTGCGGTCGGCAGATTAGGGGTTAATAAGTGTAGGTAGGTGTCGGCAACATTGAGGGGGGCAGATTAGGGGTTAATAAATATTATGTAGGTGTCGGCGGTGTTAGGGGCAGCAGATTAGGGGTACATAGGGATAACGTAGGTGGCGGCGGTGTGCGGTCGGCAGATTAGGGGTTAAATTTTTTTAATAGAGTGGCGGCGATGTGGGGGGGGCCTCGGTTTAGGGGTATATAGGTAGTTTATGGCTGTTAGTGTACTTTAGAGCACAGTAGTTAAGAGCTTTATAAACCGGCGTTAGCCCAGAAAGCTCTTAACTACTGACTTTTTTCTGCGGCTGGAGTTTTGTTGTTAGATTTCTAATGCTCACTTCAGCCATGACTCTAAATACCAGCGTTAGAAAGATCCCATTGAAAAGATAGGATACGCAAATGACGTAAGGGGATCTGCGGTATGGAAAAATCGCGGCTGCAAAGTGAGCGTTAGACCCTTTCCTGACTGACTCTAAATACCAGCGGTAGCCCAAAACCAGCGTTAGGAGCCTCTAACGCTGGTTTTGACGGCTAACGCCAAACTCTAAATCTAGCCGTATTTAAATACCTAAGTACAGTACACTAACCTAACACCCCCTAACCTAACACCTCATTAAATAAACCCAAATTACCTAAACTAATATATTCTAAAGTTACAAAAAATTAAAAAATAAAAAGTTTACAAAAAATAAAAAAGGCTAACATTACAGAAAATAAAAAATCAAATTACCAAATTTAACAAAATTAAACCTAATCCTTATGAAAATAAAAAAAGACACCCCCAAAATAAAAACAACCCCTGCTCTAAGAATAAACTAACAGCAGCCCTTAAAAGGGCTTTTTGCAGGGCATTGCCCCAAGATAATCAGCTCTTTTTCAAGAAAATACAGAAAGCCCCCCTAACAGTAAAACCCCCCAAACACCAAACCCCCCAAATAAAATAACCTAACACTAAAAATTCTAAACTACCCATTGCCCTGAAAAGGAAATTTGTTTGGGCATTGCCCTTAAAAGGGTATTTAGCTCTTTTGCTGCCCATCCCTAATGTAAATAAAACAAATCCCCCCACAAAACCCTTAAAAAATCCTAAATCTAACCCCCAGGTTGGTACTCACGGTTCCTAGTCTGGCGGAGAAGGTTCTGTTCCAGACGGCGAAGTCTTATTCCAAGCGCAACCTCTTCTTCCAGGAACATCCTGCACGGAGCGGAGCTGAAGACCGTGGAGCTAAAGACCGGCGACTCTGGAACTACAGACCGGCGACCGTGGAGCCATCGAGTGTGGAGGATCTTCTTTGTATGATCTCCACCGTACACTGAATAGGGAATTCAAGGTACGCGATTAAAGATGGTGTCCCTTGAATTCCTATTGGCTGATTTGATTCTTCCAATTCAAATCAGCCAATAGGATGAAAGCTACTCAAATCCTATTGGCTTTTTAAATTAGCCAATAGGATGAGAGCAAGTGAAATTTTATTGGCTATTCAAATAAGTGACCTCTTGGCATGTCCAGGCAGCTGTCATGGCTGGCAGCATTTCCTAAGCTGGCTGAGAGGGATTCTGATAAGCCCTCGAATATCAGCTTTCTACCTTGCCATCCAGAGCTGAAATTGATCAATTTAGACTAATTAATATATTTTGTCTTCAACTGCTATGACTATTGAACATTATAATCGGGAGGAGATCTGGACCATTGAGATCTGCGGTGGTCACGTTAGCGAAGGCCTTAACACCCCCCCCCCCCCCGTAACTGGGGGTATGAAAGAACTATTAATGCTTTAAATTTAACCTCATCTCTACCAAGGGCAGCTGGAGGAGAGCTTACTACAATAGCAAATATGGAGCTGGCTCTACTACGTGAGATAGAGAACAGGCTGACTATACAATTTAAGATACTCCAGACTTGCATACACGGAGAGGCACTGCCTGAACAACCACCTATATCTGCTATGACCTCAAGCTTGCGCATGCATTGGCGAGACAATCCAAATATTCCAGCTGAAACTAACTCGGAGGGTATCCCACGATCAAATGAAAAGAACCCCTACTTACCATTTCATGTTTGCCCTGAAGGCCGCGTGGGAGCGTCATTTTGTTTATATGGTGAAGTATTGGAGGAACAGTCACAACTTCCCAATAAATAATTCTATTCCTCTTACACATGAGGTGATGTGGGAAATAATATTGGTATGTTCTGCACATTATGTTACATAGATATGGTACAATATGCTTATGTTGACAGATGAGTTATGAGAGTTTTTACATAATTATTGCACAGGGTTATCTCTTCATATGGTAAAATTATATATGCTGCCCCACTAAAGCTGAGTTGTCAGCGGCCGAGACAACAAAGCTTCTCAGAATCAGCTACTCACTTCTTATAGGCAGCAGGCCCCTAATATTGTACGGAATTGCCCTACTGTACCTCAAAATAGTTTGTCATATATTCAGGTTTGCCAAAGATTAGTTTGCTCACATTGTTCTTCCTATACAAAGCTTATTACTAGCAGCAGCTTAATTAATCATCGAGAAGTATTACTGAACATATTTTTAGCAGCTATTCCTAGGACAGCTTATAAATCGTTTATGGTGTAGGGTATAAATATATCCAGGCCTACCACCTTACCCAGGTGACCTACACTCCATTAATAGTTCGTACTCTGATCTCAGGTGTCCATGTAAGCAAGCAGTAGCTCTCTTCCCTGCTGGTATTTAGAGTCAGTCAGGAAAGGGTCTAACGCTCACTTTCAAGCCGCGACTTTTCCATACCGCAGATCCCCTTACGCCAATTGTGTATCCTATCTTTTCAATGGGATCTTCCTAACGCTGGTATTTAGAGTCTTGGCTAAAGTGAGCGGTAGACCCTCTACCGACAAGACTCCAGCCACAGAAAAAAGTCAGGAGTTAAGTGCTTTATAGCTAATGCCGGTTTATAAAGCTCTTAACTACTGTGCTCTAAAGTACACTAAAACCCATAAACCACCTATGTACCCCTAAACCGAGGTCCCCCCACATCGCCGCCACTCTAATAATTTTTTTTAACCCCTAATCTGCCGACCGGACACCGCCGCCACCTACATTATCCATATAAACCCCTAATCTGCTGCCCCTAACACCGCCGACACCTACATAATATTTATTAACCCCTAATCTGCCCCCCCCCCAATGTCGCCGCTACCTACCTACACTTATCAACCCCTAATCTGCCAACCGGACCTCGCCGCTACTCTAATAAATGTATTAACCACTAAACCACCTCACTCCCGCCTCGCAAACCCTATAATAAATTTATTAACCCCTAATCTGCCCTCCCTAACATCTGCGATACCTAACTTCAAGTATTAACCCCTAATCTGCCGACCGGACCTTGCCGCTACTCTAATAAATGTATTAACCCCTAAAGCTAAGTCTAACCCTAACACCCCCCTAAGTTAAATATAATTTTATTCTAACAAAATAAATTATTTCTTATTAAAAAAATTAATCCTATTTAAAGCTAAATACTTACCTGTAAAATAAACCCTAATATAGCTACAATATAAATAATAATTACATTGTAGCTATTTTAGGATTTATATTTATTTTACAGGCAACTTTGTATTTATTTTAACCAGGTACAATAGCTATTAAATAGTTATTTACTATTTAATAGCTACCTAGTTAAAATAATTACAAAATTACCTGTAAAATAAATCCTAACCTAAGTTACAATTAAACCTAACACTACACTATCAATAAATTAATTAACTAAACTACCTACAATTACCTACAATTAAATCAACTAACCTAAATTACAAAAAAAAAACACACTAAATTACAAAAAATAAGAAAAGATTACAAGAATTTTAAACTAATTACACCTACTCTAAGCCCACCCAAAAAATAACTAAGCCCCCCAAAATAAAAAAAATGCCCTACCCTATTCTAAAATAAAAAGTTAACAGCTCTATTACCTCACCAGTCCTTAAAAGGGCTTTTTGCGGGGCATGCCCCAAAGAAATCAGCTCTTTTGCCTGTAAAAAAAAACATACAATACCCCCCCAACATTACAACCCACCACCCACATACCCCTAATCTAACCCACCCAAACCCCCCCTACAAAAACCTAACACTAAGCCCCTGAAGATCTTCCTACCTTGTCTTCACCCAGCCGGGTACCATCTGATCCGTCCAGAAGAGAGTCCGAAGTCTTCATCCTATCCGGCCAGAAGATGTCCTCCAGAGGGTCCGAAGTCTTCATCCTATCCGGCCTGAAGAGGTCCTCCAGAGGGTCGGAAGTCTTCATCCAAACGGCATCTTCTATCTTCTTCCATCCGGAGCGGGTCCATCTTGAAGCAGCCGGCGTGGATCCATCCTCTTCTAACGACGTCCTAACAGCGAATGAAGGTTCCTTTAAATGACGTCATCCAAGATGGCGTCCCTCGAATTCCGATTGGCTGATAGGATTCTATCAGCCAATCGGAATTAAGGTAGGAAAAATCTGATTGGCTGATTGAATCAGCCAATCAGATTCAAGTTCAATCTGATTGGCTGATCCAATCAGCCAATCAGATTGAGCTCGCATTCTATTGGCTGTTCCAATCAGCCAATAGAATGCGAGCTCAATCTGATTGGCTGATTGGGCTGGTAAGGTAATAGAGCTGTTAACTTTTTATTTTTGAATAGGGTAGTTAATTAGTTATTTACTATTTAATAGCTACCTAGTTAAAATAATTACAAAATTACCTGTAAAAGAAATCCTAACCTAAGTTACAATTAAACCTAACACTACACTATCAATAAATTAATTAACTAAACTACCTACAATTACCTACAATTAAATCAACTAAACTAAATTACAAAAAAACCCCCACTAAATTACAAAAAAATAAAAAAGATTACAAGAATTTTAAACTAATTACACCTACTCTAAGCCCCCCCAAAAAATAACAAAGCCCCCCAAAATAGAAAAAATGCCCTACCCTATTCTAAAATAAAAAGTTAACAGCTCTATTACCTTACCAGTCCTTAAAAGGGCTTTTTGCGGGCCATGCCCCAAAGAAATCAGCTCTTTTGCCTGTAAAAAAAAACATACAATACCCCCCCAACATTACAACCCACCACCCACATACCCCTAATCTAACCCACCCAAACCCCCCTAAAAAAACTAACACTAAGCCCCTGAAGATCTTCCTACCTTGTCTTCACCCAGCCGGGTACCATCTGATCCGTCCAGAAGAGAGTCCGAAGTCTTCATCCTATCCGGCCAGAAGATGTCCTCCAGAGGGTCCGAAGTCTTCATCCTATCCGGCCTGAAGAGGTCCTCCAGAGGGTCGAAAGTCTTCATCCAAACGGCATCTTCTATCTTCTTCCATCCGGAGCGGAGCGGGTCCATCTTGAAGCAGCTGGAGTGGATCCATCCTCTTCTAACGACGTCCTAACAGCGAATGAAGGTTCCTTTAAATGACGTCATCCAAGATGGCGTCCCTCAAATTCCGATTGGCTGATAGGATTCTATCAGCCAATCGGAATTAAGGTAGGAAAAATCTGATTAGCTGATGGAATCAGCCAATCAGATTCAAGTTCAATCCGATTGGCTGATCCAATCAGCCAATCAGATTGAGCTTGCATTCTATTGGCTGTTCCGATCAGCCAATAGAATGCGAGCTCAATCTGATTAGCTGATTGGGCTGGTAAGGTAATAGAGCTGTTAACTTTTTATTTTTGAATAGGGTTGTTAATTAGTTATTTACTATTTAATAGCTACCTAGTTAAAATAATTACAAAATTACCTGCAAAAAAAAATCCTAACCTAAGTTACAATTAAACCGAACACTACACTATCAATAAATTAATTAACTAAACTACCTACAATTACCTACAATTAAATCAACTAAACTAAATTACAAAAAAAACCAAAAAACACTAAATTACAAAAAATAAAAAAAGATTACAAGAATTTTAAACTAATTACACCTACTCTAAGCCCCCCCAAAAAATAACAAAGCCCCCCAAAATAAAAAAAATGCCCTACCCTATTCTAAAATAAAAAGTTAACAGCTCTATTACCTTACCAGTCCTTAAAAGGGCTTTTTGCGGGGCATGCCCCAAAGAAATCAGCTCTTTTGCCTGTAAAAAAAAATATACAATACCCCCCAACATTACAACCCACCACCCACATACCCCTAATCTAACCCACCCAACCCCCCCTAAAAAAACTAACACTAAGCCCCTGAAGATCTTCCTACCTTGTCTTCACCCAAGACAAGGTAGGTCCTCCAGATGGTCGGAAGTCTTCATCCAAACGGCATCTTCTATCTTCTTCCATCCGGAGCGGAGCGGGTCCATCTTGAAGCAGCTGGCGTGGATCCATCCTCTTCTAACGACGTCCTAACAGCGAATGAAGGTTCCTTTAAATGACGTCATCCAAGATGGCGTCCCTCAAATTCCGATTGGCTGATAGGATTCTATCAGCCAATCGGAATTAAGGTAGGAAAAATCTGATTAGCTGATGGAATCAGCCAATCAGATTCAAGTTCAATCCGATTGGCTGATCCAATCAGCCAATCAGATTGAGCTTGCATTCTATTGGCTGTTCCGATCAGCCAATAGAATGCGAGCTCAATCTGATTGGCTGATTGGGCTGGTAAGGTAATAGAGCTGTTAACTTTTTATTTTTGAATAGGGTAGTTAATTAGTTATTTACTATTTAATAGCTACCTAGTTAAAATAATTACAAAATTACCTGCAAAAAAAAATCCTAACCTAAGCTACAATTAAACCGAACACTACACTATCAATAAATTAATTAACTAAACTACCTACAATTACCTACAATTAAATCAACTAAACTAAATTACAAAAAAAAAAAAAACACTAAATTACAAAAAATAAAAAAAGATTACAAGAATTTTAAACTAATTACACCTACTCTAAGCCCCCCCAAAAAATAACAAAGCCCCCCAAAATAAAAAAAATGCCCTACCCTATTCTAAAATAAAAAGTTAACAGCTCTATTACCTTACCAGAAAGAAATCAGCTCTTTTGCCTGTAAAAAAAAATATACAATACCCCCCAACATTACAACCCACCACCCACATACTCCTAATCTAACCCACCCAAACCCCCCCTAAAAAAACTAACACTAAGCCCCTGAAGATCTTCCTACCTTGTCTTCACCCAAGACAAGGTAGGTCCTCCAGATGGTCGGAAGTCTTCATCCAAACGGCATCTTCTATCTTCTTCCATCCGGAGCGGAGCGGGTCCATCTTGAAGCAGCCGGCATGGATCCATCCTCTTCTAACGACGTCCTAACAGCGAATGAAGGTTCCTTTAAATGACGTCATCCAAGATGGCGTCCCTCGAATTCCTATTAGCTGATAGGATTCTATCAGCCAATCGGAATTAAGGTAGGAAAAATCTGATTGGCTGATTGAATCAGCCAATCAGATTCAAGTTCAATCCGATTGGCCGATCAGCCAATAGAATGCGAGCTCAATCTGATTGGCTGATTGGGCTGGTAAGGTAATAGAGCTGTTAAATATTTATTTTTGAATAGGGTAGGGCATTTTTTTATTTTGGGGGGCTTTGTTATTTTTTTAGGGGGCTTAGAGTAGGTGTAATTAGTTTAAAATTCTTGTAATCTTTTTTTATTTTTTTATAATTTAGTGTTTGTTTTTTTGTAATTTAGTTTAGTTGATTTAATTGTAGGTAATTGTAGGTAGTTTAGTTAATTAATTTATTGATAGTGTAGTGTTAGGTTTAATTGTAACTTAGGTTAGGATTTATTTTACAGGTAATTTTGTAATTATTTTAACTAGGTAGCTATTAAATAGTAAATAACTATTTAATAGCTATTGTACCTGGTTAAAATAAATACAAAGTTGCCTGTAAAATAAATATAAATCCTAAAATAGCTACAATGTAATTATTATTTATATTGTAGCTATATTAGGGTTTATTTTACAGGTAAGTATTTAGCTTTAAAAAGGATTAATTTTTTTAATAAGAAATAATTTATTTCGTTAGAATAAAATTATATTTAACTTAGGGGGGTGTTAGGGTTAGGGTTAGACTTAGCTTTAGGGGTTAATACATTTATTAGAGTAGCGGTGAGGTCCGGTCGGCAGATTAGGGGTTAATACTTGAAGTTAGGTTTGCAGATGTTAGGGAGGGCAGATTAGAGGTTAATAAGTGTAGGTAAGGTAGCGGCGACGTTGGGGGGGTGCAGATTAAGGGTTAATAAATATAATATAGGTGTCGGCGATGTTGTGGGCAGCAGATTAGGGTTACATAGGGATAATGTAGGTTGCGGCGGTGTCCGGAGCGGCAGATTAGGGTTTAATAATAATATGCAGGGGTCAGCGATTATGGGTCCGGCAGATTAGCGGTTAATAAGTGTAAGGTTAGGGGTGTTTAGACTCGGGATACATGTTAGAGTGTTAGGTGCAGACTTAGAAACTGTTTCCCCATAGGAAAAAATGGGTCTGCGTTAGGAGCTGAAAGCTGCTTTTTTGCAGGTGTTTGGTTTTTTTTCAGCCAAAACTGCTCCATTGTTTCCTATGGGGGTATCGTGCACGAGCACGTTTTTCAAGCTAGCCGCTACCGTAAGCAACGCTGGTATTGAGAGTTGAAGTGGCGGTAAATATGCCTGTACGCTCCCTTTTTGGAGCCTAACGCAGCCCTTCAGAGAACTCTAAATACCAGTGTTATTTAAAAGGTGCGGGGGGGGGGGGGGAAACACGCGTAGCTAACGCACCCCTTTGGCCGCAAAACTCTAAATCTAGGCGTTAGTTAAACCTTTAAGACACTGCATATGAAAAGAGATTTCAAATGTGACCATGTTATGGTCACTGTTACCCAAATGTTCTCTGACTTCTATGTTTGATATTATATCTGTACAGGGAGTGCAGAATTATTAGGCAAGTTGTATTTTTGAGGATTAATTTTATTATTGAACAACAACCATGTTCTCAATGAACCCCAAAAACTCATTAATATCAAAGCTGAATAGTTTTGGAAGTAGTTTTTAGTTTGTTTTTTAGTTATAGCTATTTTAGGGGGATATCTGTGTGTGCAGGTGACTATTACTGTGCATAATTATTAGGCAACTTAACAAAAAACAAATATATACCCATTTCAATGATTTATTTTTACCAGTGAAACCAATATAACATCTCAACATTCACAAATATACATTTCTGACATTCAAAAACAAAACAAAAACAAATCAGTGACCAATATAGCCACCTTTCTTTACAAGGACATTCAAAAGCCTGCCATCCATGGATTCTGTCAGTGTTTTGATCTGTTCACCATCAACATTGCGTGCAGCAGCAACCACAGCCTCCCAGACACGGTTCAGAGAGGTGTACTGTTTTCCCTCCTTGTAAATCTCACATTTGATGATGGACCACAGGTTCTCAATGGGGTTCAGATCAGGTGAACAAGGAGGCCATGTCATTAGATTTTCTTCTTTTATACCCTTTCTTGCCAGCCACGCTGTGGAGTACTTGGACGCGTGTGATGGAGTATTGTCCTGCATGAAAATCATGTTTTTCTTGAAGGATGCAGACTTCTTCCTGTACCACTGCTTGAAGAAGGTGTCTTCCAGAAACTGGCAGTAGGACTGGGAGTTGAGCTTGACTCCATCCTCAACCCAAAAAGGCCCCACAAGCTCATCTTTGATGATACCAGCCCAAACCAGTACTCCACCTCCACCTTGCTGGCGTCTGAGTCGGACTGGAGCTCTCTGCCCTTTACCAATCCAGCCACGGGCCCATCCATCTGGCCCATCAAGACTCACTCTCATTTCATCAGTCCATAAAACCTTAGAAAAATCAGTCTTGAGATATTTCTTGGCCCAGTCTTGACGTTTCAGCTTGTGTGTCTTGTTCAGTGGTGGTCGTCTTTCAGCCTTTCTTACCTTGGCCATGTCTCTGAGTATTGCACACCTTGTGCTTTTGGGCACTCCAGTGATGTTGCAGCTCTGAAATATGGCCAAACTGGTGGCAAGTGGCATCTTGGCAGCTGCACGCTTGACTTTTCTCAGTTCATGGGCAGTTATTTTGCGCCTTGGTTTTTCCACACGCTTCTTGCGACCCTGTTGACTATTTTGAATG
Organism: Bombina bombina; assembly: GCF_027579735.1. NCBI lineage: Eukaryota > Metazoa > Chordata > Amphibia > Anura > Bombinatoridae > Bombina > Bombina bombina. Next base: position 443,972,049 of record NC_069504.1, read on the forward strand.
AAACGCTTGATTGTTCGATGATCACGCTTCAGAAGCTTTGCAATTTTAAGAGTGCTGCATCCCTCTGCAAGATATCTCACTATTTTTGACTTTTCTGAGCCTGTCAAGTCCTTCTTTTGACCCATTTTGCCAAAGGAAAGGAAGTTGCCTAATAATTATGCACACCTGATATAGGGTGTTGATGTCATTAGACCACACCCCTTCTCATTACAGAGATGCACATCACCTAATATGCTTAATTGGTAGTAGGCTTTCGAGCATAGACAGCTTGGAGTAAGACAACATGCATAAAGAGGATGATGTGGTCAAAATACTCATTTGCCTAATAATTATGCACTCCCTGTATTGTTTGATAGCACTAAATCCAATATAGCTTTACTCCTAGTTGGCTCCTCTATTAATTGTGACAAGAAGTTATCCCTGAGAACATTTAAAAATCTATCCCCTTAGCTGAATTACTAGTTTCATTGGCCCAGTTTATATCAGGGTAGTTAAAATCTCCCATACAGCACTGTTATTGGCAGCCTTACCTATTTGCATTAGTAGTTGAGTTTCCCCCAGGTCACTAATGTTAGGGGGCTTGTAGCATGCTCCTAGTAATTTTTTTTAGGATTCCCCCCCCCCCACACTCTTTATTTCAACCCACAGGGTCTCTACATTGTCACTTGTATCATAAATATCTTCCCTTACTTTAGGTTTAAGGTTAGGTTTAATATACATGCAGATTCATCCACCCCTTTTATTATTCCTGTCCCTCCTAAATAAAGTATACCCCTCTAAGTTAAAGGGACACTCAGGTTAAATTAAATTTTATGATTCAGATACAACATGTAATTTTAAACAACTTTGCAATTTACTTCCATTAAAAAAAATGTGCACAGTCTTTTATATTTACAATTTTTGAGTCGCCAGATCCTACTGAGCATGTGCAAGAATTCACAGACTATACGTATATGCATTTGATTGTGATTGGCTGATTGCTATCACATGGTACAAGGGGAGTGGAAATATACATAACTTTGAAATTTGTTATACAAAATCTACTACTCATTTGAAGTTCAGACTAAGTGCTATTGCATTGTCTTGTTATCTTGCATTTGTTGATTATGCAAATCTAATGTGTTGACTGGTCCTTTAACTGCCCAGTCATGTGAATCATGCCACCAAGTTTCAGTTATACTGATAACATCATAGTCCTCTTCGGCAACTAAGAGCGTCAGCTCCCCCATTTTACCTGTCATGCTTCTTGCATTTGTTATCATACATTTAATTTTCAATTTCATGTGCTTTCTGCTGCTACTTGGTGTGCTTTCCTCTATACTTTCTAATGTGACATTTCTTAAGTCATCCCTTCCTTGAGATATTAAGGGGGTGACATATTCACAGACAGATCTCTCTGTTCTTTTGTATTCTAACTGACCCTCCCCCCTTTGCCTAGTTTAAAAGGTTCTCAGTGTACGGCAGAGATCGTACGAAGAGGATCCTCCACGCTCTATGGTTCCGCGGTAGCCGGTCTTCAGTTCCAGGGTCGCCGGTCTTCAGCTCCGCGGTCTTCAGTCTTCAGCTCCACTCCGCGCAGGATGTTCCTGGAAGAAGAAGAGGTTGTGCTTGGAAAAGACTTCACCGCCTGGAACAGGACCTTCTACGTCGTACTTCAGGAACCGTGAGTACCAACCTGGTGGTTAGATTTAGGATTTTTTAAGGTTTTTTGGGGGGGATTTGTTTTATTTAGATTAGGGATGGGCAGAAAAAGAGCTAAATCTCCTTTTAAGGGCAATGCCCAAACAAATGCCCTTTTCAGGGCAATGGGTAGTTTAGGTTTTTTAGTGTTAGGTTATTTTATTTGGGGTGGTTTGGTGGGTGGGGGGGTTACTGTTAGGGGGGGCTTTGTGTATTTTCTTGAAAAAGAGCTGATTATCTTGGGGCAATGCCCTGCAAAAAGCCCTTTTAAGGGCTACTGGTAGTTTATTCTTAGAGTAGGGAGTGTTTTTATTTTGGGTTTTTTTTTTATTTTCATAGGGATTAGGTTTAATTTTGATAAATTTGGTAATTTTTTATTTTCTGTAATGTTAGCTTTTTTTTATTTTTTGTAAACTTATTTTTTATTTTTTGTAACTTTAAAATGTATTAGTTTAAGTAATATGGGTTTATTTAATGGGGCGTTAGGTTAGGGGTTGTTAGGTTAGGGGGTGTTAGGTTAGGGGGTGTTAGGTTAGTGTACTATACTTAGTTATTTAAATAGTTATTTGCGTTGTGGGTTTTGGCGGTTTAAAGGTTTAATAAGTTAAATAGGCTTATTGCGATGTAGGGGTTTTGCGATTTAGGGGTTACGTATATAAAGAAATATACTTAAAGTAGATATAATTTAAAGAGAAGAAACTTTCTGCTAGAGTATGAGTCTTGTCTTAGCCTTAAAAAGCAGCTCTGAGAGGTCCTAACGCTGCTTTTAAACACCCGCTGGTAATACGAGTCTTGCAGGTACAGCTGTACCGCTCACTTTTTCGACCAGACTCAAAAATACCGCAAATCCACTTAATTGTGTATCCTGTTTTTTCAATGGGACTTGCATAGCGCCGGTATTACGAGTCTTCCAAAAAGTGAGCGGTAGACCCTCTCCTGTCAAGCCTGGTACCGCATTTTAAAGTCAGTAGTTAAGAGTTTTATGGTCTAACGCTGTAGCATAAAACTCTTAACTAAAGTGCTAAAAAGTACACTAACACCCATAAACTACCTATTAACCCCTAAACCGAGGCCCCCCACATCGCAAATACTAAAATAACATTTTTAAACCCTAATATGCCGAACCGGACATCGCCTCCACTATAATAAATATATTAACCCCTAAACCGCCGCACTCCCGCCTTGCAAACACTAGTTAAATTTTATTAACCCCTTATCTGCCGTCCCTAACATCGCCAACACCTACCTACATTTATTAACTCCTAATCTGCCACCCCCAACATCGCCGCCACTATATTGAAGTTATTAACCCCTAAATCTAAGTCTAACCCTAACCCTAACACCCCCCTAACTTAAATATAATTTAAATAAATCTAAATAAAATAACTACAATTAACTAAATTATTCCTATTTAAAACTAAATACTTACCTATAAAATAAACCCTAAACTAGCTACAATATAATTAATAGTTACATTGTAGCTAGCTTAGGATTTATTTTTATTTTACAGGCAACTTTGTATTTATTTTAACTAGGTAGAATAGTTATTAAATAGTTATTAACTATTTAATAGCTAACTAGTTAAAATAAAGACACATTTACCTGTAAAATAAAACCTAACCTAAGTTACAATTACACCTAACACTGCACTATAATTAAATTAATTCCCTAAATTAACTACAATTAAATACAATTATCTAAAGTATGAAAAAAAACACTAAATTACAGAAAATAATAAAATAATGACATGTTTTTTTTTACTAATTACACCTAATCTAATCCCCCTAATACAATAAAAAAGCCCCCCAAAATAATAAAAAGCCCTACCCTATACTAAATTACAAATAGCCCTTTAAAGGGCCTTGTTAGGAATTATTGTTAGCGTGAGTAGCGCCATCTTGTTCTTGGCCGCCATCTTGTCTTTGGCATCCATCTTGTTTGAATAACCTTTATTATAGTGGTTTATTCTGTAGTGAGAAATACATGCTTGTTATTATTCTCTGCAAAGCTAGTTAACCTTGCAGATGTCCTGGCACAATGCCTGGAAATCGCTATCTCTATAAGATGCTCGAATAACCTTGTCTTCATCCTAGATGCACTGTTTATTGTGACTATAGAATATTGTTTATGAGCTAGTGTTTTTCCTGACAAACACTGTGTAAAATAACGCGGCCATAACGTGTCATCAAGTTAACCCTGTACACTGTAATTGTTGCCTATAAGACATGTTGTGTGTCTTTCAATAAACAGAATAGTGTTAGATCATTGCTGCGTGGTCTGAATTACTGTTCTCTGGACGTCCTATCTATTCATCTCCAGGTGGTACGGTGGGCCCAAGTCCTGACTGACACTCCCCCTCTGAAACCAACACCTTACAGTTTCTGGTGTCAAAAGTGGGATTTGCACAGGGTAAGTGGATGAGTGTTTTTTACTCTACTTTCCCTCTGTGAATCTGAACCTAAATTTAGTTGTTTTTTTTGTTGTAACAGATGTTGGTAATATATGATAAAGGGTTAAAAGGAATTCCTGCAGTAAAGAAAGAAGCAGGGTTTGTGCGGAGATTCTTAGTCCTGTCGGCACTTGTGATAATCCCTGTAGACAGGTTAATAGACCTGTGCTAGTTTGAGACAGGTATTGTAGTCATGTCTGGTGAAGCGCGCAAGATAAAAATTAACATGCAGTTGACGGAGGTTATCAGTCCACCGGGCAAGTTGGCATCGCTTTGTTATAATGAGTTTGAGTCTCATGTGTGTCCCTATACAGTCCTATAATAGAGTTTTTGTTACCCACCTGGATCTGATGTTTGATATTTGATGCTCTGCTTTGCTTGTTGCTTTTAATTGCTATATAATTGCTGTGCTGTGCTTAGAAAATATTAAGTGACTGTGCATTTTTGCATTGCTGCTCTTATTTGCATGTAAAATATTGATAATAAATGTGTGTTCGAAAAGTAGAATGTTATTGCATTTTTAATGTCTACAAAAGGGTTAACAGTTTCTGTTAAGGGCATAAACATTTCAGGCAGAGATACCCACTCCAGAAAGGGAGGGGGATGATAAAAAAAACTGTCAGTAAGCACAGCTGTGTAGAGTTAGCGGAAAAAAGGAAAAAAACTGTTACAGAAGCTCCGTTGTATGCGTTTGCAGTAATGAAAAGGAGATGTTGTATATTTTGATGTGTCATTTGTGATGGTCTGTTGGTTTTCACTGTTTCTGTTATTACGTGTAAAAGAGTTGTTTAAAAAAAAAACGTAAAAAAGAGGGTGTTTTTATCCTGTTTGAAATGTGTTTTTCTCAATTTGTGGGGGGAATGGCCATTCCTTGCAAATTCGGACACTTTCAAATACATTTTAAATTTGGTGGAAAGTTAATCTTATTGTATTTTTATATGTCTTTGGTATGTTATGAAATATGTTTTCCTGAGAAGGAAAGAAAAAAAGGGAGTGAATTTCTGGTATGCGAGATGAGATGAGCTTGTGTGTGTGTATCGCTGTAAAAATGACCTTGGTGCATTTCTCTTTCTGTATGATAATTATTTAAGCTAGTTTATGAGCTAAGAAATCAGACGTTGTAATGAGGCATTTGAAGTCTGATTGTTATAGCTTTATAGCTTTATTTTAAAGTCAACAGCATGTTTTATGTATGGGTGTTATTAATAGCAGCTTTAAGTCTTAAGTGATTACTGTTGTATGCAAAAAAAAAAACTGTCCACCTGCTGCGGCATATAAATATATTGTTGTTGCAAGTGAACTAATTAAGGGATTTGTGAATGTACGGATGATTGAGGGACCTTTGGTCATGTTCAGGTAAATGGAAAAGGATTAACAGGTTGATTTAAGTATGTTGTATTTGCAAAATTTGTGCACGGCATTAGTGGAAAGAATAAAATATGGTTATAGGCTGTATATCATTAAAAATGTATCTAAAAGTATTTGGGTTCGTTTCGGTTGCAAATAAATTAATGCAGTAGAAGTGTTAATAGAAATGGGTATTATGTATGCTGTGATGGCTCTCATTTAAATATGCAGGTCATGATACAGTACAGAAGTAGAATTTCTGTGGTAAATAATACATGTTTCCTAAATTCTGGCTAGGGTATACCTATGTAATTTACATGATAAATGGTTAGTCCTTACTGTAACATAGTTTTTATATTAAGGTATTTTTAATGGCTTGTTGTACAAGCTGAATAGTTTAAAATGTAGGAGAAGTTGCATTGGTGAGTTTGTTTGTGTATATATGAAGTAAAATGCAATGGGTTGAATTTCAGGTAATAAGTATATTTTATTGTGTTCCTTATCTTATATTTGTCTGTAAAATCGGAGCTCAGGGCTTAGGCAGAGCAATGGAAAATTGTAATTTTATTATTTAAAGGACCAGTTCACTCATGTGAAAGGAGTTCATGAGCAGCAATAACACTGTATTAGCAGTTTGCAAAATATATTTTTTGAGACCTTTCTTTGTATTATTCTTTTTAAATCTGCCGTTTAGATAGCAGATATTTATGTAGTGTAACTTAATTCTCTCTGTAATGCAAGCTGAATTGATAAATTGCCTGCAATCTTGGTGTTGTGATCTGTGAGACTAGCGGAAAAGAAAAAAAAGAGGAGAGAAAATATTTAAAGGGATACAGGCAAACTGATATAAAATCTGAGATTTTAAGGAAATATTTACACAGAGAGAAAATGAGGTTTACTGTAAGCCTAACACTAGTATATTTAACTGTGTCAGCAGTTTCAATTAGAGATATTTTTTTAATTTGGGTAAAATATCCCTTTAACTAGCCTGACTGTGAGTGTGTTTTTTATGCTGGCTGTGTTTCCTTGGGCTATTTAATGAACGTCAGTATACATTTTGTATTATAAGTAAGGCTAATGATCATTGGGAACAATTTAAAAGGGACATTTTTGGATAAACAATTCTTTTTAATCTATAAGTGTAAATTGTTATTATTATTATTCTTTTGTAGAAAGCTTATTTTTTGTTATATGCAATTGTTATATTTGGCTAGAGAGCTGCAAAATGGTGAATATCAAATTATAAACAAAGTTGAATCAAATAATTGTGTTGTTATTAAAATTTTGGTTGTGTAAAAGTATAGATTGGGTTCTAGAGCTTTTCACAAATTATTTGTGCCACACCTGATTTATTTAACAGTGGATTTGCGTGGTGCGTGCAGGCAGGGGATATATAGAACAGTGGCTGTACCATTGTTATCTGATCTTTCTTAAAATTGGGTACTTAGGTGTTTGTGTGTTCCTTTGTAAATTTATGGTTTGGGATTTTATTTGTAAATGGAGTTTATTGATCATCTGCAGTGATTGCATCATTAGTATGATCTAATAGTATTGTGCATGGTAGAATTTGCAGAATCTAGGGTATAGATGGTTGTTACAGGATTTTAATTATTTGTAGTGTTTTGCAAGTGCTGTGTTTCAGTGAATGTAAGTATATATGTTGAATTTTAGGTTAATTGTGGTTGTTTAAAGTTTATGTCAGCTGTTAATGTTTTGTTTTGTGAAATTGACAATTGGTTTTAAATGTTTTCTAAGAGATTGTTATGTTTTTTCTCTTTTGTGACTGCATGTGGAAGCATGCTGTATGAATGGCATATTGAATAGTGAGGTGTATTTGATTTTGCTTGCTATTGAGAATAATATTCTGCATGCATGAGTGGAGTGCATGATTTGTCTTTTAGTTTCGTGTTATCTTGTGTTTGTGTGCCACATGGGATGTTTCACGCAAACAAGGGGGAAATATTGATGAGTATTGATGAGTATCTTTATGTGATTTGGGTGATTATTATTTTAAGTAAGAAAGTGAACCTAAAATGTTTTTATTTGTTCTTAACACAATATTTGTATTTGCAGGATGAGATCATGAAGCTGTATCCAGAGATTAAAGACACTAACTGAATTATTTTTTAGTTTTTAGGTAACATCTGTACAGATAAAATTCCATAGTGCACTCTCCAAAGGATTGAAGATTGAATGCAAGTAAACCTTTTAAAGGGAGAAAAATGAAGAGAAAATACCTTTTGTCAAGCTTGTTTTAACCACCATACTGCAGTAAAAGTTGCTGAACTATCTTTGGATCCATTCTTTGCATTGCATGCTGGTACCAGCCCCAGAACTGGACTCTGGGTAATCCATGACTGTTTCCTCTGATGTGTGTCGTCAGAACATAAAGACTATCCTTCTCTGGACTGTGCCTTGCCGGTTGATATTGAAGACCTGTTATGCTGTTACAGAGTCAACCATTTAAATTAGGGGAGTATTGTTTTAACTTGTTTACTTATATCTCTTGTTTTGTATGCTCTTGTATTTGTGTTATTTTTGTTGATCATATTAGCTATAAAAAGTCATATAGTTTTGTCCACAGAAAAGCATGCCTTATTGATATTAGTGCACATTGTAGTTTATGTACTTAAACAAAGTAACCCTTTAGATAAGTGTAACTCTAAACCTTGCAGTATTGTAACCTATTGAATGGCCCACTGAGGATAGAAAATATGTTTGCACCTTTATAGTTTAAAGAAAATGCTGCAATACATCAGAATATTTTAGACCCTTCACCCTATGGAACTCAATGAGGACATGTCTCAGCTAGAAGTTTATATTAATCATACAGAGGAATATTTGATTAGGGAGTAGCATAATTATAGTTTATGAAAGCAAATGTAGTTTGTTTCCCTTTTATTAATTGGTATGGTATCTGTAATTTGAATTTTTTAATTCCAGATGTTTGTCAATGAAAGGAATTATTTTACCATAAAGATGTGTTTACATTTAACAGATTGTGTAGCTTTAAGTTTATGTATTTATTTAATTTAGGTTGCATAAAATAATTAGTAAACTAGTAGTGTTTATATCAGATGAGATTGTTGGAGAATTATAGTTGGAGAATTATAAACATTATAGATAGTAGCTGTGCAGAATAAAGCAACACTAGGTTATTTGTGTTAGTAGTTCTGAGAGAAAGTGTAACAAAATTCATTTTTGAGAAAATATTTTTTATTGACTGTTTTATTTTTTCATTTTTGCTACAGGGCAGGCCTTAGCATAAGTTTTAGCATAGCCATTCAGCCTCTTGATGAAGTCTAGCAGTTTTCACTTGCTTAGTATTCATGAAGTACCATTCAAATTGTATAGAGAAGCTGTGAATTATTCTCTGTAAAAGTATCAATGTATTTAGTTTGTATTATATATCAACAATGGTTTTTTTTTTAAAAATGACATAGGATGAGTTAAGCTAAAGGAATTGTGATGCTTAAAAAAGATGAAAGAAGTTTTTTTGGACATAATTGTGATTGTATTGGGGTGTGTACTCATCTTGTGCTGTTTTGTTTCCTTCTTAGACTCCTTCTGACTCAAGTGTCTTCTTGCTATGGGGATCCACTGGCTACCTTGTCTACCCCATGAACAAACCATCATACTTCCAGCATCTACCTGTGGAAGAACACTGGATAAGCAGTCCTACTGCAAATGAACTGTGTTAAAGCAAAGTGTCTGAGGAAGGTGGAGCGCTCTAAATAGACAAAGACTGTTCTTAAAGTGATCAGAGGCCACCTAGAGACATTTGTGCTGTTCCCATGTCATTCTTCACTGTGGAGAGTGTACAGAGAAAGGAACTGTTGGATATATTGGGGGGGGGGGTGCTAGCAATGCAGGTGGAGAAATAAAAGATGCAGCGTTGTTTGGGGGTAGATGGGGGGCTGGTTGGGTCTTTATGCAGGTAGACCAATAGTTTGGGGATGCTGGAAGGTAGACGGAAAGTATTGGAGAGGCCGCACCTATGTGCAATGACAAATTGTGCCTTATTGGCCTATAAAATTATACCACTACATGTGAATATTTTTCTCTATAGTATTCTCACATAGATCCATATTACCGTAGTATCAGGCTCATACTGTTGTTAAAGGCTTTACTAATTTTCTGCGCCTTTTTATTTTTATGTTATTCTGTTAGAATAAAAGAGTGGTATGCTAGGAATTATTGTTAACGTGAGTAGCGCCATCTTGTTCTTGACTGCCATCTTGTCTTTGGCATCCATCTTGTTTGAATAACCTTTATTATAGTGGTTTATTCTGTAGTTAACCTTGCAGATGTCCTGGCAAAACTCCTGGAAATCGCTATCTCTATAAGATGCTCCAATAACCTTGTCTTCATCCTAGATGCACTGTTTATTATGACTATAGAATGTCCTTATCAAATAATCTATTCATCTACAGGTGGTACGGTGGGCCCAAGTCCTGACTGACACTCCCCCTCTGAAACCAACACCTCACAGGCCTTTTGTGCGGCATTGCCCCAAAGTAATCAGCTCTTTTACCTGTAAAAAAAAAGTACAAAGCCCCCAACATTAAAACACACCACCCACACACCCAACCCTACACTAAAACCCACCCAATCCCCCCTTAATAAAAAATAACACTAACCCCTTGAAGATCACCCTACCTTGAGAAGTCTTCACCCAACCGGGCCAAAGTCCTCAACGAAGCCGGGCGAAGTGGTCCTCCAGACGGGCAGATGTCTTCCTCCAAGCCGGGAAGAAGAGGTCCTCCAGACGGGCAGAAGTCTTCATCCAGACGGCATCTTCTCTCTTCAAGACATCCGACGCGGAGCATCCTCTTCTTTCTTCATCCGACGACTGAATGAAGGTTCCTTTAAATGATGTCATCCAATATGGCATCCCTTCAATTCCAATTGCCTGATGGAATTCTATCAGCCAATCGGAATTAAGGTAGAAAAAATCATATTGGCTGATGTAATCAGCTAATAGGATTGAACTTCAATCCTATTGGCTGATTGGAACAGCCAATAGAATGCGACCTCATAATTTAGATAATTTTACTTAATTGTATTTAATTGTAGTTAATTTAGGGAATTAATTTAATTATAGTGTAGTGTTAGGTGTAATTGTAACTCAGGTTAGGTTTTATTTTACAGGTAAATTTGTATTTATTTTAACTAGGTAGCTATTAAATAGTTCATAACTATTTAATAACTATTCTACCTAGTTAAAATAAATACAAAGTTGCCTGTAAAATAAAAAATAAACCCTAAGATAGATACAATGTAACTATTAGTTATATTGTAGCTAGCTTAGGGTTTATTTTATAGGTAAGTATTTAGTTTTAAATAGGAATAATTTAGTTAATGATAGTAATTTTATTTAGATCTATTTAAATTATATTTAAGTTAGGGGGGTGTTAGGGTTAGGGTTAGACTTAGGTTTAGGGGTTAATACATTTAATATAGTGGCGGCGATGTTGTGGGCGGCAGATTAGGGGTTAATAAATGTCGGTAGGTGGCGGCGATATTAGGGATGGCAGATTAGGGGTTAATAAAATTTAACTAGTGTTTGCAAGGCGGGAGTGCGGCAGTTTAGGGGTTAATATATTTATTAAAGTGGTGTGATATCCGGTTCGGCAGATTAGGGGTTACAATTTTTATTTAACTGTTTGCAATGTGGTGGGGGGCCTCGGTTTAGGGGTTAATAGGAAGTTTATGGGTGTTAGTGTACTTTTTAGCACTTTAATTAAGAGTTTTATACTACGGCGTTAGCCCATAAAACTCTTAACTACTGACTTTCAAATGCGTTAGGGATCTTGGAGGTAGAGGCTGTACCGCTCACTTTTAGGAAGACTCGTAATATCGGCGTAAAATCCCATTGAAAATATAGGATACGCAATTGACATAAATGGATTTGCGGTATTTTAGAGTCGAGCAAAAAAAGTGAGCGGTACACCTGTACCTGCAAGACTCGTAATACCAGCGGGCGTTAAAAAAGCAGCGTTGGGACCTCTCAACGTTGCTTTTTAACCCTAACGCAAAACTCGTAATCTAGCAGGTTGTTTCTACATCTGTAGTTTAAAAAAATAATTAGACTGCCCTCTGGACAGGCTTATCGACTAGTTGTAAAAAATTGAAATTATAATTGAAATTATTTTTGCTTGTTCCTTTTATTATTTTAAACATAAAAATATCATTTAAATTATATATTTGTTTAAAAAAATAAAAATTAAACAGCAAAAATAACTGCATTTTAAATTATATAAATTATATATGATACTTAAAATAATATGCATTCTAATTATAATTTTAACCATGCATATCATTTTAACGTTGTATATAAATGCAATGCTACACTAAACTATTAACCCCTTACACATCCTTATCACCAGTGCAACCTAAACTATTAACCCCTAATCTGCCATAACCTAAAGACCTAACCATACTTATTAACCCCTATACTGCCACAACCCCCAACACTAAAAACCCCTACACTACTAAACTACCTAACAGCAACCCCCCCAAGACCCCAAACCTAACACCCCCTAAGTTACACAAAGTCACAAATACTACATTTACCGAAAATAAAAAAACACATTTAAAAAATAAATAAAACAAAGCACTACCAAAAATAAAAAACTCACAGTTATGCCTATACTAAAACTAAAGGCCACACAATAAACACCCCAAAATAAAAACCCTATACTAACACGAAGTTACTATAGCAACAGCCCTTAGAAACACTTTTTGTAGGTCATTACCCTTCAGTGATTTAGCTATTTTTCACATAATAATTACAACCCCATTCTACAATAAAAGTAACCTACCCCCCCCCAAAAAAAAAAAAAGAGTATCTAAAAACCTGAAAAGGGCATTTGGTAGGGCATTGCCCTAAAGTATTTGCAGATCTTTTTTTAAAAAAAACACCCCAAAAAAATCCTAGCTCTAAACCCCAAAGTTTGTACTCACCCAACTTGAATTTGGCTCCTATGTGATCAGCTCCGGCAGTGCTCCTCCTCTTTCTACATGGAAACATTTTTTTTCTTAGCTTTGCCTGCAGGGTAATCTCTTGTTTTGTATTACATATACAAGGGGCTTCAAGGAAAGGGAGGTCTTTTTGCGGATGATAGAAATATTTTTATAAGCTGATGTTCCAGGAGGGGTAGATCAAATGTTTAGTGATATTAAAAAAAAAATAATGACTATTGAGAACAATTCTGAAGACCGTATTTTAAGATAACCTGAGTTATGAAGGACACTCCATTCAGATCTATACAGACCTCTCACCTACAACACTGAAGAAATAACGAGAAATAAAACCAATAGTACGAGCACTAATTAAGGCTTAAAAATCGCTGGAACTTTCCATTCAAGCTTATCTTTACATATTCTAATTCCACATATTACTGTGCAATGGTGGAGGAGGGTTCTGCACTGCTAACTCGCTTAGACATTAATACGGAGGACTCTGACCACTTGTCCTCACACAAAACCCCAGAGGAGATCATTCCACAGAGAGTGGACCCCAGTAGGGGGGAAAAGTGATAAATCTAAGAGAACTAAGCCAAACCTGAGTGATATGAGTGACTCTTCCCCATCTAATACTGCGGAGTCTTCCCCCACCTGAAGGGAGTTCCGGCAAGGGTATCTGAACTTTCACCAATTGTTAGTAATAATGATTGCTTACACAGGATTAGTTGTTATTGAAATGTTAATTTAGCCAATTTATTCCCAAGAATGTTATAGTTTAATAAGGTCTTCCACCTTGTTGCTTCCCTACCTCCCCTCTCTCCCATCTTCTCCCTTCCCTGTTTTCTTCCCTACTTCCCTACTCAGTCCTCCTAACCTCTACCTCAATCACCTGACACATTTCCCCTTCCTACCACTATCCCTATCCCCTTCTATATCTCAAGATAAAATCTAGCCCTGTGGCTCCCAGTCGAGCTGGCTGTTATAAAATTCTAGGTCATGCCTTTGCCTTCACAAAAGGCACCTGGTTACTGTTTTAAAAAGTTTCTGTTACATTCTTATATGTTTTTTAATGTTATTGTTGAACCTAGCTGGACACATTATGTCTCCCTAGGTCAGTAAAACCGATGGATATCTCATTGTACTGTATGTTGTGTATTACAATTGTTCAAATCATCTACTTGTCGAGAGAAAATCCCTGCATCTTTTGGGTATACAGGTAACATATTCTGCCCACTGAAATCCACACACACTAGATTAGAGGATCACACATGCTTACATAAGATTGGACTCCTATAGCCCCTATGTACATTAAGGTAATATCACACAATGTTAGAGGTCTCAATTCTAACATTAAAAGGAAAAAAGCTATATTAGAGTATAAAGAAATGAAATCCCACATCATAATGATGCAGGAAACACAATTTACAACACATTGCACCCCTAAATACTGGGAAAAACTATACCCCATACAGTATCATGCCATAAGCAATAAAAAGAGATGCAGCGTTTCCCTGTTATTACATTCTTCACTGAACCCAAATTTTATCTTTTGTGATTCAGATAGCGCATTACATTTTAAGCAACTTTCTAATTTACTCCTATTATCAATTTTTCTTCGTTCTCTTGCTATTTTATTTGAAAAGGAAGGCATCTAAGCTTTTTGTTTGGTTCAGACCTCTGGACAGCAATTTTTTATTGGTGGATGAATTCATTCACCAATCAACAAGAACAACCCAGGTTGTTCACCAAAAATAGGAAAGCATCTAAACTTAAATTCTTGCTTTTTAAATAAAGATACCAAGAGAATGAAGAAAATTTGATAATAGGAGTAAAATGGCATGCTCTATCTGAATCATGAAAGAAAAAAAAAATGGGTTCAGTGTCCCTTTAAGGAAGAGGAAGTGATTAGAGATAAAGCAGGGATATTTCTAACAGTAAAAGGGCTGATACAAAACACACCAGTATTACTGGTTAACGTATACGCACCGAATGACCACCAGGCCCCATTCATATCAAACCTTAGTAAGCAACTTACACATTGGAAGAGGTATAAGACCATAATAGGGGGTGACTTTAATATGACGTTTGACAATAAACTGGATAGGACTACTCAAACCCCAAGACTACTTAGAGACCTCCTTCTAGACCACAACCTCATCGACTGTTAAAGAGCATTAAATAAACAAAAGCGGGATTATACTTATTACTCGGCAGTACATGGCACACACTCCAGAAAAGAATATCTACTCACTAGCCAGATACTATTTCCATTAGTAGACACAGCAAAGATTAACAACTGTTCATGGTCAGATCATGCAATCATAGAAATAACACTCAGAGGGATGATAAACCTGCAGCAAATATCAAAATGTATCACACTTAATGAAGGCACGACTTCTAATGCAACTTATACATGGGGAGCCCTAAAAGCATATATCAGAGGCATTTTGATATCGGAAGCGAGCAAATTAAAAAAATAAATAGTATGAAAATAAGAGAACTACGAGGGGAGATAGATATACTGCTATCCCAATTTATGTCACACCCTAAAAAATCAACATCTAAAATTCTGTGAGACAAAAATGAGATACTAAATCAATTACTAGATAAGGAGGCAATCAACTCCATTAAGGCAGTAGATTCCAATACTACTTATACAGTAATAAACCCAACAGAATACTTGCAAATAGGTTAAAAGATATCACTAGAGCAACCACAGTGCCACAGATTCAACTAACTAATGGGGAAACAACCACTGACCCACAAGATATTGCTAATATATTTGCGAAATATTGTGCCACCCTATACAATCTTAGCATGCCCCACCGGGATAATAACATAGATGAAAAGCTGGATGACTTTTTGGGATCTAGTACACTCAATCGGTTATCACAAGAAGATATCAATTTGCTAAACACTCCAATTACAGCGCAGGAAGTTGCTTTGGCAGTAAAGAATTAAAAAGAAATAAAGCCACGGGTCCAGACGGTTATGCAGGGCAATTTTATAAAGACTTACAACTGACATTAACAAATCCACTGGCCCAGTTATTTAACCATATTATGGAAGGCAAAGAGATCCGCCCAGAGATGTTACTAGCAAGGATATCAGTCAACCCAAAAGTAGGAAAAAAGCAAGCAGCATTGTAAAAATTATAGTCCCATATCCCTCATTAATCAAGATCTTAAACTTTTTACCAAAATTTTAGCAACTAGATTGGCCAACCCCATCATGTAATTGATCCATACAGACCAAGTAGGGTCCCTGAAACAAAGGGCAGCACCCGACAACATTCACAAAGTCATAAATCTTATTAATTGGACATCTACAAAAGGAGTGCATTCTTTGTTTACAACAAATAGAGGAAGGTATGGAGCACCGAGCCGGTAGGGTTAAAAATGTATACTTTATTCATACATTGTAGTTAAAACATAAGGGTTGCATATACCCTATGTAAAACCTAAGTACAGGATCTAGGAAACAAAAACAATGGCTGATGTTTCGGCTTGTAGCCGTTCTCGTAGCCCCTGTGTGACACAAGCCGAAACACAACACAGACCAGTACATTACAAAATGTTCCTATCAATCAACTATACCATACATATATGGCATACACTCACAACGATATTCCCATTACTCAATGATAGGTCAAGGCTCACACCTCTTGCTACTAGTCAAACTGCCATTACGCACAGATACGGCAGAAATGGGCAAACAAAGGCCTCTACAGAATTGCAGATACAATAGTCAATGGCAAGTTTATCACGTACACACAATTTGTGGAACTAGCGGACGTAGAACAAAATCTCTGGTATTGCTATTTACAGTTACAATCTAGGGTACAGGCAGTACTAGGCACCCAGAAACCACCGGTGAACACACCATTTGAAACATTATGTTTGTCAAAACACCAAATCAAAGGACTTATATCAAAGATATATGTTATGTTTAACTTAAAAGATAAATCCAATAAAACATCAACAATGCTGATATGGGAAAAAAAGCTGGGTAAGACATTGGAGTTGGAACAATGGATACACTACACTGATAGGGGATTCTCATTCACATTAAATGCATTATTGAAGGATAATTTTATGAAAGTAATGCATGGTTGGTATTTCTATGGTACCAGATTCCAAAATCCAAATGACACCACAGGTAGACTGTGTTATAGAGGATGTGGAAAAGAAGGAACATACATTCACATATGGTGGGAATGTACTAAATTTAGAGATTTGTGGTCACTAGTATCTACACTGTTGAGCAAGATCTTTGAAAACACTATAACTCTTACTCTGGAACAAGCACTTCTTCATTTCCCAGTAAGTGGAATCTTAAAACAGCATCATAGTTTAGTGGCAATGATATGTACAATCACCAGACTAAATATAGCCAGATTCTGGAAAGTAGACCCACCTAATTTAGATTATGTCCTGAAACAGATAGAATACCACTATAACATGACTAGTACCGCCGCTACCATGCTAAATAATAAAGATAGATTATTGGTAGAGTGGGAACCATACATAATGTATTATGAGGCACAAAGGAAAAACATTGCCTGTAAATCAACACCCTAATCAGATATACTACAGACAAATGGGTTATGGTAACTGTGGGATTGATGATAACCATGAAACGAAGGGAGACTGTTTATACCATCTTAATGTTTATTGAATTTATAAATGTTATACTAGGTCACAATGATGAGATATTCTAATGTCATATTTTGGTATGTATTAATATTGACAAAAATAAAATAAAAATATTTCAACAAAAAAACTAGATATGATGACATGGTGATATGATGGAAATCTTCTAGCAATGAATTTAATTAAGCTGAGGATGAAAGAACAGTACTAGAGCATAAGATAAAAAGTACTGGCTTTGTGCGTAATTTAAGGAAGCACTTCTTTGTCACAAGGGTATTGATTCATTAGCGCTGCGGAATCTGTTGGCGCTCTGCAAATAACCGATAATAATAATAATAAATAGACTTGCTATATGGGTAGAGGTTACAATTACTGTAAGGGGATTGAAGAATACCTGGGAAATTAATAAGGTATGAGGATTTACCTTCAGTTTAAAAGAGGAAAGTAAGGCAGACTTAATGGGTTCCTATCTGCCGGCAAAATTTTGTACCTGATGTTTAATAAAGAAGAAGTTGATGTTTTCAAGACGGTTCGCTGGATTTCTTTTCTTTGATGTCAAATATACATATATATATATATATATATATATATATATATATATATATATATATATATATACGATCGTCTGGGGTTGTCATGTTCCTTGTTCAGAGGAGAATTGCCTGGTATTTCGGGGCTGGACTGACCTTGCATGGCGGGATCAGACTGATATACTTCAGGAAAGTTTTCCTCTGTGAAAAGCACACTGGTCTAAAAGAGGCTGCTTCTGGGTGGTAAATCGCCATAGAACTAGCTAATGAGCTGTTGTTCGTTCCTGGTAGAGCGCTTCTCTCTTCGGAGAACCCAATATGCAAATTATAAATCACCCTGGGGAGGTCTCCCTATGGGTGATGGGGGAAACCAGACGTGGACTCCCTGCCCAGTGTGCCTAGAGGAATGTGGCTGCACCTCACTGACGAGGCCCATAGGAGGCCGAAATGATCATCTGGGGTTGTCATGTTCCTTGTTCAGAGGAGAATTGCCTGGTATTTTGGGCTGGACTGACCTTGCATGGCGGGATCAGACTGATATACTTCAGGAAAGTTTTCCTCTGTGAAAAGCACACTGGTCTAAAAGAGGCTGCTTCTGGGTGGTAAATCGCCATAGAACTAGCTAATGAGTTGTTGTTCGTTCCTGGTAGAGCGCTTCTCTCTTCGGAGAACCCAATATGCAAATTATAAATCACCCTGGGGAGGTCTCCATATGGGTGATGGGGGAAACCAGACGTGGACTCCCTGCCCAGTGTGCCTAGAGGAATGTGGCTGCACCTCACTGACGAGGCCCATAGGAGGCCGAAACAATCATCTGGGGTTGTCATGTTCCTTGTTCAGAGGATAATTGCCTGGTATTTTGGGTCTGGACTGACCTTGCATGGCGGGATCAGACTGATATACTTCAGGAAAGTTTTCCTCTGTGAAAAGCACACTGGTCTAAAAGATCCTGCTTCTGGGTGGTAAATCGCCATAGAACTAGCTAATGAGCTGTTGTTCATTCCTGGTAGAGCGCTTCTCTCTTCGGAGAACCCAATATGCAAAATATATAGGAATATGTATTTATAAATACTTAGACCATATTCTGTTACCTGCAGAACATTGGAATGTGAAATATTTACAGTAAATACACAGTATAACACTTTATTAAATATGAAAATTGCATAAATATGCTTTTTCATGTTTCCCTTAACTGCGAAGGGCACCAATGCACTTATATATGTATGTGTACATATCTATTTATGAGTTTATATGTGTATAAATGTCTGCAAATACATATATACACATTTAAATATATATATATATATATATATACATATGTAAACATATATATATCTACATATGCAGATATATATATATTTATATATATATAAATATATGTGTGTGTGTGTGTGGTGTATATATACATATACGCCACACACAGAGAAAGTCTAGCATTCTCTTGCAAGTATACAGCTAAGATTTAAAGCAAAAAATGGAAGAGTTACTTACCGCATCTCGCCAAAAGGATCAAGCCCCGGAACCACGTCAAGGTCTCTTCTCTTCTGGGTCCTTATCCCGAGCCAATCAATGCATACTTACAATCACTCAAACTGGAAACCACACAAGGGTGCACAGGCCTTATGTAATCTCCCTAGACACATACAAAACACAGAAATGGACTGCACTCTCAAACTGGACCGGGTACACATCCTATGACCATGCAAAATGCACAGCCCTAGGTGCTCAATAGCACTCACAGCCAGCTGCACAGCATTCAGAGACCCAGTCAGTTAACCCCAGACAAGTCTGAGAGCAAAGCCCATAGGGAAAATTACAAAACAAATTTATTAGTTACCGCATCTGGCCTAAAGGATCAAGCCCAGGAACCATGTCAAGGTCTCTTCCCTCCATTTACGTGTTTTGTATGTGTCTAGGGAGATTACAAAAGGCCTGGGCACCCTTGTGTGATTTCCAGTTTGTGTAATTGAAAGCATGCATTGTTTGGCTGTGGATAGGTACCCAGGAGGGAAGAGACTTTAATGTGGTTACTGGGCTTGACCTTCTTGGCCAGATGCGGTAACTGACTCTTTTAGTTAGCTTTTAATCTTAGCTGTGTACTTGCAAGAGAGTGTTATTTAGACATGTATATGTACGTGTGTCTATGTTAAAGCCCTTTGCCTGCCTTTTTATCTCACACCTTAGACCTCATATCTTTGATCCTTTATAATTCTTTAGTGCAATATTTTTTATTAGATGGTGCTATTATGAGTGTAACTGTACTTTGTAATACATTTATGATGTTTTTTGTGACACTTTTTTGTTTTGCAAAACAGTTTATCAGAGCTCTGAGGACGTACTAAGCCGACGCTATATCTCGTCAATTGCGCTTCAATGATCGCATTTACTTTCAACTTGTAATACGAGTGAAAAACAACGCATGCCAACACCTGCGATGAACCACTATTTGCTCACGTGTAACTGTTAGCGCTTCACTCGTGATCTGGCCCTTAATGAATAATTCTGCATCTGTAATCATAAAACTAAATATTCAACATTATATTTTACAAAGAATTTAAATCAGCTGCAGATTGCTCTATTAATGCTTAAAGGGACAGTGTACTGTAAAATGTTGTTCTTTGTAATGTGTTTCCAATTTTACCTTCAGGAGTGTATCAATTTGTTTACAAATAGCTTCTTTACTTTAACTTTGTCATTTGAAATAGCTGCTTTTCCTTTCAAAACCTCCACCTCCACTAAACATTTTAGTACAGAAAAGCTACATAAACAAAATACATTAGAATAAATCAATCTTCCAGTGAGGGGTGGTATAGAGACAGATAAAACAGCCATTTGTAAAAGATGTTCCCACTTCAGTCAATACAAGTAACTCTTACCTGAGTACATTGCCCCTTTAAATGGATAGTTTAACTATAACAAATATAAGATGTGTACAAGTGAAGGAGGAATCAGCTAGCCAAATTAGGCAAATCCTGATTTTCCTTAAGTTATGGTTAAAATTAATAATTAATTTGCTTGTTTCAAAACTCAAGATGATTAGGCCAATAATATATCTCCAACTTTTTTATCTGGCATTGAGAACCCTCAAACAAATAACCTGATGTGGTATCTTTATGTTAGCCATACGAACACATAGAAATGTCATAATTGTCACTAATTAGATTTGCTTTAAACATGGGACATCATAGAGAGTGTGAACAGTCAATGATATCACAGAATTACATAATTGGTGTTCTTTTCTTGCATATAATAGCTAAGTGTAGGTTTAAATAATTTGCAGTATAATTTGATATCCTAGGTATTCACAAATTCTCTTATAGAATTTTGTTCCTGCTACCTCTATTAGAAATCTATTCTATGAATTAACTACCCCCCCCCTTCAGTAAGCAAGTGCTTACACAAATTTTTCCTGAACCTGCTACTCTTCAGCTTGAGTTCATGACCCCTTGTTCTGTAATTGCTCTTTTTGTGAAAATCCTTTCATCCTCAGCTTTGTTAAATCCTTTAATGTACTTTTTTCTGCTCCTATCATATCACCTTTCTCCTTTCTAATTTTATTTTGCCCTTCTTTTAACAGTGGGTGTACAGGGAGTGCAGAATTATTAGGCAAGTTGTATTTTTGAGGATTAATTTTATTATTGAACAACAACCATGTTCTCAATGAACCCAAAAAACTCATTAATATCAAAGCTGAATAGTTTTGGAAGTAGTTTTTAGTTTGTTTTTAGTTATAGCTATTTTAGGGGGATATCTGTGTGTGCAGGTGACTATTACTGTGCATAATTATTAGGCAACTTAACAAAAAACAAATATATACCCATTTCAATTATTTATTTTTACCAGTGAAACCAATATAACATCTCAACATTCACAAATATACATTTCTGACATTCAAAAACAAAACAAAAACAAATCAGTGACCAATATAGCCACCTTTCTTTGCAAGGACACTCAAAAGCCTGCCATCCATGGATTCTGTCAGTGTTTTGATCTGTTCACCATCAACATTTCGTGCAGCAGCAACCACAGCCTCCCAGACACTGTTCAGAGAGGTGTACTGTTTTCGCTCCTTGTAAATCTCACATTTGATGATGGACCACAGGTTCTCAATGGGGTTCAGATCAGGTGAACAAGGAGGCCATGTCATTAGATTTTCTTCTTTTATACCCTTTCTTGCCAGCCACGCTGTGGAGTACTTGGACGCGTGTGATGGAGCATTGTCCTGCATGAAAATCATGTTTTTCTTGAAGGATGCAGACTTCTTCCTGTACCACTGCTTGAAGAAGGTGTCTTCCAGAAACTGGCAGTAGGACTGGGAGTTGAGCTTGACTCCATCCTCAACCCGAAAAGGCCCCACAAGCTCATCTTTGATGATACCAGCCCAAACCAGTACTCCACCTCCACCTTGCTGGCGTCTGAGTCGGACTGGAGCTCTCTGCCCTTTACCAATCCAGCCACGGGCCCATCCATCTGGCCCATCAAGACTCACTCTCATTTCATCAGTCCATAAAACCTTAGAAAAATCAGTCTTGAGATATTTCTTGGCCCAGTCTTGACGTTTCAGCTTGTGTGTCATGTTCAGTGGTGGTCGTCTTTCAGCCTTTCTTACCTTGGCCATGTCTCTGAGTATTGCACACCTTGTGCTTTTGGGCACTCCAGTGATGTTGCAGCTCTGAAATATGGCCAAACTGGTGGCAAGTGGCATCTTGGCAGCTGCACGCTTGTCTTTTCTCAGTTCATGGGCAGTTACTTTGCGCCTTGGTTTTTCCACACGCTTCTTGCGACCCTGTTGACTATTTTGAATGAAACGCTTGATTGTTCGATGATCACGCTTCAGAAGCTTTGCAATTTTAAGAGTGCTGCATCCCTCTGCAAGATATCTCACTATTTTTGACTTTTCTGAGCCTGTCAAGTCCTTCTTTTGACCCATTTTGCCAAAGGAAAGGAAGACGCCTAATAATTATGCACACCTGATATAGGGTGTTGATGTCATTAGACCACACCCCTTCTCATTACAGAGATGCACATCACCTAATATGCTTAATTGGTAGTAGGCTTTCGAGCCTATACAGCTTGGAGTAAGACAACATGCATAAAGAGGATGATGTGGTCAAAATACTCATTTGCCTAATAATTCTGCACTCCCTGTATAATTATCATTTGGGTTTTTGCAACCTAAATGCATTATTTTGCACATTATAATATTACATTTTAGATCACTTTAATCTGTTCCATCCTCTACTTTCTTAATATCATGTCACTTGATCTAACATTCCTGAAAGGTCAACTGTACACTGCATTATATACATTTGCTTATGTTCGGAAGGGTTATTCCTATTTTATTAACTGGGGAGCATGCCTAAATGAAGTTCAAGATAAACTGATTGGAGCTTTGGGAAGTGGAGAATCTGTGTGGATCATCTTAGAGGACATCCATAGTCTTAATAAAAGTTTCCATAGTAGGGTTATGAGTAACAGATTATGAGCTCAGACACTATGGATATTATGGTTATAGTCTTGACAAAACTGGTAGAATAGGCCTTTGGCTTAAATAAAAATAGTATGTATGAAATTATGTTACAGGTCTTGACTGTAGACCCTGAAACTGTCAGAACAAAGGCAACTGACTTGCTTGCGGTTCCTGCACATTCTGAGTATTGGTTTCTAGCTGTGATGCAGCCATTATTGTTTCAGCCAAGATTCCATGATGGCTCACAATTTACATAATTTATCTTCATGGTTTGATGGTCTAGAACATAGCTGCAGGAAATAGCACATGCTTACATAAACATTTTCTAGAGAAGGCCTGATGTGGGATCAGTCCACTAGAGAAGGCATTGGCATGGGGCTGAGGGTTTATCAGAAAGGGCGCTTAATTATTTAAATTCATATGAGGGTTTTAGCCAAGGTCAAGCTACTAGAGGCATCAGAACAGAACAAAAGCGTGAAAGGTTAAGGTAGAGATTAGGCAAAGGTCAGAGAGCTCAAAGTCAGCTGAACACAAAGGACGGAAGTAGACAAAAGAATGGTACACCATAAAGGGGCTTCTGATAGCCCTGGAGTCTGGCACATAGGCGGGGGTCAAGTCCTACAATAAAAGTGTGGGAACTCACTAAGACAACCACCCTCTCACAATTAATATTGTTTTATATATACAAACACACACACACTGCATTTATATGTATATAATCTATACACTTTGGTTAATGAAAGCAAATTAAAGGGACAGTCTAGTATAAATTAAACTTTCATTATTCAGATAGGACTTTTAATTTTAATCAACTTTCCAATTTACTTTTATCATCAAATTTGCTTTTTTCTCTTGGTATTCTTAGTTTAAACGAAATATAGGTAGGCTCATATGCTAATTTCTAAGCCTTTGAGGGCTGCCTCTTATCACATCCTTTTTAAATCTCTTTTCAACACAAAGAGATAGAAAGTACACGTTGGCCATATAGATAACACTGTGTTCAGGCACAGGGGGTTATTTAAGATTTAGCACAAAACAATGCTAAATTTAAGACAATAGATAATAAACAGTCACAGTCATTTGATCAGGGCTGTAAGAAGGTTTCTAGATATAAGGTAATCACAGAGGTAAACATTATATTAATATAACTGTGTTGGATATGCAAAAATGGGGAATGGATACTAAAGGGATTATCTATCTTTTAAAACAATAACAATTCTATGGTAGACTGTCCCTTTAAATCCAATGAAGGGTTGAATGGTTGCCTTTGGGTCTGAGAATCCTCCTCTGTCACAGAGTCTCACCCACTTAAGGGGCAATAGTCCTATTTCTGCTGAGGGGAGCTAAATATTCCCAGAACAAGCCACACAGAAAAGTAAGCACCATACCAGCCTGGCATGTCTGTGTAACTTTTAACTTTGTCATGTGAGCCATTTTTAATGTCTGAGGAATAAAGTATTACGATTTTAGCAGTAACTTTCTTGTTTACCATGTGTTCCACACATTGCGGGGTAATAACACAGCAGGACCACTGACAGGCTTACATTTAGTGTATTGTAGGAAGTGTTACTGCCCATTACTAGAGGATCCCACTATCCCTCTAACCAGACTGTGCTCCAGCTCCTCCCACCAGCAGCAGCAGTGTTTACAGAAGCATTTCTGTTCTCTGTCCAGAGGGAACTTAGTTCCGCCTGCAAAAATAGTGCAGGAATTCCGTTCCTATGCGTTCCCGCTCGACTTGACCCCTGCACATAGGTAACACAATTTTCTATCACTCTAGGGATTATGCTGTGGAAATTGATAGCCCCAGACAGGATGCCAAGGTTGTCAACATATACATGGGCATAGGGGTCATCTTTTGTGTGGAATCTTATGCTAATATCATGCTGCCAACTACAGGCTTGAAGTCTTGCATTGTCTTAAATGAGTGTGAACACTTTGATGTGACTGAGACAGAATGTGGTCAAGAAACCGTGCATGTTGATGCAGAGTTTAGAAGGATAACTGCAACACAATATCTGTGGGCATGAGAAAGCCTACAAGAAACAGATTTGCACAATCTCTGTAACGGAAAAACGTGGCTGAGCCTCAGTATACTGGAATCTTAGAGGCTGATAGCTGTGATATAATTTGAAATACTCTTACAAAATTTACTTTCCAGGTTACTCAAGCATATTGTAAACCAATTTTACAGAGAACACCACATATATTGTTCCTTTAAAAAATATATATTCTCAAATATACTGATGTACATAAAACACAAAATGCAAAGTCTAAAGTTAATGAATGTTTAATCTTACAGATTATTAGTTATATTGTACAGATTTTGGCTATTATTCTTATCCAGTAATTCACAAAATGGAGATATAGTTTGTACCAATAAGGGACCTGACAATTATGAAATAAGATAGGTCTCACAGACTCAGAGTATGTTAATAAATCTATACAGCTGCACATGCTCCCTCTGTACACAGCAAGCATTGATTGTTCTCAGCGGAGTGTATCTAATCTTGTATTTAAATCAGATTAAAGGGATATGAAACCCAAACAATTTTCTTTAGTGATTCAGAGTATACACTTTTAAAAAAAAGTTTCCAATTTACTTCTATTATCAATTTACTTCTTTTTTTGCTAAACTTTTCTTTGTTTGAAGAGATCCCTAGGTAGGTGTCTAGAGCACTACATGGCAGGAAATAGTGCTACACTCTAGTGCTATTTTCATTTACATAGCCCATACAGTTGTTGTATTTTAAACAATGGATAGTTTTGCTTATTTTTAAATAACATTGCTATGATTTTCAGACTTCTAACCAAGCCCCAAAGTTTTAGGAGAATACTGACGTATACCTACTCCAGCTTGCTTCTGTTTGTGTAAAGAGTCTTTTCATATGCAGAGGAAGGGGGAGGGGGGAGTGTTTGCTATTTCCCACTTGCAGTGGGGGTTCCAGTAACCTTTTAAACAGAGCTAAACTGGAAGCTTCTAAGTAAGTTTTTTAAATGGTCTCATACTGGATTTTTAGATTAGCATCTGTGCTTATTATTCTTTATAGTAGTGTCTAAATAAAAATTGGTGTATACTGTCCCTTTTACAGGAACCAGTGATGAGGCAGAAGAATAAACGGTAATCAGGACAAGGTCAACAACAGTCAGGCAAAAACAGGACTAGAAACAGTAGACTGAAGAGTAAACTGTCCAAGGTCAGATTCAATCAGGGATAAGAAAGACAAAAGCAACAGGCAGGAGAGTGGTCTAAGACAAATCAAAACTTCAAGCACAAACAGCACACCCAGGGAACAGAGTTCAACATTCTGGCAAAGATGGCCGCAAACCACGTCAATAACGCGGATGGTGGGAAAAAATGTGTCAAAGACACAACAGGAGCAACAGCAAAAAAGCAAAAAATGACACTAACATAGACGGCACCAAAGGATGACGCAAGGCATAATCTAGCAACCTGAATTAAAAAAAAAAAAACAATGTGGGACAGGAATATAACAAGTTTATTCCAAATATTATGATATCTAATTATAATCAAATACATATATACACGTATTAACACATACATATATATGTATATATGCATATATATGTATATTTACAGGAAACACACAATTCCCCATAGACCGCAATGTAAAGTAACTTTCCAGTGCCGTTTTTTTTTCTTACACCGCACACCCACCACTTTTAACCCCTAAAACTGCTTTGTTGTAATAATACATAACATATCTAACAAGTAATATCTTGTAAGTATATGAACTCTTGTGTAGTATTTTTGGGTATGGATCTCAATTGGAGATTTGGGAAAGCAAATAGTTTGGTTGTTTCACTTTCATAAATGATAAACACTATGGGGTCGATCCGATATAAAGCGTCGCCCGCAAAAGCCGGCGACGCCAATAATTGCGCGGATTTGGTATCCTATATACGGCGTAACCTAGAAGTTACGCCCGTATATTTCTGCCGTCGCCCGCAGTTTTTTGGGCTATAGGCAGGTATACCAAACCCGCGCAGTTTGGTATCCAATATGCAGCGTAAGGACTTACGTGGCGAAAATGGAGAAAACTTACTCCATTTTCACCTCGCCACAAAAAGCAGCCGTAAGAAGCCTTACGCTGACTATTGGAGCCCCGTAACTCCCTAAACTAGCTGCTAAAATAAACCTAACACCTAACGCATGCGCAATGTCTATCTCCCTGTCAACCGCGATCTTCTAAAATAAACCTAACACCTAACGCATGCGCAATGTCTATCTCCCTGTCAACCGCGATCCACCCCCCCCCCGAAATCCCTAATAAAGTTATTACCCCCTAAAACGCCGCTCCCCGACCCCGCCGCCATCTACATAAACTAACCCCCTACTGTGAGCCCCTAAAACCGCCGCCATCTACCTTATCTATCCCGTAATCTGACCCCTTACACCGCCGCCACCTATATAAAAATTATTAACCCCTAATTTAATCTACCTACCCCGCCGCCAGCTATATTATCTATATTAACCCTAAGTATATTATAGTTAATATAGTTATTACATTATATATATTAACTATATTAACCCTAATTATATTAGGGTTAATATAGTTAATATAGTTACTATAGTATTTATATTAACTATATTAACTCTATCTAACCCTAACACCCCTAACTAAATTTATATTAAATTAATCTAATTCATTTATAAACTAAAATATTCCTATTTAAATCTAAAAACTTACCTATAAAATAAACCCTAAGATAGCTACAATATAATTAATAATTACATTATAGCTATGTTAGGGTTAATATTTATTTTACAGGTAAATTGTTAATTATTTTAACTAGGTATAATAGATATTAAATAGTTATTAACTATTTAATATCTACCTAGTTAAAATAATTACCCAATTACCTGTAAAATAAATCCTAACCTAAGTTACAAATACACCTACACTATCAATAAATTAAATAAACTACAAACATCTATCTAAAAATACAATTAAATTAACTAAACTAAATTACAAAAAAAAACAAACACTAAATTACAAAAAATAAAAAAAAGATTACAAGATTTTTAAGCTAATTACACCTATTCTAAGCCCCCTAATAAAATAATAAACCCCCAAAATAACAAAACTTCCCTGCCCTATTCTAAATTAAACAAATTTCAAAGCTCTTTACCTTACCAGCCCTTAAAAGGGCCTTTTGTGGGGCATGCCCCAAAGAATTCAGCTCTTTTGCATTCAATAAATACAATCCCCCCCCCCATTACAACCCACCACCCACATACCCCTATTCTAAACCCACCCAAACCCCCCTTAAAAAATCCTAACACTACCCCCCTGAAGATCTCCCTACCTTGTCTTCACCACACCGGGCCGAACTCCTGATCCGATCCGGGCGATGTCGTCCTCCAAGCGGCAAAGAAGAAATCTTCCTCCGGCGATGTCATCCTCCAAGCGGCAAAGAAGAATTCTTCCTCCGGCGACGTCTTCCTCCAAGCGGCAGCAAAGTCTTCAGTCTTCCGGCGGCATCTTCAATCTTCTTTCTTCGCTCCGCCGCCGCGGAGCATCCATCCCGGCCGATCGCTAAACTTGGAATGAGGTACCTTTAAATGACGTCATCCAAGATGGCGTCCGCCGAATTCCGATTGGCTGATAGGATTCTATCAGCCAATCGGAATTAAGTTAAAAAAATCTGATTGGCTGATTGAATCAGCCAATCAGATTCAGGTTCAATCCGATTGGCTGATCTAATCAGCCAATCAGATTGAGCTCGCATTCTATTGGCTGATCGGAACAGCCAATAGAATGCGAGCTCAATCTGATTGGCTGATTGGATCAGCCAATCGGATTGAACTTGAATCTGATTGGCTGATTCAATCAGCCAATCAGATTTTTTTAACTTAATTCCAATTGGCTGATAGAATTCTATCAGCCAATCGGAATTCGGCGGACGCCATCTTGGATGACGTCATTTAAAGGTACCTCATTCCAAGTTTAGCGATCGGCCGGGATGGATGCTCCGCGGCGGCGGAGCGAAGAAAGAAGATTGAAGATGCCGCCGGAAGACTGAAGACTTTGCTGCCGCTTGGAGGAAGACGTCGCCGGAGGAAGAATTCTTCTTTGCCGCTTGGAGGATGACATCGCCGGAGGAAGATTTCTTCTTTGCCGCTTGGAGGATGACATCGCCCGGATCGGATCAGGAGTTCGGCCCGGTGTGGTGAAGACAAGGTAGGGAGATCTTCAGGGGGGTAGTGTTAGGATTTTTTAAGGGGGGTTTGGGTGGGTTTAGAATAGGGGTATGTGGGTGGTGGGTTGTAATGGGGGGGGGGGATTGTATTTATTGAATGCAAAAGAGCTGAATTCTTTGGGGCATGCCCCACAAAAGGCCCTTTTAAGGGCTGGTAAGGTAAAGAGCTTTGAAATTTGTTTAATTTAGAATAGGGCAGGGAAGTTTTGTTATTTTGGGGGTTTATTATTTTATTAGGGGGCTTAGAATAGGTGTAATTAGCTTAAAAATCTTGTAATCTTTTTTTTATTTTTTGTAATTTAGTGTTTGTTTTTTTTTTGTAATTTAGTTTAGTTAATTTAATTGTATTTTTAGATAGATGTTTGTAGTTTATTTAATTTATTGATAGTGTAGGTGTATTTGTAACTTAGGTTAGGATTTATTTTACAGGTAATTGGGTAATTATTTTAACTAGGTAGATATTAAATAGTTAATAACTATTTAATATCTATTATACCTAGTTAAAATAATTAACAATTTACCTGTAAAATAAATATTAACCCTAACATAGCTATAATGTAATTATTAATTATATTGTAGCTATCTTAGGGTTTATTTTATAGGTAAGTATTTAGATTTAAATAGGAATATTTTAGTTTATAAATGAATTAGATTAATTTAATATAAATTTAGTTAGGGGTGTTAGGGTTAGATAGAGTTAATATAGTTAATATAAATACTATAGTAACTATATTAACTATATTAACCCTAATATAATTAGGGTTAATATAGTTAATATATATAATGTAATAACTATATTAACTATAATATACTTAGGGTTAATATAGATAATATAGCTGGCGGCGGGGTAGGTAGATTAAATTAGGGGTTAATCATTTTAATAGAGATGGCAGCGGTGTAAGGGGCTTACATTAGGGGTTAATAATTGTAATATAGATGGCGGCAGTGTTAGGGGCTCACTTTAGGGGGTTATAGATATAATATAGCTGGCGGCGGGGTACGGGAGCGGCGGTTTAGGGGTTAATAACTTTATTAGGTTGCGGCGGGGTAAAGGAGCGGCGGTTTAGGG
Source organism: Bombina bombina (assembly GCF_027579735.1). NCBI lineage: Eukaryota > Metazoa > Chordata > Amphibia > Anura > Bombinatoridae > Bombina > Bombina bombina. The sequence goes on from NC_069504.1 coordinate 444,002,440, forward strand.
GTTAATAGCTTTTTTTATTGTTAGGCTAGTGAGGGGGGATAGCGGATAGAGGGTTAGACAGTGCGGGCTATGTTAGGGAGGCGTGTTAGACAGTGCGGGCTATGTTAGGGAGGCGTGTTAGACAGTGCGGGTGTTTTAGACTTTAGTCAGGTTTTATAGGCGCCGGCAGATTCTAACGTGCCGCAAGTCACTGGCGACGCCAGAAATTTGTACTTACGCAGATTTCTGGACATCGCTGGTTTGTGAGACTTACGGCACGTTAGCATCTGACGGCGACTTATATGGGATGGCTCGAGTTGCGAGCTGAAACTGCGGGCGACGCCGGTCTCCTCGCTTGCGCCGCAAACTGCGATCTATATCGGATCGCGCCCCATGAGTGTAAGTATTATCTGATATGATAGTGGTTTTTATATGAATATCAACTGCAATACCAATGTTGATGAGACATGGAGATATAGAAGCTCTCTGTTCTATGACTACAGAGTAACATAAGTTTTGCTTTATCTAATTATCCAGTTGTCATGAAATCTATTTACCAAGAATGCTCAGTTTAAATTCTTATTCCACTCTTAAGGACTTACTGTAAAGAACTTTCCAAGAGAGAGATCCTCCGTGTCTCAAGGTCCGGAGAGCACTGAGTAAAAATCAGAAGGGGCGGAGTTTTCCTTGCACGCTGGATCACAGTTCTTTCAAGTAGCGTGTGACGTCAGGACATGCCGGTTACACAGTAGTCAAAGTAAGTTTATATGTTGCTATCTGAAATAACAAGATAGATTTTTGGAAGTACAACAAACAGTATGAGAAGGTGGGTACCTTAGATAGTGAATCCAGAACGTTGCACAGTTCGTGAGAGGATCTGGATTTGACAGAGAGTAGTTGCAAAATGCTGGGCTTTTGCTTGATTCCTGTTAGTTGTTCAATCCATAGGAGATGAATACAAGCAGGCCTGCGGTAGTAGCAATCAGGAACATGAGACAGAGATAGAACTGAAATAAAACAATCCCTTGTTCTTTTCCGAAAATGAAGGATAGAATCCAGAGGAGCTTAGGGAGGTTGCCTACTGCTTCAAGGCAGAGAAACAAAATACTAAGCGTATACTTGAGGGAGCAGGGAGGATTTAAAGAGGAAGTAGGCAGGCGATTGGTGCAAGAAATTTAATGGAACAGAGTCTAAGTAGAAAGTGATCCTAACATTTGTAAAAAAAAAATTGTTAAAAAAATGCTACTTTTTTTTTATATTGGGGGACATTTAGAAAATGAATGCAAGCTTGCGGTAGCAATAACCAGGCTCGATAAATTAGCCCTAGTCTTTTCAGAGTAACTTGTATTAATTTCTCTCTCTTGAGCAGACAGTAATTGCAGTAAGTTGGAAAAGGTATGTTTTTATAATTGTACAGTGCAGTATCATACTGCACAAATCCAGCTGCTTTTAAGGTACAAAAGCCAAGTGGTTTTCGGAATGCAGCAGTCATTTTAAGCAGTGGTACATATTCTTTGAGAGACTATAGTCAATTTTACACCAAAGTACTAGGTGAAAGAAAACCCTAGGAAGGTGTTTGGTGAAAATGTGAAAGCATGAAACCAATGTGAAATACAAAAAAACACAGATAGTATCAAATAATATTATGAATAGATTAAAACATAACAATGAGAGTCCATATATTTATCAATGATCAACTGTGATAATGAAAGTCCAAGCTGAAATCCAAATTTAATAAAGGTATGTGAGGCTGCTCCACTTGAGGAGAACGATGTCGATTCACCTTGATAATCTAAATCAGAGAGAAAAGGGGTGCCTCATAGTGAAATCCGCATGTGATAAGGTCAAAGAGAAAATAGAATAAAACTCACAATTTGTGATGGCACTTGTGCAGTGCAAACGAGCAGACTGACACTTGCAGTAGTCAGCTAACTGGATACTTTCCCCGTATCAGGGCGGAACTTTTATCTGGTCTTTCAGCGTCCAAACAGCATCCAAACCTCAGGCCAAAATCAGCGGGGAGCTAGATTAAAATCACTGGCAAAGTGATAAAGTGCAATTTCTTTCGTAGAAGTATAAAAAGCAGACACCTCCGTAAAGATGTTAGAAATACATTTTTTATAAATTGCAATGCGTTTCTCGACCCAATATTATGGTTGTTTCATCAGGCAAAAGATAATGTTCATAAGGTATGTTTTTGTAATTGTACAGTGCAGTCATACTGCACAAATCCAGCTGTTTTTAAGGTACAAAAGCCAAGTGGTTTTCGGAATGCAGCAGTCATTTTAACCAGTGGTACATATTCATTGAGAGACTATAGTCAAATTTACACCAGGGTAACCTAGTACCTTAGGTAAAAATACTGTGTACCTTTGGACTTTATTGAAGAGTCACTGTATGGTGGATTCTGCCAAGCAGCACATATGAGTGTTTGAAATAATATTCACTGTCTAGTATATACCTCATGAATGTTTTTGGTTACAAAAATTGTCATTTTAGTTTTAAATATAAAATGCTTTGATTTTTAAACCTGCAATTAGAGACTCCACTGCACTACTGTTTGTTTTCTTTTTATCATTATTGGCTTACCTGTACTCATCTATGGAAATTCTTTAAATCTGGTTTTATGGGACACCTGTACCTGAGATCTGTGAAACACTGCACTAGCACAAATAACTCAACAATGACCCAAATTATTATTTCAGACGATTTAAAATTTAGTACACAATGCATCAGTGAAGCCAGTAAGGACAGTCAAAAACTTGGTTACATTGGGAGAGGTATTAGTAGCAGAAATAGCAAGGTTCTTATGCCACTTTGTAGATCATTAGTTAAGCCACATCTGGAATGCTGTATACAGTTCTGGAGACCATATCTTCATAAAGATATAAATAAACTAGAAACTGTCCAAAGGAGGGGTGCTAAAATGGTATGAAAGTAATTGAGGAGCACAGGTGCGAATGAGTTGTAACTGAACGGTTTATTCCAGAACGTAAAGCATAGTTACAACACAAATGAGTGAAGAAAATACACAGCGGTTAGTAGTATGACTAACCAAATAAACAAACAAACAGTGTTGAGGGGAGGAATGAACAACTCCCCGGGGCTAATACATGACAGAAAAAGAAAATATCTGCTGTAGGGAAGCAGACTGCAAAAAAGACAGGTATACGCGTTTCAGCAGATTGCCTTACTCATTACCTAGTTAAGAAAATGTGTGTGTGCTCTTTAAAAAGACTTGTAGACAGCTTCCTATTGGTTGTTGGGGACCCACCTCCCTGTTGCTAAGTGCAAAAAACAAACAAACCAATTACGTTATTCTGTGGGTACACAGAAAATTACTACTTATATCTATTTTCATTTCCATTTTAACTCCTAGGGTGTTAATACTACTTAATAATGTACAGAGATATAGATATATAAACAAACAAAACTAACTAGACAACCATAACTGCTGTATTGCAGAGGCACTACTTTATCAGTGTTGTATCTACTATCTAGATATAAGTGACCAGACACATGGAGGTGCAGTTGAAAGTTAGTGATCTGGCTGTGTCATATGTTCCATGGATAATGCGCAGTTCATCAGTTCTCTTAAATTTTAGGTAGAACTTCTGCTTCCATGCTCTCTGAAACATAATACAAAAATTATTATATGAGACATATTAAAGAGGACATAGTTAATAATACAGCCAGATGTAGAGTAATTATTAAGCTAGTACACTGAATGCACAGTTTGGGACAAAACCAATCAATCATAGATACAATTGCATGTATACATGGTGGGTACTTCTCCTACTCCAACCTGGATAGGGGGGGACAGGAGGGGAGGACAGAGGACCTTGGACTGGAGGAGAGATCTGTATAAACCTGGGTGTGTATATTATCACCAAAAGTTGATTAGATCATATTCAGAGTTCAAGCCTTCAGGAACCCTTGTCCTGAGTTTAAAGATCCAGAATACTTCCCTCTCCCCCAGCCTCCGGTCTCTGTCCTGTCCTCTCTTAAGTGGGGGAACCTTCTCTATGATGGTCCAAGAAAATGTAGATGTATCCTTGGAGTGTGTACCCGCAAAATGTTGTACAAGGGGGGTTGACAATACTCCAGCCCTGATATCTGCTAGATGTTCTTTTATGCGGACCCTGGCTTCCCTGGTCGTAAGACCCACATACTGGAGGGAACAGTTCCTACAGCTGATGACATATACCACATATGTAGATCTGCAGTTGAGACATGTATTAATTTCGTATGTTTGGCCAGTTGTTAGTGAGTTGAACTGATTTCCTATTGTCACTTTCTCGCATGCCACACAAGTCCGATGGTGGCAGCGAAAGGTGCCCTTACAGCTCAGCCATGATGATACATTTTGGCCTTGTTTTTTAAGCCTAGTGGGTGCTATTAGGTTACCTATAGTTTTATTTTTCTTGTAGGACACTCTCAGACCTCTCTCTACTACCTCCTTTAATTTATCGTCAGCCAACAACATACTGAAATTTCTTTTGAGAATTTGACAAATGTCATCATATTGTTTAGAATACTCTGTTAGGAAAGTAACCTTATCATCTGTTCCCTGCTGAGGGCTCAGTCTTCCCCTTGACGCTCTAGAGGGTCCAAGGAGTTTGTCCCTCGGTATACCCTCAACAACATTCCTTGCTTTAGCGATAACTGAATTCAAATAGCCCCTCTCCCTGAGCCTTCTCTCGAGGTCATCCGCTTGTTTACTGTAAACTGCTGCATCGCTGCAGTTCCTCTTCAAGCGGATGAACTGCCCCTTTGCTACTCCCTTAAATACTCCTTGCGGGTGACAACTTTTTGCGTGCAAAAGGGAATTTCCCGAGATTGGCTTCCGATAGGTTTCGGAGGCTATTCTCTGTCCTGGCTTGCCTATCAGCGTTACATCTAGAAAGTTGATACTTCTACTCTGTACTTCATGGGTGAAATGAATGCCCATAGCCTCATCATCCAAGCTATTTAGAAAGATCTGTAGGTCAGATCTATTACCCCTCCATATGAACAGGAGGTCATCAATAAAACGGCCATACCAAATTATGCACTCTTTGTGGGGATTGCCATCTCCAAAGACGTGGGACAGCTCCCACCAACCCATAAAGAGGTTGGCATAAGAGGGGGCAAACTTCGCCCCCATCGCTGTCCCACGCCTTTGGAGAAAGAAATCCCCCCCGAACTCAAAATAGTTATGGCTCAATAAAAAATGAGTTACCTCTACTACATAGTCCACGAAGGTAGAATCTGTCCCCCAGTATCTTTCCATAAAAAAGCGGATGGCCTCCAGTCCCCTCTCATGTGGAATGGAGGTGTAGAGTGACTTAACGTCAGCTGTTACCCATATGAAATCTTCGCCCCACTCTACACATGAGAGGAGATTGAGAACGTGCTTAGTGTCCGAAAGGAAGCTCCATAACGAGCTCACCATTGGTTGTAGCACCTGATAAAGCCACTCTGACAGGTGCTCCAAGAGGGAGCCAATGCCACTTACAATTGGCCTCCCCTGCACATTCTGGACAGACTTGTGTACCTTAGGCAAGTGATTAAAGGTGGGTATTGCCGGGTTGGGCACCAACAGGTAATCCCTTGTGTTGTCATCAATGATGCCCATCTCCACTCCATTGTCTACAAGGGAGGCCAACTGCCGCCGGTACAACCTGGTGGGGTCACCTGCCAGAGTGGCATAATCATCCTGATTACTCAGTTGTCTATATGCCTCTTCTTTAAACTTCTCTGTACTAAGTACCACTATTGTACCCCCCTTGTCGGCGGCCCTCACCACAATACTATCATTGTTAGTAAGGCTATCCAACGCTTTCTTGTGGTTGAAGGATATATTACGTTTCTCACCTCTATTAGAGCTATAGTATAACCTGGTGAGATCCTGCTCTACTCTTTGTTGGAATTTCTCAAGAATTGATCCCCTAATATGCATTTCAGGAATACTGTGACATTAGAGCCCTGGAAACATTAGGGGCAGAAGGGGGTGATCACATCACCGGGAGGGTGGTACGAGCACCATCCTTCAAATGTAAGTCAACCTTTTACCCTCTACATATTAGGGGATCAATTCTTGAGAAATTCCAACAAAGAGTAGAGCAGGATCTCACCAGGTTATACTATAGCTCTAATAGAGGTGAGAAACGTAATATATCCTTCAACCACAAGAAAGCGTTGGATAGCCTTACTAACAATGATAGTATTGTGGTGAGGGCCGCCGACAAGGGGGGTACAATAGTGGTACTTAGTACAGAGAAGTTTAAAGAAGAGGCATATAGACAACTGAGTAATCAGGATGATTATGCCACTCTGGCAGGTGACCCCACCAGGTTGTACCGGCGGCAGTTGGCCTCCCTTGTAGACAATGGAGTGGAGATGGGCATCATTGATGACAACACAAGGGATTACCTGTTGGTGCCCAACCCGGCAATACCCACCTTTAATCACTTGCCTAAGGTACACAAGTCTGTCCAGAATGTGCAGGGGAGGCCAATTGTAAGTGGCATTGGCTCCCTCTTGGAGCACCTGTCAGAGTGGCTTTATCAGGTGCTACAACCAATGGTGAGCTCGTTATGGAGCTTCCTTTCGGACACTAAGCACGTTCTCAATCTCCTCTCATGTGTAGAGTGGGGCGAAGATTTCATATGGGTAACAGCTGACGTAAAGTCACTCTACACCTCCATTCCACATGAGAGGGGACTGGAGGCCATCCGCTTTTTTATGGAAAGATACTGGGGGACAGATTCTACCTTCGTGGACTATGTAGTAGAGGTAACTCATTTTTTATTGAGCCATAACTATTTTGAGTTCGGGGGGGATTTCTTTCTCCAAAGGCGTGGGACAGCGATGGGGGCGAAGTTTGCCCCCTCTTATGCCAACCTCTTTATGGGTTGGTGGGAGCTGTCCCACGTCTTTTGAGATGGCAATCCCCACAAAGAGTGCATAATTTGGTATGGCCGTTTTATTGATGACCTCCTGTTCATATGGAGGGGTAATAGATCTGACCTACAGATCTTTCTAAATAGCTTGGATGATGAGGCTATGGGCATTCATTTCACCCATGAAGTACAGAGTAGAAGTATCAACTTTCTAGATGTAACGCTGATAGGCAAGCCAGGACAGAGAATAGCCTCCGAAACCTATCAGAAGCCAATCTCGGGAAATTCCCTTTTGCACGCAAAAAGTTGTCACCCGCAAGGAGTATTTAAGGGAGTAGCAAAGGGGCAGTTCATCCGCTTGAAGAGGAACTGCAGCGATGCAGCAGTTTACAGTAAACAAGCGGATGACCTCGAGAGAAGGCTCAGGGAGAGGGGCTATTTGAATTCAGTTATCGCTAAAGCAAGGAATGTTGTTGAGGGTATACCGAGGGACAAACTCCTTGGACCCTCTAGAGCGTCAAGGGGAAGACTGAGCCCTCAGCAGGGAACAGATGATAAGGTTACTTTCCTAACAGAGTATTCTAAACAATATGATGACATTTGTCAAATTCTCAAAAGAAATTTCAGTATGTTGTTGGCTGACGATAAATTAAAGGAGGTAGTAGAGAGAGGTCTGAGAGTGTCCTACAAGAAAAATAAAACTATAGGTAACCTAATAGCACCCACTAGGCTTAAAAAACAAGGCCAAAATGTATCATCATGGCTGAGCTGTAAGGGCACCTTTCGCTGCCACCATCGGACTTGTGTGGCATGCGAGAAAGTGACAATAGGAAATCAGTTCAACTCACTAACAACTGGCCAAACATACGAAATTGATACATGTCTCAACTGCAGATCTACATATGTGGTATATGTCATCAGCTGTAGGAACTGTTCCCTCCAGTATGTGGGTCTTACGACCAGGGAAGCCAGGGTCCGCATAAAAGAACATCTAGCAGATATCAGGGCTGGAGTATTGTCAACCCCCCTTGTACAACATTTTGCGGGTACACACTCCAAGGATACATCTACATTTTCTTGGACCATCATAGAGAAGGTTCCCCCACTTAAGAGAGGACAGGACAGAGACCGGAGGCTGGGGGAGAGGGAAGTATTCTGGATCTTTAAACTCAGGACAAGGGTTCCTGAAGGCTTGAACTCTGAATATGATCTAATCAACTTTTGGTGATAATATACACACCCAGGTTTATACAGATCTCTCCTCCAGTCCAAGGTCATCTGTCCTCCCCTCCTGTCCCCCCCTATCCAGGTTGGAGTAGGAGAAGTACCCACCATGTATACATGCAATTGTATCTATGATTGATTGGTTTTGTCCCAAACTGTGCATTCAGTGTACTAGCTTAATAATTACTCTACATCTGGCTGTATTATTAACTATGTCCTCTTTAATATGTCTCATATAATAATTTTTGTATTATGTTTCAGAGAGCATGGAAGCAGAAGTTCTACCTAAAATTTAAGAGAACTGATGAACTGCGCATTATCCATGGAACATATGACACAGCCAGATCACTAACTTTCAACTGCACCTCCATGTGTCTGGTCACTTATATCTAGATAGTAGATACGACACTGATAAAGTAGTGCCTCTGCAATACAGCAGTTATGGTTGTCTAGTTAGTTTTGTTTGTTTATATATCTATATCTCTGTACATTATTAAGTAGTATTAACACCCTAGGAGTTAAAATGGAAATGAAAATAGATATAAGTAGTAATTTTCTGTGTACCCACAGAATAACGTAATTGGTTTGTTTGTTTTTTGCACTTAGCAACAGGGAGGTGGGTCCCCAACAACCAATAGGAAGCTGTCTACAAGTCTTTTTAAAGAGCACACACACATTTTCTTAACTAGGTAATGAGTAAGGCAATCTGCTGAAACGCGTATACCTGTCTTTTTTGCAGTCTGCTTCCCTACAGCAGATATTTTCTTTTTCTGTCATGTATTAGCCCCGGGGAGTTGTTCATTCCTCCCCTCAACACTGTTTGTTTGTTTATTTGGTTAGTCATACTACTAACCGCTGTGTATTTTCTTCACTCATTTGTGTTGTAACTATGCTTTACGTTCTGGAATAAACCGTTCAGTTACAACTCATTCGCACCTGTGCTCCTCAATTACTTTCACATAGTTTCTATTGGCCTCCCAGAGTGAGCACAGGCAGGAAGTGAGCGCAACATCCTGACCGCATAGCTTGCTTGCTTGTTGTTGGGGACGCTTGGCGAGGTGGAGACACACACCGAACCTACGAAGGAAACTGTACTGGGAGCTACACGACACCTGTATTGGTGGAGGCACTGGTCACACGTCAGCGGATAGCGGACAGAGGAAGGTTCTCGGTGGGTAACAGCAGGATCGAAGGTACCGAATTGCTTCTTATCCCACAGCACTGCATTTGGCTAGATAACGTTGTGAACTCTGGTGTGTGTGTGTGCATACTTGTCTCTCTACAGCGGTGTGATAGTTGGTAAGGGAACCGGTCTGACAAGGGAGCGGACGGAACCCCACTTCTCCTATTTATATATTGTGCTCAGGACCGCTCGAAAAAGAGCATATCATATTTGTCGGTCACACCTGAACAAATAATTAGTGCCAGCACACCACGCCAACAGTTACTCTCCCCCCACAAGATTCCCTTATTTGATTTATTATGCTAAAATGGTACACGGTATAAAATATAAAACGTACAAAGAAAGACCCTAGGACCTAAGTATGTATAGTTTAAAGGAGAAAAGAGAAATAGGTGACATAATAGAACCCTTCAAATATATAAAGGGACTTAATAAAGTCAAAACTGAAAGCATTTTCCACAAAAAATCAAATGCCAAAACAAGTGGTCACAATCTTAAGTTAGAGGGTAGCCGATTCAGGAGAAATGTGAGGAAGCATTTTTTTACAGAAAGGCTACTGGATTCATGTAATAAACTTCTCACTGAGATGGTAAACACAAAGACTGTAAATTAATTTAAAAATGCCTGGGACATCCATAAGGCTATTCTAAGAAAAAAAGTAACGTAATATGGGAAGACCTGATGTACGTTTTTGGTTATCTACTGTCAAATTCTATGTTTAAATAGCTAACCTTGCTAATTAAACCTGATATTTCTTCACAAATTCTCTACTAGAATCTGAAGCGATGAGCACATTTTTTAACCCATAAATCATCAAATCATCTAGAATTTAACAATTCAGAAATTCAATGTTCTCCTCAGAGTAATGAATTGATAAATAATAAAGCATTGTTACCTTTCTTTAGCAAATAGAAAAATACCTGACAAAAACGCTAACAGCATTCATTATAACTCATATTACCTATATTAAATTGTAAGTAGACATGTTTTTGTAGACTGTTGTGCCTACAAATATGTTTAAGAAGACCTTGAAGTATTTTGCTATGGGATGACATACACAGTTTTTCAAACTGTAAATCACTTCAAATAATAAGACATCTTTATGGGTGCTAAGTACCTAGCTTTGAAAATCTGAAGACCTTTTTATCAGCCATCTATTGGATGTATTTTACTGTTTGATACATTAGACATTCCCTGAGGAGCACAGTTAATGTATCCTGAGCTATAAATGACACATAGCGAGTAGGAATTATTGCAAGATGAACATGATTTAAAGTTTAGGTAACTTACTTCAGCAGATAGAGCAAGTATATACATATTTCGTTTTTGCGCTCCTTAACATTTTGTAGTAAAAATGAGTATTGCACAGAACTCTATCTGATGCAGTGATTGTTTGGAGACTATATTTTTAAAAACAAAACCATTTTTATGGTTAGCAGGAAAATAAACAAACATTAACTTCCATTTTGGTATGCCTAGGTTTATTATTGCTTCTTCAACTTAAGAACCCTTATATCAGGGCAGAACTACTATTGGTGCAGCAGGCACAGTCTAGGGTGTGCCTATGTGGTCACTATCTGTGTATAAAAAAATTCATCATAATTATAATGTGCAGCATACTAATCAGTGTATGTGTGTATATATATATATATATATATATATATATATATATATATATATATAAATATACTGTAAATAAACAAAATGATTATGCAGAGATTATACAGAGAAGAATGTATATTACTACTAGTACCTATTACTGAGCTAACTGAGGGCCAGATTACAAGTGGAGCAATAATTAATGATCCAACTTGAGCGTTAATTGCGCTAGAAATAAGCTTTTTGTGCTCATTAGGGTGCACTCGTTTAATGAGTTGAAAGTAAATTGTTTTGCTAGCCTACTAACCTAACGAGCAAAAATAGCAGAAGTTCACGTATTCCCCCATAAAAGTCAATGGAGAAAAGAAAATGTAAAGAACTCCCACTCTCGCTCAAACCCGATCACATATTCTCATGTGCACTAACCCGACATGAAAATATGAATATTTAACATAACATTGTTCTTCACATAGAAGAATATGTTCTATTTATTTTTAAATAAATGTTTCTAGATATATATGATTTTTTTTTGTGCAACATATATCTATACCCATATCTGTACATGATTACATATAGGTATAGATATATCCAGATATATATAGGAATATCTATTTATAAATACTTAAAACATATTCCCCAAAGTGCAGAACATTGGAATGTGAAATATTTACTCTAAATACATAGTTAAAACCTTTATTAAACATGAATACTGCATAAATAAGCTTTTAAATGTTTTCATCTAGTTAACGGAAAAGGGCTCCAATGCACTTCTATATATGTCTATATACAGCATGTGTACATATGTATTTATGTGTTTATATGTGTATATATGTCTGTAAATACATATATACACATATAAATACATATGTATACATATATAGACATAAATACACATTATGTACACATATATAGACTCTGTAGGTGCAGCAACTGATTGTCTGTATGAGCAAATGCTCCAAAACTGATTGGATATAATGTTTAGTTGGAGGCTTTAGAAGCCTTATAACATGGCTTAAAACATGCACAATTTTTCAAATTTTAAAAAACAAAATTTGGTAGAATACATTTGATTCAGTGTTTTAATGTTTATATAGTTGCTACTCATTGTTTACATAAAATACTATGATATCAGGAATTTTCCATTTCTGACAAGCAGTTGCAGCAGAAGTAATAACTATCAAGTTATTGTTATTAACACATGGCATGGCAATAAAATAAATCAACTTCTTAACTGGTAAATCATTATTGATATCCACTATTTGAACACAAACTGAGCAAAAAAGTATTTTCAAATTCCTTTTAATCTGGCAGCATTTCCATGGTAAACTGTTTCTGTAAGACTGATTGAATCTCCTTAAGGAAGATAATTACACTGACAAGTTGTTTAAAAATTGTTTTGACCTGCAGTGCTTACCTGCCCCTTCTATAATTAGGCAGCCTAATTTAGAGCAAGAACTGTCTGGAATACTGTGCTTTATCTGTTACTCTGAAGTGACCTTCACATTACACGTATCTCTTGTACTCTTCTGCAAAGAGTTGTTTTTTTTTTGTCCTGTCTCAGGGAGTAATTCATGACACACAATAGTAGCATTCAGCACTGTTACTGAATAAGCTATAATATGGTGCAGACTGAGAAACATCAGTCAGTGAGGGATATTCATTACAACAAAATTTCTAATTTCCATGCAGTGATTTTCAATTGCAGCTATCACACATCTATAAATAACAGCAAGATCATCTTTTTAATGTTAATTCCATTTCCTCTGCTGACCCAGATGACATGTTAAAAATACTGAATTGATATTTATAATGGTGCCTTTTGGGGTCCATATCTACTGGGCTAAATACATTTTAGACCTAGGTCATTCACAGGTGTGGCCATATTAGCTAGAAATGTAATGGAAGTCTTGGTAAATCTAACAAATTACTGAGTAAATACTGTGTAATTTCTATGCATGAAATGGTGTCAGACAACCATTTATACTTTTAAAATGGGCTCATATATAAAAATGGCTATAAGGAAATCACATTTGCTGGATTTGTTTTCAGTACATGTGATTAATTGACAGTTTTATAGTTGAACAGTAAAGTACAACTTTGAGCAGTAGATGAAACCACATACTAGGGAAGGGAATAGCTACTGGGGCAGTACTAGGTCATAAAAAACGGCATTAAAGGGACATAAAACCGTTTAATACTCTAATATAAAATATTTATTAATGAATAGTTAAAAATTCAAATATAATTCATTATTTACTTAACCCACATGTTTTTCAATTTAACTATGGAGATTGTGTTTTCCAGTTTCTGAGAATTGGAAGTTCCTACTACAGACTTCACAATCTTAAAGGGACATTAAACCCATTTTTTTTCTTTCATGATTCAGATAGAGAATACATTTTTTAAAATGTTTTCAATTTACTTTTATTATCAAATTTGCATTGTTCTCACGTTATTCCTTGTTGAAGAGATATCTAGATAGGAAGTGTGCACATGTCTGGGGCACTACAAGACAGGAAACAGTACTGCCATCTAGTGCTAATGTTGCAAAACTGTTGCCATATAGTGCTGCAGACGTACACACTCCTGAACTCACCTGTCTGCTTTTCAACAAAGGATAATAAGAAAATGTGATAATAGAAGTAAATTAGAAAGTTGTTCAAAATTGTAGGTTCTATCTGAAAAATAAAAGAAAAAAAATTGGGTTGTATGGTCCTTTAACACTGCTAAATATCTGTCCCTAACAAAATGACAGTGGTAAGCATTGTCTATTCCAGTAAGAAGTTCTAAATACTTGGTCATAGCTGATGTTGGTTTTCCTAGCTGCACACCCCATTCTTGTAAGCTCTATTAGCTGATGTTGGTTTTCCTAGCTGCACACCCCATTCTTGTGAGCTCTATTAGCTGATGTTGGTTTTCCTAGCTGCACACCCCATTCTTGTGAGCTCTATTAGCTGATGTTGGTTTTCCTAGCCGCACACCCCATTCTTGCGAGCTCTATTAGCTGATGTTGGTTTTCCTAGCTGCACACCCCATTCTTGTGAGCTCTATTAGCTGATGTTGGTTTTCCTAGCTGCACACCCCATTCTTGTGAGCTCTATTAGCTGATGTTGGTTTTCCTAGCTGCACACCCCATTCTTGTGAGCTCTATTAGCTGATGTTGGTTTTCCTAGCTGCACACCCCATTCTTGTGAGCTCTATTTTATTTCAAAAAATGTTTGGAGTGGTGAGACTTGTTTGAGTCTAGGGTTTCTACACTTGTTTGAATAAATACATTCCACAGTAATTAGCAAAGTTAATCCTGTAATGTGAAGTAGCATCATTTGGGAACTCAAACTAGTTGTATTGATCTAATATCACCATAGTTTTACAAATGATTCCTTAGTAAAGTTTTTCATCCATAGGTGGGGCTCAGGGTATGTCCAGTACACTTAAAGGCACACGATACTCACACACAAAAAAATAATTTCTATTTAAAACAAAATGCTTCAAAATATATAACAGATCACTGTTTAAAAAAAACAAACAAACAAAAAAAAGATATTCCTGCTCTGAATAAACAGTGAGGTGTCCCTGTCAGCCAGTGAGTGTACTTGTACATTATCATGTACTTCCTGTTAGTTTGACCTTAAAGGGACATAAAACCAATTTTTATCTTTCATGACTCAGGGCATACAATTTTAAACTTTCAAATTGTATTCAATTATCTAATTTGCTTCATGCTGTAGGCTTCCTTTGTTGAAGAGGCAGCAATGCACTACTGGGAGCTAGCTAAATGCACTGGTTGAGCCAATAAGATGAGGCATATATATATATGTGCAGCCACCAATCAGCAACTCTTGCGTCTACCTAGCTATATTTTTCAACTAAGGATACCAGGAGAACAAAACAAATTAAATACTATAATTAATTAGGAAAGTTGTTTAAAATCACGTGCTCTATATAAAATTTTAAATTCAAAATTTTGGATTTCATATACATTTAAATTTAAAAACAGCTGTTACTTTTATCTCATGTTTTTTGTCCTTTCATAAATAGAGTAATATGACCCTTTAACGGACTAGATTTAAAAGAATCCCTTATCTGAGGTTCTGATCACCCAAAGCTGGCAAACACTTAAAATCTGACCTGTTAGTTGTAGTTGGGGAAAGGCAATGAATCACACTGCTCTATATTGCCTACATTTTAATAATATTATTACAATTAAAGGGACAATAAAACCTGAGAAATTGTCACTCTAGCAGCTCATTTATGTGTAGCTAACAAGCCTCAGAAGAGGAGATAAGACAGTAGTTTAGAAAACATGTTACATAATATTGGTGTCCAGTATTTTCTAAAACCTATATTACACATAGTTCATCAATATTTCATTTAGCTGATTTAGTTTTTCAGAAAATGTTTGCATGTTATTCTTAGGCTAAACTTTGCTTTGAATGCATCGTGATAGCAAAGATTTATTTAGTGTCCATATAATGTCCGAACAACTAAAGTACCAGTTTAGTGACAATCCTATGCGTAATGAGTTCCAAATTACTTTTAACTTTAAAACTAAATTACATAAAGATGTAAAATCTCTAAATTGGTAAAGGCACAAAAATCAATTCTTTTGAACAGTTTTTAAGATTTCCAATAGATATCAGTGATTATACTTGAGAATTATCTTACAGTCAATACTTAAAAAAACAAAAACAATAATATCTGACTTGAATGATAAAAAAAAAATGCAATCAACAAAAAACACTCAGACAGTAATTTGGTGATAATTTGAAGGGTATCTAATGTCTGCTAAATATTCTAGAAGGCATCACATTTGTGTGTGTTGGTCTAATGAAAGTTAATTGTGTTTTAAATGCTGTGTTCAATTCAAGGCTTTGTTTACTGAACTAAAAAAAAAACTCTCAACCAGCCTGCCCCAGGCAAGAAGCTTGCTTTTTTTTTTTTAAACTAGAAGATTGAATTTCAGTTTGCAGGATTAGGAAGAAGCCTTTTTTTTCAGAGGGTTGCTCGTTGGAAAAATAGCAAAGGAAAAGCAGCTGGGAGGGATTAAGTGAGAGTTGGCGTCTGCACATTCAAATTGATTCCGTTTTATACTTACAAGACATTGTATCTTGAGTTTTCTGGAAAACATTCAAAGCAAATAACATTCATTTACCATTTGGGTAAAATTGTGAGTTTTTTTTCCTTCTCAGTAAATTCATGTAGTACTACAAAAAGTACTTTATATCATATGATGCATTTAGCAACATGAATAGTCACAGTGTCACAGTACTGGAAAAACAAAGTATTAAATATACTGTTAATAAAATTACAAAAGTGGCTTATTTTTTTATTAAGGGGCATTCAAGCCAATTTTATATGTGCATAGTATATTAGCAACTAAGCACTGTATTGATTTTAAAAAAATCACGCAAATATTTGCTTTCTTTTGCAGTAGAGAGACAGACCCCTTGAAACGCTTTTTGAGTATGCTTTGGCCAGGTAGGGGCAGATATAAAAATGTTCCTCCAATCATCAAGCAATTACTTTATAGAAAGTTACAGGGTCAATGGTCTTCTCTGGGGCTAGAGGTCAAAACCCAATATTTAAAAGAAAACTATAAGAAAAATGTTTAACAAATAAAGCATAACAAAACATTTTCTTTGAAATGTAATTCTAAGTTTAATGTCCTGTCCCGTTTAGTACAGTCCATTTCTGTATTTTGTATGTGTCTAAGGAAATTGCATAAGGCATGTGCACTCTTGTGCGCATCTCACTTTGTTTGATTGACAAAATGCATTGTGTGGCTGTAGGTAGGGATCCAGGGATAGGGTTGCCACCTTGCCTATGTTTTCCTTGACAGCTATGAGTTGCACATTCTTCAGGGTGTGCAGGGAGGAACATAAATAGTGCTGTCCAGGATCAATGGATGTTTCCATCTGCACACCCTGCAACATGTGTAACTCATAAGTGTCCAGAAAAACATGGCTGAGGTGGCAACCCTATCCAAGGAGGAAGAAACCTTGACATGGTCCTGGGCTTAAACCACTTTGCCAAATGCTGTAACAAACTCTTACATGTGTGCTTTTAATCTTGCTGTGTGCTTGCAAAAGAGTGCCAGGCTTTCTGTGCGTTGGGCTTTGCATCCAGGCTGGTCAGGGGTTAACTGCCTGAGTTGCTGGCAGCTGTAGAGCTGTCTGTGAGTATCCAGGGCTGTGAGTTTTGACATAGGATGTGTATAAAGCCCAATTTGGGAGTGTAGTCAATTATATATATATATATATACATTTACACACTCACCGGACAATTTATTAGATAAACCTTGCTAGTACCAGGTTGGACCCCCTTTTGCCTTCAGAACTGCTTTAATTCTTCGTGGCATAGATTCAACAAGGTGTTGGAAACATTATTCAGAGATTTTGGACCATATTGACATGATAGCATCACACAGTTGATGCAGATTTGTCAGCTGCACATCCATGATGCAAATCTCCTGTTCCACTACATGCCAAAGGTGCTCTATTGGATTGAGATCTGGTGACTGTGGAGGTCATTGGAGTACAGTGAACTCATTGTCATGTTCAAGAAACCAGTTTGAGATGATTTGAGCTTTGTGACATGGTGCATTATCTTGCTGGAAGTAGCCATATATATATATATATATACACACACAGGCCCCTAGTTATCAAGCCGTCAACCTCAAATACGCTGGAATTCCACAGCGTATTTGTGGCGAGGCTGATTCGCCTTAGTTATCAAGCCCTGCTGCTCGGCAAAAGTAGAATATAGTGACGTAAGCTTCGATCCGCCGGACACAGTCCAACACAGATCGATTCTTATGTCACTCCAGATGTTCCGAACGCTCTTTTGAGCTCTCTCTCCCCTTCTCTTTTGCGCTCTCTCCCCCTCTCTTTTGCGCTCTCTCCCCCCTCTCTTTTGCGCTCTCTCTCTCCCCCCTCTCTTTTGCGCTCTCTCTCTCCCCCTTTCTTTTGCGCTCTCTCCCCCTCTCTTTTGCACTCTCTCACCCTCTCTTTTGCGCTCTCTCCCCTTCTCTTTTGCGCTCTCTCTCCCCCTCTCTTTTGCTCTCTCTCCCCCTCTCTTTTGCGCTCTCTCTCTCCCCGTCTCTTTTGCGCTCTCTCTCTCCCCCTCTCTTTTTTGCTCTCTCTCTCCCCCTCTCTTTTGTGCTCTCTCTCTCCCCCTCTCTCCCCCCTCTCTTTTGTTCTCTCTCTCCCCCCTCTCTTTTGCACTCTCTCTCTCCCCCTCTCTTTCGTGCTCTCTCTCTCCCCCATCTCTTTTGCGCTCTCTCTCTCCCCATCTCTTTTGCACTCTCTCTCCCCCCTCTCTTTTGCGCTCTCTATCTCTCCCCCTCTCTTTTGTGCTCTCTCTCTCCCCCCTCTCTTTTGCGCTCTCTCTCTCCCCCCTCTCTTTTGCGCTCTCTCTCTCCCCGTCTCTTTTGCGCTCTCTCTCTCCCCCTCTCTTTTGCGCGCTTTCTCTCCCCCTCTCTTTTGCGCTCTCTCTCTCTCTCCCTCTCTCTTTTGTGCTCTCTCTCTCCCCCTCTCTTTTGCGCTCTCTCTCCCCCTCTCTTTTGTGCTCTCTCTCCCCCCCTCTCTTTTGTGCTCTCTCTCCCCCCTCTCTTTTGCGCTCTCTCTCTCCCCTCTCTTTTGTGCTCTCTCCCCCATCTCTTTTGCGCTCTCTCTCCCCCCTCTCTTTTGCGCTCTCTCTCTCCCCCCCTCTCTTTCGCGCTCTCTCTCCTCCATCTCTTTTGCTCTCTCTCTCCCCCATCTCTTTTGCGCTCTCTCTCCCCCTCTCTCTCCCCTCTTTTTTTCGCTCTCTCTCCCCCCTCTCTTTTGCGCTCTCTCTCCCCTCTCTTTTGTGCTCTCTCTCCCCCTCTTTCTTTTGCGCTCTCTCTCCCCCTCTCTTTTGCGCTCTCTTACCCCCTCTCTTTTGCACTCTCTCTCCCCCTCTCTTTTGTGCTCTCTCTCCCCCCTCTCTTTTGCGCTCTCTCACCCCTTCTCTTTTGCGCTCTCTCTCCCCCCTTTCTTTTGCGCTCTTCTCCCTCTCTTTTGCGCTCTCTCTCCCCCTCTTTTGCGCTCTCTCTTCCCCCCTCTCTTTTGCGCTCTCTCTCCCCCTCTCTTTTGCACTCTCCCCCCCTCTATTTTGTGCTCTCTCCCCCTCTATTTTGCTGTCTCTCTCCCCCTCTCTCTTTTGCTGTCTCTATCCCCCCTCTCTTTTGCTGTCTCCCTCCCCCTCTCTTTTGCTGTCTCTCTCCCCCCTCTCTTTTGCTGTCTCTCTCCCCTTCTCTCTTTTGCTGTCTCTTTCCCCCTCTCTTTTGCTGTCTCTCTCCCCCCTCTCTTTTGCTGTCTCTCTACCCCTCTCTCTTTTGCTGTCTCTCTCTCCCTCTCTCTTTTGCTGTCTCTCTCCCCCCTCTCTTTTGCTGTCTCTCTCCCCCTCTCTTTTGCTGTCTCTCTCCCCTTCTCTCTTTTGCTGTCTCTCTCCCCCTCTCTTTTGCTGTCTCTCTCCCCCTCTCTCTCCCCCCTCTCTATCCCTCTCCCCTTTCTCTCTCTATCTCTCTCCCATCTTCCATCTATTGTGCGACCGCACCCGGCCACGCCCCCTTCATGCCCGGCTACGCCCCTTCACATCTATTCATGCCATGCCCCAGCTCACGCCCGGCCATGCCCACCTCTGCCGCAGATCATCAGCTAGCTAGGGACTCAAAGGCCAGGTGTGTTTCTCCTCATGCTGTCTCTACTGCGCATGACAGCTTCGGACAAACACACTTGGCCTTTTATTATATAGGATAAATATATATATATATATATATATATATATATATATATACACACACAGGCCCCTAGTTATCAAGCCGTCAACCTCAAATACGCTGGAATTCCACAGCGTATTTGTGGCGAGGCTGATTCGCCTTAGTTATCAAGCCCTGCTGCCCGGCAAAAGTAGAATATAGTGACGTAAGCTTCGATCCGCCGGACACAGTCCAACACAGATCGATTCTTATGTCACTCCAGATGTTCCGAACGCAAGTTCGGCACAATCTGACTACTTTTGCTAGTTATCAAATGACTAGCAGGTACGCTCGGAACTTTTCTGGGCCCAGCGTACCTGGTTTTCAATCTGCCGCCCTGGAGGCGGCGGATCCCATAGGAATCAATGGGAGTCTGACCATAGCGAAAGTTCATGTTTGCTGCTGCCCGATATCCGATTGATTCCTATGGGAGATGTCTGCACCTAACACCCTAACATGTACCCCAAGTCTAAACACCCCTAATCTGTCCCCCCCCCCCCTACACCGCTGCAACTAAATAAATGTATTACCCCCTAAACCACCACTCCCGGACCCCGCCGCCACTATAATAAATATGTTAACCCCTAAACCGCCGCTCCCGGACCCCGCCGCCACTATAATAAATATGTTAACCCCTAAACCACCGCTCCCGGACCCCGCCGCCACTATAATAAATATGTTAACCCCTAAACCGCCACTCCCGGACCCCGCCGCCACTATAATAAATATGTTAACCCCTAAGCCGCTGCTCCCGGACCCCGCCGCCACTATAATAAATATGTTAACCCCTAAACCGCCGCTCCCGGACCCTGCCGCAACTATAATAAAATTATTAACCCCTAAACCTAAGTCTAACCCTAACCCTAACACCCACCTAACTTAAATATTAATTAAATACATCTAAATAAATATTATTCTTATTAACTAAATTAATCCTATTTAAAACTAAATACTTACCTATAAAATAAACCCTAATATAGCTACAATATAACTAATAATTATATTGTAGCTATTTTAGGATTTATTTTTATTTTACATGCAAATTTCAATTTATTTTAACTAGGTACAATAGCTATTAAATAGTTATTAACTATTTAATAGCTACCTAGTTAAAATAAAGACAAATTTACCTGTAAAATAAATCCTAACCTAAGTTACAATTACACCTAACACTACACTATCATTAACTAAATTATTCCTATTTAAAACTAAATACTTACCTGTAAAATAAACCCTTAGATAGCTACAATGTAATTAATAACATTACATTGTAGATATTTTAGGATTTATATTTATTTTACAGATAACTTTTTATTTATTTTAGCTAGTTAGAATAGTTATTAACTATTTAATAACTACCTAGCTAAAAGAAATACAAAATTACCTGTAAAATAAATCATAACCTAAGTTACAATTAAACCTAACACTACACTATCATTAAATTAATTAAATCAATTAGCTACAAATAACTACAATTAAATACAATTAAATAAACGAATTAAAGTACAAAAAATAAAAAAACTAAGTTACAAAAAATACAAAATAAAAAGTTACAAACATTTAAAAAAAATATTACAACAATTTTAAGCTACTTACACCTAATCTAAGCCCCCTAATAAAATAACAAAGCCCCCCAAAATAAAAAAATGCCCTACCCTATTCTAAATTACGAAAGTTAACAGCTCTATTACCTTACCAGCCCTTAAAAGGGCCTTTTGCGGGGCATGCCCCAAAGTATTCAGCTCTTTTGCCTGTAAAAAAAAATACAACCCCCAACATTAAAACCCACCACCCACACACCCCTACTCTAACCCAAACCCCCCTTAAATAAACCTAACACTACCCCCCTAAAGATCATCCTACCTTTAGCCGTCTTCAGCCAGCCGACCACCGATGGAACAGAAGAGGACATCCGCAGCGGCTGAAGTCATCATCCAAGGGGCGCTGAAGAAGTCTTCCATCCGATTGAAGTCATCATCCAAGGGGCGCTGAAGAGATCTTCCATCCGATTGAAGTCTTCATCCAGGCGGTGTCTTCAATCTTCATCCATCTGGAGCGGAGCCATCTTCAGATGAGTCGACACGGAGCCATCTTCTTCCACCGACGACTTCCCGACAAATGATGGTTCCTTTAAGTGACATCATCCAAGATGGCGTCCCTCGAATTCTGATTGGCTGATAGGATTCTATCAGCCAATCGGAATTAAGGTAGGAAAAATCTGATTGGCTGATTGAATCAGCCAATCAGATTGAAGTTCAATCTGATTGGCTGATCCAATCTGCCAATCAGATTGAGCTCGCATTCTATTGGCTGTTCCGATCAGCCAATAGAATGCGAGCTCAATCTGATTGGCTGATTACCTTAATTCCGATTGGCTGATAGAATCCTATCAGCCTATCAGCCAATCGGAATTCGAGGGACGCCATCTTGGATGACGTCACATAAAGGAACCGTCATTCGTCGGGAAGTCGTCGGTGGAAGAAGATGGCTCCGCGTCGGCTCGTCTGAAGATGGCTCCGCTCCGGATGGATGAAGATTGAAGACGCCGCTTGGATGATGACTTCAATCGGATGGAAGACTTCTTCAGCGCCCCTTGGATGATGACTTTGGCCGCTGCGGATGTCCTCTTCTGTTCCATCGGTGGTCGGCTGGCTGAAGACGGCTAAAGATAGTATGGGGGGTAGTGTTAGGTTTATTTAAGGGGGGTTTGGGTTAGAGTAGGGGTGTGTGGGTGGTGGGTTTTAATGTTGGGGGGGTTGTATTTTTTTTTTACAGGCAAAAGAGCTGAATACTTTGGGGCATGCCCCGCAAAAGGCCCTTTTAAGGGCTGGTAAGGTAATAGAGCTGTAAACTTTCGTAATTTAGAATAGGGTAGGGCATTTTTTTATTTTGGGGGGCTTAGATTAGGTGTAGGTAGCTTACAATTGTTGTAATATTTTTTAAATGTTTGTAACTTTTTATTTTTTATTTTTTGTAACTTAGTTTTTTTAATTTTTTGTACTTTAGTTAGTTTATTTAATTGTATTTAATTGTAGTTATTTGTAGCTAATTGATTTAATTAATTTAATGATAGTGTAGTGTTAGGTTTAATTGTAACTTAGGTTAGGATTTATTTTACAGGTAATTTTGTATTTCTTTTAGCTAGGTAGTTATTAAATAGTTAATAACTATTTAATAACTATTCTAACTAGCTAAAATAAATACAAAGTTACCTGTAAAATAAATATAAATCCTAAAATAGCTACAATGTAATTATTAATTACATTGTAGCTATCTTAGGGTTTATTTTACAGGTAAGTATTTAGTTTTAAATAGGAATAATTTAGTTAATGGTAGTGTAGTGTTAGGTGTAATTGTAACTTAGGTTAGGATTTATTTTACAGGTTAATTTGTCTTTATTTTAACTAGGTAGCTATTAAATAGTTAATAACTATTTAATAGCTATTGTACCTAGTTAAAATAAATTGAAATTTGCCTGTAAAATAAAAATAAATCCTAAGATAGCTACAATATAATTATTATTTATATTGTAGCTATATTAGGGTTTATTTTAAAGGTAAGCATTTAGTTTTAAATAGGATTAATTTAGTTAATAAGAGTTATAATATTTAGATGTATTTAATTAATATTTAAGTTAGGGGGGTGTTAGGGTTAGGGTTAGACTTACCGTAGGTTTAGGGGTTAATAATTTTATTATAGTGGCGGCGGTGTGGGGGGGCAGGATAGGGGTTAATAAATGTATTATAGGTGGCAACGGTATAGGGGGGGGCAGGATAGGGTTTAATAAATGTATTATAGGTGGGGACGGTGTAGGGGGGGGCAGATTAGGGGTTAATAAGTTTATTATAGGTGGCGGCGGGGTCCGGGAGCGGCGGTTTAGGGGTTAAACAATTTATTTAGTTGCGGCGGGGTCCGGGATCGGCAGGATAGGGGTTAATAAATTTATTATAAGTGGCGGCGGTATAGGGGGGGGCAGGATTTGGGTTACTAGGTATAATGTAGGTGGCGGCGGGGTCCGGGAGCGGTGGTTTAGGGGTTAATACATTTATTATAGTTGCGGCGGGGTCTAGGAGTGGTGGTTTAGGGGTTAATAACTTTATTTAGTTGCGGGGGGCTCCGGGGGCGCTGGTATAGGGGGTAGAACAGTGTAGTTTAGTGTGGGTGCTTAGTGACAGGCTAGCAATAAAGCTGGGAAAAAGCCGAAGAGCAGCGAGATCGGATGAGTGATAACTATCACAGTCCGCTGCTCATCACCCCGTACTTGGTGCACGGCTTTTTGACAGCTTTATTGATAACTTTGGCGAGCGTATTCAGGTCCACGGCGGTGATGGTAGGCGAGCTTAGGCGGGCATATTGGGGCCGGCGAAGGCAGGTAAGTAGACACGGTGATAACTAGAGGCCACAGTATATATCTATCAAAAAGAATGGCTTGGACTCTCTGGATTTCTTCAAACTCCAGATGTTTCAGAACTATATTTCCCATGATGCTTAAGCACTCTGAAGTCCAGTCGAGCATCATGGGAAATGTAGTTCTGAAACATCTGAAATGCCAAGGTTCGCTATCACTGTCATTGGGCATTTCATCACGTTTCACTAGTTTTCATTGTTATAGTTTTTGTTAGCTTAGTACCTCTATCTTTTCTTTTTTTATTCTTGTACACTAAAAAAATCATAGTCAGTAGCATAGTTGTTACAATTTTTATTGAGGAATGATAGGTATTATTCTTTGAGGCTTACATATTGGTTGCCAATAAAAAAAAGCTATTGAAATACAAAAACATTGTAGATAGGATATGGAAGAAACTAATGATTCTAAAGCCAATATCTGAATAAAATGCTCAAAGTATCACGACTTTCAAAAAATATTGTTCAGAACAACTTAATATGATGTTAAGAAGAGGTGGCATATCTTTATACACGTTACTACGGCCTGGCAGATAAATGGTTAAATATTTATTTTCTGTAAATTGTTTGATCATCAAAACCTGCTATAGATAATATTCTAGGTTTTCTAAAGCTGGCTGGTGTACTTATGGCAGATGGCATAGTTTTGTCAATGTTCAGTTTAAATTGCAAGCAAATATTTCAAGTCATGCAATTAAATTAAAAAAAATTGTTTGAATAAGCAAACATGAAAGTTAATTAAACCCATGTGTAGTAGAAAGAGAGCACAATTTGAAGTATTGAGATTCATTAGGTTTTTTACAACTGTAAGTCCGTATGACCCAGAATGCCATGGTAAAGTGCCAGCTACTTGGACACCTGCCCACAAAACTTTCTTGGGTCTATTTTGTTTTGACTTTCAACAAATACTTCATAAATCAAGGGTCTGAAAGTTAAGAGGCATATGGTTTTAAAATGTCCAATACTGAGGAATAAATCGGATCTTCCGCTGCATTTAAGCCAAATCCCTATAAATAATGTAGATCTTCATACCATAAATTACAATTAAGAAATTAACCAAAATAATTAGTGTTTGGTAACCTTTAATACATATAACATTTATTTCAAATCAAATATGCCTGTGTACTAATGCTATACCTGCTGGTTTAAGGTATTACTTGTAATCAAGCTACAATTTACTTCGTTTTTCTTATAGTTAAAAAAACAGAAAACTCAAAACTAAATTCCTTATGAAAATTTTTAATAACATGTAGTGAAAAAAAAAATCCTGCAATATAACTTTGAAAATGTTGTTTTCCCACAGTTGCCAAAAAGGTTCAAATGTGTATGCACATATGTTCCTGAATCCATTTCACTAATTGTTTACATTACATTTACTCTTTCATAGGAAATATTTCCTTTTGTCTGTTGAAACCATCACCTATACTGAAAATCGCTATAGAAATTATATGTATACAAGAGACAGCATCAGGAATCAACCTCCCAGTCCAGTGGGGAGAGGCAATGGAGAGACCCACCCATTTGAATGGTGCCCTATCTTTGGATAAAATTAACTCTTATTTGCTGCTTGACTGAGTACATTGTGCTTTTAATTGTTCATGTGTACTCTACATATATGAAAAACTGAATATGATATCCATTTAAGGTGTTTAGAATAACACTTAAAAGTACCTAGACTTTAATGTGAACCAACTGTGTTTATGTTATTAACTGTCTTTTTATGTGTGACACATTTATTATTATTTATTTCCAGTATTATATCCTAATGGCAGCGTTTTCTTTCAATATCTATCAGATTATTATGCCCATTTTCTATAAACACAGATTATCAGTTTCCCTTTTAGTATACTGTGTAGCCAAAGTTAAAGGGACACTAAACCCATTTTTTTTTCTTTCATTATTCAAATAGAGCATGACATTTTAAGCAACTTTCTAATTTACTACTATTGTCAATTTTCTTCGTTCTCTTGCTATCTTTATTTTAAAAGCAGAAATGGAAATCTTAGCAGCCAGACCATTTTAGGTTTAGCACCATGGATAGCGCTTGTGTATTGGAGGCTTACATTTACCCACCAATAAGCAAGCATAACCCAGGTTCTCAACTAATAATGGGCCAGCTCCTATGCATCACAATCCTGCTTTTTAAATAAAGATAGCAAGAGAATGAAGAAAAATTGATAATAGGAGTAAATTAGAAAGTTGTTTAAAATTGAATGCTCTATCTGAATCATGAAGTAAAAAAATGTGGGTCCACAGTGAGTCCACTCCACAAAAGAAGGATTTGTAGATAAAAATGTAATGCTTCTTGCCAAGGGAAACTATTATAATGGAATGTAAAAGGAATTTCTATTAAAGGGACATGAAACCCAAAATGTTAACCAACATTCCAATATACTTCTATTATCTAATTCTTTAGGTATCCTTTGTTGAAGAAATACAATGGACATGAGTGAGCCAATCACATGAGACATCTATGTGCAGCCACCAAGGTACTTAGCCTATTTAGATATGCTTTTCAACAGAGGGTATCAAGAGAATGTGTTGTTTAAAATTGCATGAAAGAATAAATGTGTTTAATATTCTTGTGAACTGCTGGTGCAATGCCGCCCCCTGCATATTCGCTGTCATTCAACCTGATCGTATTCGATCGAGTTGATTTCTGTCCGATGCCTCAGAGCAGGCGGACAAGTTATGGAGCAGTGGTCTTTAGACCGGTGCTTCATAATTTCTGTTTCCGGCGAGCCTTAAGGCTCTCTGGAAACAAGGGGCATCAAGCTCCATACGGAGCTTAATAAATTGGCCCCTGTGGCTATTTCACATTTTAGTAAAATGTGCCTGAATGAGCTTACTATAAAAGCTTTTGAACTTTTTAACAAACTTACGGCTAGATTTAGAGTTCTGCGGCCAAAGGGGTGCGTTAGCTACGCGTGCTTTTTTTTCCCCGTACCTTTTAAATACCGCTGGTATTTAGAGTTAACAAAAGGGCTGCGTTAGGCTCCAAAAAGGGAGCGTACAGGCATATTTACCGCCACTGCAACTCTAAATACCAGCAGTGCTTACGGACGCGGCCATCTTCAAAAACGTGCTCGTGCACGATTCCCCCATAGGAAACAATGGGGCCGTTTGAGCTGAAAAAAAACCTAACACCTGCAAAAAAGCAGCGTTCAGCTCTTAACGCAGCCCCATTGTTTCCTATGGGGAAACACTTCCTAAGTCTGCACCTAACACCCTAACATGTACCCCGAGTCTAAACACCCCTAACCTTACACTTATTAACCCCTAATCTGCCGCCCCCGCTATCGCTGACACCTGCATATTTTTTAACCCCTAATCTGCCGCTCCATACACCACCGCAACCTACATTATACCTATGTACCCCTAATCTGCTGCCCCTAACACCGCCGACCCCTATATTATATTTATTACAAAATGAGGAAGAAGGAGAGCTGAGCCCAGGTGTCAGGAAAAAGTTTTATTGCAAGGTAGGCTTTCTGGATACAAGGTGAACTCCAATCTTACGCGTTTCGCGCATGGGCACATGCGCTTCATCAGAGGCCCTATCCCTATGTACCCCTAATCTGCTGCCCCTAACACTGCCGACCCCTATATTATATTTATTAACCCCTAATCTGCCCCCCACAACGTCGCCGCCAGCTACCTACAATAATTAACCCCTAATCTGCCGACCGGACCTCACCGCTACTATAATAAAGTTATTAACCCCTAATCCGCCTCACTCCCGCCTCAATAACCCTATAATAAATAGTATTAACCCCTAATCTGCCCTCCCTAACATCGCCGACACCTAACTTCAATTATTAACCCCTAATCTGCCGACCGGACCTCACCGCTATTCTAATAAATGTATTAACCCCTAAAGCTAAGTCTAACCCTAACACTAACACCCGCCTAAGTTAAATATAATTTTTATCTAACTAAATAAATTAACTCTTATTAAATAAATTAATCCTATTTAAAGCTAAATACTTACCTGTAAAATAAACCCTAATATAGCTACAATATAACAAATAATTATATTGTAGCTATTTTAGGATTAATATTTATTTTACAGGCAACTTTGTAATTATTTTAACCAGGTACAATAGCTATTAAATAGTTAAGAACTATTTAATAGCTACCTAGTTAAAATAATTACAAAATTACCTGTAAAATAAATCCTAACCTAAGTTACAATTAAACCTAACACTACACTATCAATAAATAAATTAAATAAAATACCTACAATTATCTACAATTAAACCTAAACACTACACTATCAATAAATTAATTAAATACAATATCGACAAATAACTACAATGAAATAAACTAGCTAAAGTACAAAAAATTAAAAAAGAACTAAGTTACAAAAAATAAAAAAATAATTTACAAACATTAGAAATATATTACAACAATTTTAAGCTAATTACACCTACTCTAAGCCCCCTAATAAAATAACAAAGCCCCCCAAAATAAAAAAAATGCCCTACCCTATTCTAAAATTAAAATAGAAAAGCTCTTTTACCTTACCAGCCCTTAAAAGGGCCTTTTGTGGGGCATGCCCCAAAGAAAACAGCTCTTTTGCCTCTAAAATAAACATACAATACCCCCCCCAACATTACAACCCACCACCCACATACCCCTAATCTAACCCAAACCCCCCTTAAATAAACCTAACACTAAGCCCCTGAAGATCTCCCTACCTTATCTTCACCACGCCGGGTATCACCGATCGGTCCAGAGGAGCCTCCGAAGTCTTCATCCAAGCCCAAGCGGGGGCTGAAGACGTCCACCATCGGGCTGAAGAGGTCCATCATCGGGCTGAAGTCTTGATCCAAGTGGGCGCTGAAGAAGTCCATCATCGGCCTGAAGTCTTGATCCAAGCGGGCGCTGAAGAAGTCCATCATCGGCCTGAAGTCTTGATCCAAGCGGGCGCTGAAGAAGTCCATCATCACCCTGAAGTCTTCTATCAAGTGGCATCTTCAATCTTCTTTCTTCCGGATCCATCTTCTTCCAGCAGACGAGGATCCATCCTCTTCTACCGATGCCTACTCGCTGAATGACGGTTCCTTTAAATGACGTCATCCAAGATGGCGTCCCTCGAATTCCGATTGGCTGATAGGATTCTATCAGCCAATGGGATTTAAGGTAGGAAAATTCTGATTGGCTGATAGAATCCTATCAGCCAATCGGAATTCGAGGGGCGCCATCTTGGATGACGTCCCTTAAAGGAGCCTTCATTCTGTGTTAGGACGTCGGAAGAAGAGGATGGATCCGCGCCGGAGGTCTTGAAGATGGAGCCGCTCGTCCTCGGATGGATGAAGATAGAAGATGCCGCATGGATGAAGATGTTTGCCGGTCCGGATCTCCTCTTCTGCCCGGATAGGATGAAGACTTTGGAGCCTCTTCTGGACTTCTTCTTGCCGGATAGGATGAAGACTTCGGGAGCCTCTGGAGGACCGTTCGGTGATACCCGGCGTGGTGAAGACAAGGTAGGAAGATCTTCAGGGGCTTAGTGTTAGGTTTATTTAAGGGGGGTTTGGGTTAGATTAGGGGTATGTTGGTGGTGGGTTGTAATGTTGGGGGGTGGTATTGTGTTTATTTTTACAGGCAAAAGAGCTGTTTTCTTTGGGGCATGCCCCGCAAAAGGCCCTTTTAAGGGCTGGTAAGGTAAAAGAGCTTTTCAATTTTAATTTTAGAATAGGGTAGGGCATTTTTTTATTTTGGGGGGCTTTGTTATTTTATTAGGGGGCTTAGAGTAGGTGTAATTAGCTTAAAATTGTTGTAATATTTTTAATGTGTTTGTAAATTATTTTTTTATTTTTTGTAACTTAGTTCTTTTTTTATTTTTTGTACTTTAGTTAGTTTATTTAATTGTATTTATTTGTAGGTATTTTATTTAATTAATTTATTGATAGTGTAGTGTAAAGGTTTAATTGTAGATAATTGTAGGTATTTTATTTAATTAATTTATTGATAGTGTAGTGTTAGGTTTAATTGTAACTTAGGTTAGGATTTATTTTACATGTAATTTTGTAATTATTTTAACTAGGTAACTATTAATAGCTTTTTAATAGCTATTGTACCTGGTTAAAATAATTACAAAGTTGCCTGTAAAATAAATATTAATCCTAAAATAGCTACAATATAATTATTCATTATATTGTAGCTATATTAGGGTTTATTTTACAGGTAAGTATTTAGCTTTAAATAGGATTAATTTATTTAATAAGAGTTAATTTATTTCGTTAGATAAAAATTATATTTAACTTAGGGGGGTGTTAGTGTTAGGGTTAGACTTAGCT
Source organism: Bombina bombina (assembly GCF_027579735.1). Taxonomy (NCBI): domain Eukaryota; kingdom Metazoa; phylum Chordata; class Amphibia; order Anura; family Bombinatoridae; genus Bombina; species Bombina bombina. The sequence goes on from NC_069504.1 coordinate 444,032,794, forward strand.
TTTGGGGTTAATAAATTTAATAGAGTAGTGGCGAGGTCCGGTCGGCAGATTAGGGGTTAATACTTGAAGTTAGGTGTCGGTGATGTTAGGGAGGGCAGATTGGGGGTTAATACTATTTATTATAGGGATATTGAGGCGGGAGTGAGGCGGATTAGGGGTTAATAACTTTATTATAGTAGCGGTGAGGTCCGGTCGGCAGATTAGGGGTTAATTATTGTAGGTAGGTGGCGGCGATGTTTTGGGGGGCAGATTAGGGGTTAATAAATATAATATAGGGGTCGGCAGTGTTAGGGGCAGCAGATTAGGGGTACATAGGGATAACGTAGGTGGCGGCAGTTTGCGGTCGGCAGAATTGAATAGAGTGGCGGCGATGTGGGGGGACCTCGGTTTAGGGGTACGTAGGTAGTTTATGGGTGTTAGTGTACTTTAGAGCACAGTAGTTAAGAGGTTTATGAACCGGCGTTAGCCCAGAAAGCTCTTAACTCCTGATTTTTTTCTGCGGCTGGAGTTTTGTCGTTAGATTTCTAACGCTCACTTCAGCCAAGACTCTAAATACCGGCGTTAGAAAGATCCCATTGAAAAGATAGGATACGCAAATAGGGGGATCTGCGGTATGGAAAAGTCACGGCTGCAAAGTGAGCGTTAGACCTTTACCTACACGACTCTAAATACCAGCGGTAGCCCAAAACCAGCGTTAGGAGCCTCTAACACTGGTTTTGACGGCTAACGCAGAACTCTAAATCTAGGCGTTACATTTTTTATATGTTTTTTCCCAAAAAGCATCATGAACCTTGTCCTGTTGTCTCTCACAAATATACTCTATTGTTTTATAGAAATTAAAAGTATATTCTTTTAGGTGTGGGAAAGTGATTTTTTTTTTTTGCATCCATAAATAAATAAATAAATGAAGTAGTCTGATTTAAAATGACAGAGCATGTACAAACTGGCAATGATGTTTAGAATTTAAGGGCGAAAATGCAGGCAATTTGGTCTGATAAACAGTATTCAGATCTGATATTTATGAAGCAGTGGTTTAAATCCAGTTGGCAGATGAAAATCACCCCGTACTGATTTAATAGGGGAGATTGACAAACCCTGCTCACACACAATTGGTTGCACAAGTACAGGAGATGGCAAATAAAGAGAGCGAATGCCTTTAGGAAAATGATAAATCTACATCATAGAATAAAAAAATAAAAATGCTCTAAAGTGGTAGAGCCTTTTGCAAACCTGCTAGAGGCAGATACTGATATTTGATATCTTCACAAAGGCAGAAAGATGAGCCTTAGAGAATTGTATAATGTACATAATATAGTGTAGTTCTTAAACCCGGTGATAAGGGAAGTAATTTAGGTTTTATAGTTATTCTTAAAGGAGACAAATTTCAACAACATTTTGGGAAGTTTTCATAATACATTTAAACAGTGCTACATCTACATGGGCCAGTTGAGTGCCTATATGCATCCTGTTATACACACTAAGGGCTAGATTACAAGTGGAACGCTAATTTATTGTGCACCAGAAAACAGGTAAATTTGTCCATTTATGTGCGTGCAATAAATAACCAGCCATTACAAGCAATTATCCCTCAAAATGTTAACCAGAGGTCATATCTCTGGTTAATTTGTAAATGCCCCCAGTTGCCCCCAAAATAACACCTGAGGTCCCTTTTTAAAAAAACAAAAAATGTAGTACTAAGCAGTTTTGGGAGCTAAAATTGGAGAGTGTTAGAAAAAACGGCTTTGTAAAGTGCCTTTACTTTGTGGTCTATGTGAATTGGGTGTTCCCAGTACATACAGTATATATGTACATGCTTATATACATATATTTATATATATATACATATATATTTATGTGTTGATATGTTTATATACACATATTAACACATAAATATATATATATATATTCATATACATACATGTTTAGATTTGCTGCCCATCGCAGCGCGACTTACCCCCTTTGCTGCGCTAGTTCTCAAGCTGTGTCTCATGGCATGAGAACGAAGCTTCCATTGGAGCCTATGAAAGCGCACTTTCATGACCGCAATGCTTCCATGCAATGATAATGCAAGGTCGCATTCACATTGCACTTCCCTTGTAATACCAGCGCACATTTGAGTGCAAATATCGCTTTTGCGGAAGCAATATTTTGAACTCATCTTTTAATCTGGCCCTAAATTTCCAAAACTGCTAAATAATGTATACAATTCCCACTGTTATTCTGTAAATTATGGATTAGAGTTTTTGTCAAGTAGATTAATAATTATTTTAACCATTTTTACAAGCTGTTCTCTAAAGCTTGCATTCTTATGTGCATGATACAGTAAACACCTTGCAGTTACAAGACATTTCTGTTGTGCTGCTATAGATTAAAATATCAGCCTAGTCAAAACATTTTAAAAACAAATTAACATTTTTTTTCCTACAAATATTTTTCAATAACCAAACACCACCCACTATTTACCTTGTTTGGAGGAGCTCATGCTCCGTTTGGGTCTGCAAATAACAATGTAAGCTATGGTCATAATGTTAGTATAAAGTGCTTTGTTTTGCAGTTGTTATCAATTAAAGCCAATTAGAAAAGATAAATAGCAAGGTTAGCCTTGAGAAGTCAGCAGGGCACATTTCAACTTCTGACAATTACAAAATCTTAGCTATATTACATGAAAAAAGGGGGCAAAATAAATTATTAAGGTGTATCGCAAAGTTGTTCCATCAAGCATAACCTTTTATCTCAAAAATCTCAAGGTGTCCCTTTAAGCTTTTCAAAAGGATTAATGGGTTGTTTGTAGATGACAAAATGCTACTGGGTTTACTGTATGTTTATATTTGTTAATTCCACAGACATAAAAGGAGATATTTATCAAAGCTTCAACTGAAAATACGTGTGAATTCCGCGTCATATTTGACCCGCGATTGATCTGCCGCAGTTATCAAAGCGTCAGTAAGTAGAAATTTGGGACGTAATAGAGGCTCCTGTGATCTCAATCTGACATAGATCGATGCTTGTGTTAATCGAGAGGAAAACTGTGGTATTCGAGCGGAATTCTGATCATTCACCCTCCTAATCGGCACTATTTGAACCTCTCACTAAGTTTTCAAAATATTAACAGTTACGCTTGCGTCTATCCCGATGCAGCGTACCTACCATTCAAACCGCCACCTCCGAGGCCACGGATGCCATAGAAATCAATGGGTTTTAAAATCAGAAAGGTGTGTGATCTTTTTTAGATGCAAAGACAAATGTTACCCATACAGAGTTTTTAAATAGCATTCCCTTTCTAAGTCATGTTTGGCAATGTTAATACTCCACATTATTCTTTAATTCACTCTTCAAATATTTACCAACAAAGTATAGCAAGACAATCAAAACTGTTGCATACAAAATACATGCAAAATACATTTAAAATTGCATTCTCCTTTACACAAAGGATAGCAAGAGACTGAAAACTGTTGCACACTAATTACATTCCAATATGTTCAAAATAGCATTCCATTTCTAAGCATGTTTGGCAATGTTAATACTCCACATTATTCTTTAATATGGGAGTCTGAAAATACCATAATAACTGACCTTTTAAGCCTCCACAATACTCCCATTCAAAAACAGAAAACCAGAGTAATGATTTAATCTGTAGCTAAATACTTATGTGTTGCGTATAAGTAATTTAGTTGCTGTTGAACTTACCTGGATGGGGGGAAGATAGGGGGGAGAGAGAGAGAGCAAAAGAGAGGGGGAGAGAGAGCGCAAAAGAGAGGGGGGAAAGAGAGAGAGCAAAAGAGAGGGGAGAGAGAGAGCAAAAGAGAGGGGGAGAGTGAGAGCATAAAAGAGGGGGGAATGAGCAAAAGAGAGGGGGAGAGAGACAGCAAAAGAGAGAGGGGAAATAGAGCAAAAGAAAGGGGGGAGAGAGAGAGAAAAAAGCAAAAGAGAAGGGAGAGAGAGCAAAAGAGGGGGGATAGAGAGAGCAAAAGAGGGGGGATAGAGAGAGCAAAAGAGAGGGGATATAGAGAGCAAAAGAGGGGGGATAGAGAGAGAAAAAGAGAGGGGATATAGAGAGCAAAAGAGGGGGGATAGAGAGAGCAAAAGAGAGGGGATATAGAGAGCAAAAGAGGGGGGATAGAGAGAGCAAAAGAGAGGGAGAGAGACAGCAAAAGAGAGAGGGGAGAGAACAAAAAAGGGGGAGAGAGAAAGAGTAAAAGAGGGGGGTTAGAGAGAGCAAAAGAGAGGGGGAGAGATACAGCAAAAGAGAGGGGGAAGAGAGAGAGAGCAAAGAAAGAGGGATAGAGATACTAAAAGAGAGGGGGGGAGAGAGAGCAAAAGAGTGGGGGAGAGAGAGAGCAAAAGATAGGGGATAGGGAGAACAAAAGAGAGGGGAGGAGAAAGAGCAAAAGAGAGGGGGGAGAGAGAGAGCAAAAGAGAGAGGGGGAGAAAGAGAGCAAAAGAGGGGGGATAGAGAGAGCAAAAGAGAGGGAGAGAGATAGCAAAATAGAGAGGGAAAGAGACAGCAAAAGAGATGGGGGAAAGAGAGCAAAAAAAAGGGGAGAGAGAGAGCAAAAGAAGGGGGATAGAGAGAGCAAAAGAGGGAGAGAGAGACAGCAAAAGAGAGGGGGATAGAGCAAAAGAAAGGGGGGGAGAGAGAGAGAGCAAAAGAGGGGGGATAGAGAGAGATCAAAAGAGGGGGAGAGAGAAAGCAAAATAGAGAGATGGGGAGAGAGAGAGCAATAGAGAGGGGGCAGAGAGAGCAAAATAGAGGGGGGGATAGAGAGAGAGCAAGGGATGGAACTGCTGTACTGCAAAAAATGGCCCGTGTACACGGGCTTTAGAACTAGTTACCTTTTAAACAACAACATTGTGCTCGTACAATGATGACGCATACACTTTGTGCTCGTCTAATGATGGAAAAAGACAGAAATCCTGTAATTTATTTATGTAATACCTGGCGCATAACTTATTCAATCAATTACTGCAATCATTTACAGCTGTATAACTTGGCATTATAAAAAGGTGTTTCAATCGACACACTTCATTTCATTATTCTTTGGCAATGGATATACTCAACATTGTTTGTCCTGTTACTATGGAGACGCAGGGCAAGATGAGTTATGATAGCTGCAGAGCATTAGGGAAGACGCCAGCGGGTGCCGAAGGTCTTCCTGCCTAGGGTTGGTCCCCATGCCTTCAGTGATCGAGAGGTGATCCATCAATTTCGACTCAATAGGGCTTCTATTCAGAAACTCTATATCGAAATCAAGGACTCTCTCGACCACTGACTGCAAGGACTAGGGCAACCCTGGGATGGTAAAGTTACTATCGGTCATCTATTTTTTGGCAACTGGATCATTCCAGGCTGTGACAGGTCTAGGCGTAGGTATTAGCCAGGCAACCTTCTCCCATTATCTGAAGGTTGTCCTGAATTCCTTGCACCAACGCCTAGTCCAACATGTCCACTTCCCCAATACACCTGAGGAGTGGCATGCTGTCAAGCTCCAGTTTTATCATCTTGCTGGGTTGCCAAGAGTATTGGGAGCCATAGATTGCATGCATATATTGGTGCAGCCTCCCAGGGGTAGAGAGGAGCCATACCGGGACAGGAAGTATAACCCCTCGCTGAATATCCAGGTCATCTGTGGTGCCAGGTTGAGGATAATGAGCATCCGCTCTGGACTCCCTGGTTCCAACCAAGATTCCTTCATTCTCCCGGAATTCTGCCATTTACCATCGGTTCCAGGAGGGACAAATACCAGAGGAAATCCTCATAGGTAAATATCTCATATATTTTCACATATGTATATTATAGATATTATTTATTCGGCATGCTTATATCAATGCTCTATTTCTTTTATGCAGGTGATTCTGGATATTCTTGTCTTCCGTGGCTGTTGGCACCCGTCCACAACCCCAACGGAGTGGAAGAAGTGCGCTACAACAAGGCCCACATCGCCACACAATCAGTGATTGAGCGCACCTTTGGCTTATTGAAGAGCTATTTCCGCTGCTTGAACATCTCTGGTGGGGTTCTTCAGTACGCCCCCTCCAAAGTCTCTTTTATTTTCCTTATATGCTGTATGTTGCACAACATTGCCATTAAAATCCCTTATATAGATCTGGAGAGCTTGATGTCCCAGAGTATGGCGATCATTTAGCTCAATTAGAGGAAAATAATGCCAGGGGAGTCCAAGCTCGTGCAGACTATATTCAGGTGGCTTTTGGCCAAAAATGTTGTCAGTATTGACAGTGCAACATACAGTATTTTTATTTCTGCAATATTACTTTAGTGGAGCGATAGGTAGTGCTAGCACTAAGACTCCCCTGAAGCCAGATACAAAGGAACTTCCTCAAATAAGTTCCAAATAGACAAGTCTAGTATGCAAAAGGAAAAATTTACTGGCGCTATGAGCTAGGGGTAACAATTGATGATATCAGCATTGGGGATATTAGGCAATCTTATCTAAATTCAATATTGAGAAATTATGTGTAATACAACCATATTCTATAATAACAGAACAAATACTAAGGATGAGCTCGAAATAAGCAAATTACAATAATGTAAATTCTTTAATACAGAATATAGTGTGATATCAAATAGAGTACATAATAAAAAACTGAATAGAAACAAAAACTGTATCTCAACAGTCAAACTTAAAGATTGCTACAAAGCTTACACTATATAAGCTATACTATATAAGTTACAGTAGAGGAGATTGAACTATTACTGTTTAAAAAATGCTTATACTATGAACAAGATGATAGTATCTCTTCTAGCTGGACGTCCAGTTTAAAAAATAGAAAAATAATAATAAAGTTTTAGTGCACTAAATATTAGACCACAAAAAATGTGTATGTATATATGCAAAAAAGTAAAAATATTAAAAATATATAAGAACATATAAAATAGGCTGGTGTATATCTCCTTTTGGGTCAGATCGTATATGTCACCATAAGAAGGATTAATTAGTTCCTTATTTAGATCCTTATTTAGATATATAGCTGGTTAAGCCCTTATTAAGCTGTGTTTGTCAGGTTAATAGACTAATAAGTTAATAGGTGGAAGATACCTGTACGCCACTAGTTATCCGTTATAAGGTGAGGGCATTCAGCAGTGTGGAATGGATCGTTTCTCACTAAAAGGTGTGGAATGGATCGTCTCTCACTGGAGGTGACTCCTGTCACTGTTGCTATTCTCAGTTGTAATGGCTTAGTGGTATTCAGAAATCTCCATAGCCCGCTTCTGTGGCGTGTAGTGTCTAGACGCTAGGTGCTTCAGAGGCGCGGAGTACTTCCGCTTTCACTCCTTCCACGTGGTGGAGGCTTCTGACGTCACTGTATGTACAGACTGCGGTAGTGATCAACTGTGATCCGTTGTTGATATGATGTGTCACCCACTGTATATCACTCCTTGGTCGATCCTTTTTCAGGCTGATGTAGCCCTTATGAGTTATGTGAATGACTCCAAAGCTTGGTAGTATGATTCTTCTATTAATACGATTGTAGTCTTAAGGCTCAATTATTCTTCAGATTACTTATAGTGGTAAAGTCCTTTTAGACCATCTTATCTCTAAACAAGTCAGTGCAGAGATAATCTGTATCCAAATAAAAAGCTTGTCACACACAATCAACGCGTTTCACCCTGAGGGGCTTTTTCAAGATGTGTGTGGTGTGTGGGTTTAGTAGTTTTATAGGTCCCAAACCATTTCTGATAGGTTACATGAAATGAGGCAATTAGCCTTTGGTGACTCCTTTTCAATATAAAGGTGGAATCCTCTAAAGTTGGATTAGGACAATAAAAAAGCAGAAACGTACTTTGTGTTAGCTATCATACTTTTGATCACTCATTTAAAGAATCAGATTATAATTGTGTTTGAGGATATTGAGTGATCAACCTATAAACAGTAATAGTTCAATCTCCTCTAGTGTAACTTATATAGTGTAGTTTATATAGTGTAAGCTTTGTTGCAATCTTTAAGTTTGACTGTTGAGATACAGTTTTTGTTTCTACTCAGTTTTTTATGTACTCTATTTGATATCACACTATATTATATATTAAATAATTTGTATTATTGTAATTTGCTTATTTCGAGCTCATCCTTAGTATTTGTTCTGTTATTATAGAATATGGTTATATTACACATAATTTCTCAATATTGAATTTAGATAAGATTGCCTAATATCCCCAATGCTGGTATCATCAACTGCAATATTACTTTACACTATTGTTTTTGTCCAAAAGATTATATATTTTGGATCTTTTGCAATTATTGTCATTTAAATAGAGACAAAATGATATTGTATTTTACTTTCTTGCTTTTGAACGAAAGTGGTTCATTTTGGCTATCTTGCAATTGTTCAATGCAAAAAATTGTCCAAACCGATCTTTAAATAAATATCTTCAAATACATTTTTTTGGGGCGGAAATACACTTTTTACCTTTGTGTTTACCTTGTATCTATGCTTCTGCAAACTGCCCCCTTATTTCATTTTTTTGACAGACTTGCATTTTATCCAATCAGTGCTAACTCCAGGGTAACTTCACGTGCATGAGCTCAATGTTATGTATATGAAACCCATGAACTAATGCCCTCTAGTGGTAAAAATGAATTCAGATTACAGGCAGTCTTCAAGGTCTAAGGAATTAGCATATAAACCTCTTAGGTTTAGATTTCAACAAAGAATACCAAGAGAACAAAGCAAAATTGGTGATAAAAGTAAATAGTAAACTTGTTTAAAATTACATTCCCTATTGAAGTCATGAATTTGTTTTAGAACTTCACTGTCCCTTTAAACAACTTTACATTTCACCCATACAAAAACTTTTATTCATTCTGTTGCTATAATTTGTTAAAGGAGCAGCAATGCACTACAGGTTTCAAAATGAATACATATGTAAGTCAATTACAATATATATTTTTATATATATATATATATATATATATATATATATATATATATATATATATATATATATATATATATATATATATATATATATTAAACACACAGAGAAAGCCCAGTACTCATTTACAAGCTCTCAGCTAAGATTAAACTAAAAAGTAGAAGGTTTAGTTACCTGTGCACCCTTCATTTGTTCACAGTTTGTTGGATTGAGAGCTTGCATTGTGTGGCTGCTTTAGGGGAACACAGGTTTTGGAAGGGACCTTGACGTGGTACCTGGGCTTGTCCCATTTGGCCAGATGCAGTAACTAACCCTTCCATTTTTTGCTTTTAATTTTAACTGAGAGCTTGTAAGTGAGTGCTGTATTAATTTGTTTTGTATTTACACCATGGGCCTTGCACCCAGGCCTGATTGGGTTAACTGCCTGTGACTCTGGGGACAGCGTAGCTTCCTGTGAGTTCCAGTGAGCACCCAGGGCTGAGCATGTTGAAGGGTCACAAGATGTGTGCCCAGTCCAGTCTGAGTGAGAGAGAGAGAGAGAGAGAAAGAGAGAGTGAGAGAAAGAGAGAGTAAGAGAGAGAAAGAGAGAGACAGAGAGAGAGAGAGAGAGAGAGAGAGAGAGAGAGAGAAATGAACAGCTGTCACCTATATTCTTATCTGCTCATGAGATTAAAGGAATAATAAAACCAAATATTTGCTTTCATGATTAAGATAGAGCATGCAATTTGAAGAAAACTTCTTATTTTCTCCTATCGTCGATTGCTCTTCATTCTCTTGCTATCTTGATTTGAAAAGCAAGATTTTAATATTTAAAGCTGTGTCATGTTTGGTTCACAAACTTGGTTAGTTCTTGCTGAATTTGTAGATAAATGCATCTGACATTAAACAAGCTGTGTCCATAGTTTATTGCAAATAAACTGCTAGATTACGAGTTTTGCTTTATGAGCGGTGCGGTACTAACTTGCAAGTTATTGTCACCGCTCACTTCCCTACAGTGCTGGTATTACAGGTTTATAAAAACCCGGCGTTAGCAGGCAAAAAGTGAGCGTAGAGCAAAATTGAGCTCCATACTGCACTCCAATACCAGCGCTGCTGAAAGCTGCGGTAAGCTGGTTTTACGTGCTCGTGCCCGATTTCCCCATAGACATAAATGGGGAGAGCCGGCTGAAAAAAAGCCTAACACCTGCTGTAGCGTAAAGCTCTGTAATGCAGCCCCATTGATTCCTATGGGGAAACAAAATTTATGTTTACACCTAACACCCTAACATGAACCCAGAGTCTAAACACCCCTAATCTTACATTTATTAACCCCTAATCTGCCGCCCCCGACATCGCCGACACCTACATTATACTTATTAACCCCTAATCTGCTTCCCCCAACATCGCCGACACCTACATAATGTTTTTAACCCCTAATCTCCCGCCCCCAATGTCGCCGCAACCCACCTACACTTATTAATCCCTAATCTGCCGCCCCCAACAACGCCGCCACTATATTAAATTTATTAACCCCTAAATCTAAGTCTAACCCTAACCCTAACACCCACTAACGTTAATGTAATTAAAATAAATCTAAATAAACCCTACTATTAATAACTAAATAAATTCTATTTAAAACTAAATACTTACCTGTAAAATAAACCCTAAACTAGCTACAATATAACTAATAGTTACATTGTAGCTATATTAGGTTTTATTTTTATTTTATAGGAAAGTTTATATTTATTTTATCTAGGTAGACTAGTTAGTTATTAAATAGTTATTAACTATTTACTAACTACCTAGCTAAAATAAATACAAATTTACCTGTAAAACAAAATCTAACCTGTCTTACACTAACACCTAACCTTACACTATAATTAAATAAATTACATAAATTAAATACAATTAACTAAATTACAAAAAAACAAACACTAAATTACACAAAATAAAAAAAGAAATTATCAGATATTTAAACTAATTACACCTAATCTAATAGACCTATAAAAATAAAAAAAAGCCCCACCGAAATGAAAAAAACCCTAGCCTAAACTAAACTGCCAATAGCCCTTAAAAGGGCCTTTTGCAGGGCATTGCCCCAAAGAAATCAGCTCTTTTACCTGTAAAAAAAATACAAACACCCCCACAGTAAAACCCACCACTCACACAACCAACCCTCCAAATAAAATCCTACCTAAAAAACCTAAGCTCCCCATTGCCCTGAAAAGGGCATTTGGATGGGCATTACCCTTAAAAGGGCATTTAGCTCTTTTTCAACCCAAAACCCTAATCTAAAAATAAAACCCACCCAATAAATTCTTAAAAAAGCCTAACACTAACCCCTGAAGATCCACTTACAGTTTTTGAAGACCCGACATCCATCCTCAACAAAGTCGGCAGAAGTCCTCAACGAAGTGGAAGAAGTCTTCATCCAACCGGGCAGAAGTTCATCCAGATGACATCTTCTATCTTCATCCATCCAGCGCGAAGCGGGTCCATCTTCAAGACATCCAATGTGACTATCCTCTTCAATCGACGTCTTCTTCCGAATGAGGTTTCCCTTTAAATAACGTCATCCAAGATGGTGTCCCTTAGATTCCGATTGGCTGATAGATTTCTATCAGCCAATCAGAATTAAGGTTGAAAAAATCCTATTGGCTGTTGCAATCAGCCAATAGGATTGAGCTTTCATCCTATTGGCTGATCCAATCAACCAATAGGATTGAGCTTGCATTCTATCGGCTGATTGGATCAGACAATAGGATGAAAGCTCAATCCTATTGGCTGATTGCAACAGCCAATAGGATTTTTTCAATCTTAATTCCGATTGGCTGATAGAAATCTATCAGCCAATCAGAATCTAAGGGACACCATCTTGGATGACGTCATTTAAAGGGAAACCTGAATAAGAAGAAGTCGTTGATTGAAGAGGATACTCCGCGCTGTATGTCTTGAAGATGGACCCGCTCCGTGCCGAAAAGATGAAGATAGAAGATGCCTTCTGGATGAAGTCTTCTGCCTGGTTGGATGAAGACTTCTGCTCGGTTGGATGAAGACTTCTGCCGCTTCGCTGAGGACTTCTGCCGGCTTCGTTGAGGATGGATGTCGGGTCTTCAGAAACTGTAAGTGGATCTTCGGGGGTTAGTGTTAGGCTTTTTTAAGGGTTTATTGGGTGGGTTTTATTTTTAGATTACGGTTTTGGGCGGAAAAAGAGCTAAATGCCCTTTTAAGGGCAATGCCCATCCAAATGCCCTTTTCAGGGTAATGGGGAGCTTAGGTTTTTTAGTTAGGATTTAATTTAGGGGGTTGGTTGTGTTGGTGGTGGGTTTTACTGTGGGGGGTGTTTGTATTTTTTTTACAGGTAAAAGAGCTGATTTCTTTGGGGCAATGCCCAGCAAAAGGACCTTTTAGGGGCTATTGGTAGTTTACTTTAGGCTAGGGTTTTTTTATTTGGGGGGGGTTATTTTGATAGGGCTATTAGATTAGGTCTAATTAGTTTAAATATCTGATCATTTCTTTTTTATTATGTGTAATTTAGTGGGGTTTTTTTGTAATTTAGTTAATTGTATTTAATTTATGTAATTTATTTAATTGTAGTGTAAGGTTAGGCGTTAGTGTAAGACAGGTTAGGTTTTATTTTACAGGTACATTTGTATTTATTTTAGCTAGGTAGCTAGTAAATAGTTAATAACTATTTAGTAACTATTCTACCTAGTTTAAAATAAATACAAATTTGCCTGTGAAATAAAAATAAAACCTAAGCTAGCTACAATGTAACTATTACTTACATTGCAGCTAGTTTAGGGTTTATTTTACAGGTAAGTATTTAGTTTTAAATAGGATTTATTTAGTTATTAATAGTAGGTTTTATTTAGATTTATTTTAATTACATTAAAGTTAGTGGGTGTTAGGGTTAGACTTATGGTTAGGTTTAGGGGTTAATAAATGTAGTATAGTGGCAGCGACGTTGGGGTCGGCAGATTAGGGGTTAATAAATGTAGGTAGGTGGCGGCAATGTTAGGGGTGGCAGATTAGGGATTAATAATATTTAACTAGTGTTTGCGATGGTTTAGGGGTTAATATGTTTATTATAGTGGCGGCGATGTCCGGAGCAGTAGATTAGGGGTTAATAATTTTATTTTAGTGTTTGCAATGTGGGAGGGCCTCGGTTTAGGGGTTAATAGGTAGTTTATGGGTGTTAGTGTACTTTTTAGCACTTTAGTTATGAGTTTTATGTTACAGCTTTGTAGCGTAAAACCCATAACTACTGACTTTCAGTTTACGGTAATGGGATTGAGCTCCCATTCTATTGGCTGTTCCAATCAGCCAATAGAATGCAAGTTCAATCCTATTGGCTGATTGCATCAGCCAATAGGATTTTTTACCCTTTAATTCCGATTGGCTGATAGAATTCTATCAGCCAATCAGAATTCAAGGGACACCATCTTGGATGACGTCCCTTAAAGGGAACCTTCAGTGTACGGCTTGGACCGCATGAAGAGGATGCTCCACGCCGGATGTCTTGAAGATGGAGCTGCTCCGTGTCGGAAGGATGAAGATAGAAGATGCCGTCTGGATGAAGACTTCTGCCCGCCTGGAGGACAACTTCTTGCCGCTTGGATGAAGACTTCTCCCAGCATCGTTGAGGACTTCTTGCCGATTGGATGAAGACTTTTCCCGGCTGGATGAGGATGGATGTCCGGTCTTCCAAAACTGTAAGTGGATCTTTGGGGGTTAGTGTTAGGTTTTATTAAAGGTTTATTGGGTGGGTTTTATTTTTACCTTAGGGTTTGGGCAATGTAAAAGAGCTGAATGCTCTTTTAAGGGCAATGCCCATTCAAATGCCCTTTTCGGGGCAATGGGGAGCTTAGGTTTTTTAGGTAGGTTTTTATTTGGGGGGGTTGGTTGTGTGGGTGGTGGGTTTTTCTGTTGGGGTATTGTTTGTATTTTTATTTGCCAGGTAAAAGAGCTGATTTGTGTAACTTAGTGCTTTTTGGGTTTTTTTGTAATTTAGTTAACTGTATTTCATTAATGTAATTTATTTAATTTTAGTGTAACGTTAGGTTTAACTGTAAGACAGGTTAGGTTTTATTTCACAGGTAAATTTGTATTTATTTTTACTAGGTAGTTAGTAAATAGTTAATTACTATTTACTAACTAATCAACCTAGTTAAAATAAATACAAACTTACCTGTGATATAAAAATAAAACATAAGCTAGATACAATATAACTATTAGTTATATTGCAGCTAGCTTAGGTTTTATTTTACAGGTAAGTATTTATTTATTTTTAAATAGGAATAATTTAGGTATTAATTGTAATTTTTATTTGGAATTATTTTAATTATGTTAAATTTAGTGGGTGTTAGGGTTAGGGTTACGTTAGGGTTAGGGTTAGACTTAAGGTTAGGTTTAGGTGTTAATAACTTTAGTATAGTGGCGGCAACATTTTGTGCAGCAGATTAGGGGTTAATAAGTGTAGTTAGGTGGCAGCGATATTTTGGGCAGCAGATTAGGGGTTAATAACAGTAATGTAGGTTGCAGCGATGTTAGGGACAGCAGATTAGGTAAGTAGTTTAGTGCCTCTGTGTTGGGGGTAGGTGCAGCTATGCTGCTTTCCTGTAGTGATCAGTCGCTATGAAATCAGTGCAGGTGTTGTTGCACTATGGCGATACGACCTTGTCCCCTCCTATGGCTGTAATATTTTACCCACTCCTGCTGTTATGATGTTGTGGTCAGTAACAGCAGATGGTGTATTTGTGTTTTTTTTCTGAAAGATTTAGCGCTGTTTTTTAACACCTCTCAGAGGTGTTGTTAGTCCTTTGTGCGAATACTATGATAATGGCCTTGGTATGTGTATAGACTGATTCAATGGGGTGGCCAGATGTATTGGGCAATGTGGGACGTTATACGCTTACCCTATCTGCAGCATTGGATCTTCGTAGTGTTTTCAAGCGGGCCCTAACTCTGCAGTGTCTCCTTACAGAGGCCTCAAAATGGCCGCCGTTCACACCAAGCTTGTAAAAGAAGCGCGGTCCTTGGATCACACGTCTCTTCAGTTAGCACCACCGCTCTCTACCACAGCACGGCTCCCAACTCAGTCAGTACTTCAGGTTTCCACCGGGGTGAGGTGGACGTAGCGGGAATGGGTAGCCGGTAGTCGGGTTAATTCACTGTGCTCAGCCAGAAGCCTCCAATGTAGGGGTTTCCCTTAAGTCGCCTCCTTAAACTCTGTTGCTCCGGAGCAGATCCCCGACCTTCTGGAGCAGTGCCGGCAACAGCTTTGTAGCTTAGAGAGATATGGTGCGGCTTGCCGCGAGAGTGGTTCCTAGAAATGCCTGCAATAGAGCCACATCTTCACCCTAGGTTCACAATAGGGCAGGAGTGTAGGCAAAAGATGGAGTGCTCTTTAGGCTGGTGAATTTGCCCATAAAAGGAATCACCCTGGGCTCAAAATAGGGCATGAGTGTAGGCAATAGATGGAGTGCTCTTTAGGCTGGTGAATTTGCCCATAAAATGATATAAAATAAGCTTTTATTAAATATTTGGCCGGGAGCTCTATGTCTGCACGTCTGATCTGTGCTGCGTATAGCTCCGCCCCCTAGTTATGAGTTTTATGCTACAGCTTTGTAGCATAAAACTCATAACTACTGACTTTCAGGTGGCGGTACAGATGTTGTATTTATAGGATGTACCGCTCATTTTTTGGCCGGACAGGCAAACTTGTAATGCTGGCGCTATGGACTTTTTGAAAGGTAGGGTAGTTACGTTGCGTGATGGCCAAAAAGGTGTGCGGTACAGCTATACCTACAAGACTCATAATAGCAGTGGTAGTGAAAAAGCAGCGTTATGAGCCATAACGCAAAACTCGTAATCTAGCTGTAAGTGTTCTATTATTTTGAACGCTTAGAGGAATGGAAAGATTGTGGAGGTGATCTCTCCCTTGATGACCGTCCATGTATTAACATAAAGAGATTTCTGTTAAAATGCTGGTTGTCCTCTTCTGCCTTCTCCCTATGAGCCAATTCACCCTGCTCTACAGCCATCCTGGCCCTGTCTAGCGCT
Organism: Bombina bombina; assembly: GCF_027579735.1. Lineage (NCBI taxonomy): Eukaryota > Metazoa > Chordata > Amphibia > Anura > Bombinatoridae > Bombina > Bombina bombina. The sequence goes on from NC_069504.1 coordinate 444,048,728, forward strand.
AGCGTGTCCCTATCAAAATTTAACCTATCACTATCCCTCTATCTTTCACATTAAAATCTTTCCATTTTTAAATCTAATCTTGCACTATTCCTCTGTCTTTTATATGCAAATCTTTCCCTCTCTAAATCTATTGTAACACTTTCTATTCTAAATCTTTCCCGGTTTAAGTCTAATCTTTCCCTGTCTACTTGAATGCCCCTCTCTATGATCCGCCCCTGTTGCTCGACAGATAATCTCAATGCCCCTTGCAACTCCTGGTTATCAACCCTGTACTGCCTAGCCAGATTCAAGATTTCATTGTTAAAGCACTTTGCGGCCAGGATCAGCATGGCCATGAGCTGCTGGGGCACAAGCATCAGGGACAGGAGGGGCACCAGGGTCCAGAGCAGCTGGGTCTTCTGGGGCAGGAGGGGCAGCATGGATGATAGCATCTGTATCCAATGTTCCCTGGGAGATTTCCTGCTCCTGTGATTCGTGAGATAGGTTCTCTCCCAGGGACTCCTCCTCATCCTTCTCCACAATTGCTCTCATCCCTTGAACTAACTCTGCGATCTCCTGAGATACTTTGTGTGCACGTCCTGTATCTAAAGAAAATGTAAAACAAACATAGTATAATCACACGTAATTTTAAGTCAAAGATGAAAGGCATATGAAAGTCAATATATAGGTTTCCTGAGTCATATAGAGATTATAAATGTAAGACACTGTGTTTTAACATGCACAATTATGATAGTTAATGTTATCCTAAAGGGATATTCCATCAAAGTTTTGAATCCACATGAATGCATTTCATGTTTTAATATCAGCATTTGCATTTTGAACTATACATGTATTAACAAAAGTGCTTCTAACAAAAGCTATTGCTGTTTGAAAACTGTATTTAAGTATGCACCGTTCAACATAATTTTCAACACAGCACTTATTAAGAGAACCAAAACTGCTTGTAACATATGTTTTTTACTTTGTTTCTTAATTACTGAATTGATACAAGCCCCACTGGTGCTGTGCAAAGCTGCAGTATTTAAAATGCTTGTGCGTTGAGAATATCTAGCTATGAGTCACTTGGACATGCATAGAAACATGTTAACAATAAAAAAGTGAAACATTTTAATTGAAGTTTATATATATATATATATATATATATATATATATATATATATACAGTATATATACATACAAACTGTGTAGTAAACCAGGCACTCTATATATATATATATATATATATATATATATATATATATATATATATATATATATATACTGTATATGCGATAATGGTGATGTTTGCAGAGGTTAAATTGATATTCTATTCAAAATAGAAGGTTCATGATTCAGATAGAGCATGCAATTTGAAGGAACTTTCTAAATAAATCCAATTACCATTTTTAGTTTTTTCTCTTGGTAGATTGTTTTAAATGTATGCTTAGGGGATTTTGCATTTTTTGTTAAGCACATAGGTAGCACTTGATGATTGATGTTTAAATGTACAGGGAGTGCAGAATTATTAGGCAAGTTGTATTTTTGAGGATTAATTTTATTATTGAACAACAACCATGTTCTCAATGAACCCAAAAAACTCATTAATATCAAAGCTGAGTAGTTTTTAGTTTGTTTTTAGTTTTAGCTATTTTAGGGGGATATCTGTGTGGGCAGGTGACTATTACTGTGCATAATTATTAGGCAACTTAACAAAAAACAAATATATACCCATTTCAATTATTTATTTTTACCAGTGAAACCAATATAACATCTCAACATTCACAAATATACATTTCTGACATTAAAAAACAAAACAAAAACAAATCAGTGACCAATATAGCCACCTTTCTTTGCAAGGACACTCAAAAGCCTGCCATCCATGGATTCTGTCAGTGTTTTGATCTGTTCACCATCAACATTGCATGCAGCAGCAACCACAGCCTCCCAGACACTGTTCAGAGAGGTGTACTGTTTTCCCTCCTTGTAAATCTCACATTTGATGATGGACCACAGGTTCTCAATGGGGTTCAGATCAGGTGAACAAGGAGGCCATGTCATTAGATTTTCTTCTTTTATACCCTTTCTTGCCAGCCACGCTGTGGAGTACTTGGACTCGTGTGATGGAGCATTGTCCTGCATGAAAATCATGTTTTTCTTGAAGGATGCAGACTTCTTCCTGTACCACTGCTTGAAGAAGGTGTCTTCCAGAAACTGGCAGTAGGACTGGGAGTTGAGCTTGACTCCATCCTAAACCCGAAAAGGCCCCACAAGCTCATCTTTGATGATACCAGCCCAAACCAGTACTCCACCTCCACCTTGCTGGCGTCTGAGTCAGACTGGAGCTCTCTGCCCTTTACCAATCCAGCCAAGGGCCCATCCATCTGGCCCATCAAGCCTCACTCTCATTTCATCAGTCCATAAAACCTTAGAAAAATCAGTCTTGAGATATTTCTTGGCCCAGTCTTGACGTTTCAGCTTGTGTGTCTTGTTCAGTGGTGGTCGTCTTTCAGCCTTTCTTACCATGTCTCTGAGTATTGCACACCTTGTGCTTTTGGGCACTCCAGTGATGTTGCAGCTCTGAAATATGGCCAAACTGGTGGCAAGTGGCATCTTGGCAGCTGCACGCTTGACTTTTCTCAGTTCATGAGCAGTTATTTTGCGCCTTGGTTTTTCCACACGCTTCTTGCGACCCTGTTGACTATTTTGAATGAAACGCTTGATTGTTCGATGATCACGCTTCAGAAGCTTTGCAATTTTAAGAGTGCTGCATCCCTCTGCAATATATCTCACTATTTTTGACTTTTCTGAGCCTGTCAAGTCCTTCTTTTGACCCATTTTGCCAAAAGAAAGGAAGTTGCCTAATAATTATGCACACCTGATATAGGGTGTTAATGTCATAAGACCACACCCCTTCTCATTACAGAGATGCACATCACCTAATATGCTTAATTGGTAGTAGGCTTTCGAGCCTATACAGCTTGGAGTAAGACAACATGCATAAAGAGGATGATGTGGTCAAAATACTCATTTGCCTAATAATTCTGAACTCCCTGTAGTCAAACAGTTATCAAGCAATACACAGGGGATAATCCTAACATATGATTCCTTATAAGCTTTTATTATTTAAAAAAAAAAAGATAATAGAAAGAATAATAGTAAGTAATAGGACTAATTTTTAATTTATATATAAAATGCATGGTCTATGTAAATGATGAATGTTTTATTTTGACTATACTATGCTTTGAGATACTATTCAATCACAGATTATATCACCGATCAATGTAATTTAACATTATTGTTTAATACTGTGATATTCTTCAGTAAGACTATTTAAACATATAGGGGCCTACTTATATTTGCGGATCATGTCCGACAGACCTTGCTGAATGCGGAGAGCAATCTCTCTGCATTCAGCATTGCACCAGCAGCTCTTGTGAACTGCTGGTGCAACTCAGCCCCCTGCAGATTCACGGCCAATCGGCCGCTAGCAGAGGGGTGTCAATCAACCTGATCATATTCAATCGGGTTGAATTGCGGCAATGTCTGTCTGCCTCCTCAGAGCAGGCGGACAGGTTATGGAGCGGTCTTTAGACCACTGCTTCATAACTGGTGTTTCTGGTGAGCCTGAAGGCTCGCCAGAAACACCAGCCCTCAAGCTCCATATGAAGCTTGATAGATAGGCCCCTATGGCATTGACTGTCCCTTTTACGTGAGCACACTTATAGCATTAATGTTTGTTCTTGATTTTGTTACCTGTGGAGGAGATCGAATAGGTCGGAGGTTGTCCCAAAGCCCTTTGGACCACAGCTGCAATAAAAAATGTGTATATATATATATATATATAGTTAGAAATCAAATTAAAATTATTGGGCTAAGAGCATTTTAAATAAACAAAATCTAACATTAAAAAACATACCTGTTGTTCGGCCAAAGCTTGCTGCTTCAGGGGTTCTGCATATAAGGTCAGGCTGTGTGGCTGCTGAGGAGAAGCTGTGTCTAGACTCAGTATGGATACTGACAGCCAATGGTAGTGTGGCATCAACATCATCAGTGGCAGCAGCAGCAGCACTGGTAGATGTTGGAAAAATATAATTAAAAAAATGATTAGAAATATTATTGTATATAATAATGTCAATAAAACAAAAGGCCTGCAATTTCAAACAGAAATATTTGTGACATGGATGACGCATTTAATACAACTTTACCTGCCAACTCATAAGTATCATGCCCAAACTCATCCAGACCGAGCGTCATATTTCTCCCCAACTTCTCCATCAGCTGAGTCTCGTATGTAGAGAGCTCAGATGTCTACGAATCACCACAGCCTGTAGTGCGTGCAGACTTCTTCTCCCTTGCCAGCTTGGCCTTCAAGATTCTCTTGATGTCTGAGAATCTTTTTTTACAGTGCTCCACTGATTTTGCATGAGCACCTTAGGCAGAGACACTGCCAGCTATATCTCTACAGATCTGTTGTTTTCTGGAGAGAGAGGTTTGTTGGGCTTTGGAACCATAAATAAAATCATAGTGATCCAGAACCTTGGTTACAAGAACCCGGTTCTGTTCAAAATTTAACTGTATATTTCGGCCGGATTTTGTCCTACCAGTCTGCACAGGCGCCATATACAGTCCAAGAAAGAAAATACAACAAAGACGCCAAAAAAAATTATTTACTCTTACTGAGCTCACACATAGAAGCTTACTAAGAAACACGTATTAGATTCCATTTTCATGCACCTTTTATAGTTAATTAGTCAACACGTAAACAATCAGCCGTTAACAATTAAATATACAATAATTTTTTTTTTAGTATAATCTTTGTTGACGTAGTTATTCAATTATTTTAGTACATTTTATTCATAAGCCCATCATTGGTGACGCATATACTATTAAATGTTCATATAAATGTAATTAAAAAATTACTCACAATCTTTTTATGTTTTATAAAAGTATTATTGTTATATAATAAATCAAGTCATCAATCCAATTAGTCAACATTAATTTAATATACGTATTTAATACAATATACAAACATTATTTTTATTTTTTTTCAAATGTCATTAACCAATCAGATTGATCTATACTTGGGATAGTTGTGTCACACTTAATAATTATTTTATAGTGATTTTGAGTTTCAGACTTGACGCGTCCTCCTATTTTTACTGATGGCAAACTTGTTATACTGGTATATGTGATGAACAGGTACTACCCCAAGAGGATTGAAAGAGTCCAGGGAATACATGAAGACAGTGACCGAATACTGTATGAGATTATGCGCAGGATAAGGCACATGTCCGGAGTCAGATGGACACGTCAGCAATGTCTCCAGCGCTTTAGTGATCTAAGGCGTCGGGAGCAGGAGTGGTACACTGCGATTAGGTCACTGGTTGGGAGATGTAAGTTTAATTTATTTATGAGTGTATTAAGTGTACATATTATGTTTCAGTGATTTTTGGATTAGAAACACAAATGAAAAAATAAAAAATAAATAAATTTAAAATAAAATGTATATATATTCATATATATATATATATATATATATATATATATATATATTTATATATGTATATATATATATATATATATATATATGAGTGTATAGATAGGTTTTTCCTTTCATCATGGGAATACAATAGACATCCCATTTAGCTGTCAAAAAATTACGCAGATGGTAAGATTTTGTCTTACCAGTCTCCGCAGACGCCATACAGGGAGTGCAGAATTATTAGGCAAGTTGTATTTTTGAGGATTAATTTTATTATTGAACAACAACCATGTTCTCAATGAACCCAAAAAACTCATTAGTATCAAAGCTGAATAGTTTTGGAAGTAGTTTTTAGTTTGTTTTTAGTTATAGCTATTTTAGGGGGATATCTGTGTGTGCAGGTGACTATTACTGTGCATAATTATTAGGCAACTTAACAAAAAACAAATATATACCCATTTCAATTATTTATTTTTACCAGTGAAACCAATATAACATCTCAACATTCACAAATATACATTTCTGACATTCAAAAACAAAACAAAAACAAATCAGTGACCAATATAGCCACCTTTCTTTGCAAGGACACTCAAAAGCCTGCCATCCATGGATTCTGTCAGTGTTTTGATCTGTTCACCATCAACATTGCGTGCAGCAGCAACCACAGCCTCCCAGACACTGTTCAGAGAGGTGTACTGTTTTCCCTCCTTGTAAATCTCACATTTGATGATGGACCACAGGTTCTCAATGGGGTTCAGATCAGGTGAACAAGGAGGCCATGTCATTAGATTTTCTTCTTTTATACCCTTTCTTGCCAGCCACGCTGTGGAGTACTTGGACGCGTGTGATGGAGCATTGTCCTGCATGAAAATCATGTTTTTCTTGAAGGATGCAGACTTCTTCCTGTACCACTGCTTGAAGAAGGTGTCTTCCAGAAACTGACAGTAGGACTGGGAGTTGAGCTTGACTCCATCCTCAACCCGAAAAGGCCCCACAAGCTCATCTTTGATGATACCAGCCCAAACCAGTACTCCACCTCCACCTTGCTGGCATCTGAGTCGGACTGGAGCTCTCTGCCCTTTACCAATCCAGCCACGGGCCCATCCATCTGGCCCATCAAGACTCACTCTCATTTCATCAGTCCATAAAACCTTAGAAAAATCAGTCTTGAGATATTTCTTGGCCCAGTCTTGACGTTTCAGCTTGTGTGTCTTGTTCAGTGGTGGTCGTCTTTCAGCCTTTCTTAACCTTGGCCATGTCTCTGAGTATTGCACACCTTGTGCTTTTGGGCACTCCAGTGATGTTGCAGCTCTGAAATATGGCCAAACTGGTGGCAAGTGGCATCTTGGCAAAAAAGTCGCCAAAAAAATTATTTACTCTTACTGAGCACACACATAGAAGCTTACACACTCTGCAATAGTATGAAGTTGCAATCCCCAGTCACAAGTGACGTCACACGGAAGTGCCGGGTCACCTGAGGATCGTTCTTTGTTGGAGACGCCGAGGTAGGCGGAGGAGACCAGGCAGCCTACAGCTCTTGTCGATTGGAATCGGGGTCCCAGTATTCTCCAAAGACCACAAAGTCCCAGGTAGAGGGTAAGAGAGCACTGTTTGTGCCCACCCTTACGTATATTGCAAAGTTTTGGATACATGTTATATTGACGTTCACTGGGAGGAAACTTGTGAACATTGATCCAGCAGAAAGACAGTTTTTTTATATGTATAATGTTTAGTCGACTCACACCACTCTACTATTTTTGTTTATGACTATATATATATATATATATATATATTTATGGATAGGTTTTTCGTTTTATCATGAGAATACAATAGACATCCCATTTAGCTGTCAAAAAATAACACAGATGAAAATATAACACATGGATCTAGTGTTAATATATATCTTTATATGTTCACAGATTTATCAAGGCCAAGAGAAAGGATACCAATGAATCTTATGCGGTGTCCATGGCCACGCCACGGAGCTGTCGGTATATTTATAAAAATCTTAGCAGTATTCTCCAAACAATGTGTGATTATATGGCAGGGAATATATTTAACAATCTTTCTTTAGACTGAACCCACAATCAATATACTTCTACTAAGACAACGAAATTAATATAAATATCTGAATTCTTTATTATTAGTAAATAACTATGAACATGTTGATACATAAATATTTGTGAGAATTAGAATATGAGTCGACACTATATGCGTTTAAAACCATTCAAATAGGCTATGCAACACTCATAAAATCTATCTCATTCATAGTAAAAGTTCACCCTGTTAGTACAATGAGATTTTAAGATCTTTAACAGCTAAATACCCAAGAAATACAATTCTAAAAGCGCTAATTTAAACAATAGGACAGTTTATACTTTTTTACCAAGCTCATAAAAGTTTACCTTTAAAGCTATCCTGATTTACAATATCCTTTCATTCAAAATTAACACAATGAGACTAAAATATCACAGCTACTAATCTCCAGCAATACAATTCTAATTAGGGTACTAAAGTACATATATTCTTACAGTGGGCAAATGCTTTAAATGAATTCTTTAGCATACAAAAATAAGCTTTTAACACTACACAGGCTTATGAAATACTAACTTGAAATACAAACTGCTTCTTAAAATCTGCTTATTATAATTTAACTGTAGTGACTATGCATATAACTTATTTTAAAACATCATATGTAATTTCAATACTTTACCAGATAAACAAATCGATGTTCAGTTTCCAATGTTTCTCAACAGATTCAATTTCACCTCAGAATTTCAAAATTGGGGATATTCGCATATGGAGTCTAAGAGTAGCTGTGTGCTTTAATAATAACCACAGTAGTTATTCCTCAGTCTCTATTTTTGGGATAAATCCTCTGGTTTCACCCCTCCCCTTTTTTTATCATTATCCATCATTGGTGAGTATTGGAAAAGCCCAACGGAAGCCTTGTCTCGGATTGGCCCTTTGCAACTGAACATGGATTGGTTCATCTGGGAATGTATGTTGTCAAGGAGATGCTTCCTTGCAACAACCAATCATCTCTTGGCTGCAATTCTTGCATCATAACACTGGGTGGCAGCAGACATACAACACAGCAACATATTTAAACATTTCTAGCAGTGGAAGAAAATATTTCTTCAAACTATGCAATAACTGTCATAATTTCTTGCATGAACCCCTCATAATATCAATCATAGATGAGGCAATATTATATAACCTCTCTGATCATTTTGATATCAAATATCATGTGCCCCAAGCATCATGCCATATTAAAGCAATTTAATACTGTCAACTATTCTGAAATTTATGGCATTTATATATCTAATATGTTTTCAGAGCCGTGTTTAAACTTTCATAACCATCTAGTATATAATCATATGACATGATTCAGGTATCCCATGCAGGCACTCCATCTGAAAAAAAGAAAAATTATGTTACATATAATTAAACCATGGGATTATTACAGTTTGAATCTATTTTTCAAATATCTATTCACTGCAGCAATTATTTATTTAGTATACTATGTACCCTTTCAACATATATATACATATATGGGCTATTTGAATCATTTCAAACATATCTGAAACTATTGGTCTCACTCCCTTTGTAAAAAAATATGTATTTATTTTTATTTGTGTCATCCAAGGGCTGCAGATGCCAATTTTTTTTTATTTGTGTCATCTAAAATTGGCTGCAGATGACAATTTTATTTATTTATGGTTCATAGGAAACAACTTACACAGGGCTGTGAAGTGTCTCTGTTTGTCAATTTGGTTTTTGCCCTCCTGCAGTGCTGTTAGCTTCAGAGACTGTTATCTTTCAAACATATCTGAAACTATTTGGCAAGGGGTTTTTTATAGTAAATAGAATTGTTGTTGTCCAAAACTTGTGAGACACAAAATATAGATGGTTTTAGAGTAGAGATAGGGGTCAGCAGTTACATAGCATGAGTCACTTAACACATTCATGCTAATTATCAGTTCTTTTGAAAGATGTTTTTAGCTTCAAATATACACAGACGGATCGGCTGCATCTCGGTTGGAGGAAACCCATATATGGGCATGTATCCTGATTCCAGTCTGCTAATTTCCATCTCATTATCTCTTAAATCAACAGTCTAAGGCCTAGATTTGGAGTTTGGCGGTAGCCGTGAAAACCAGCGTTAGAGGCTCCTAACGCTGGTTTTAGGCTACCGTCGGTATTTGGAGTCAGTCAAAAAAGGGTCTAACGCTCACTTTTCAGCCGCGACTTTTCCATACCGCAGATCCCCTTACGTCATTTGCGTATCCTATCTTTTCAATGGGATCTTTCTAACTCCGGTATTTAGAGTCGTGTCTGAAGTGAGCGTTAAAAATCTAACGACAAAACTCCAGCCGCAGAAAAAAGTCAGTAGTTAAGAGCTTTCTGGGCTAACGCCGGTTCATAAAGCTCTTAACTACTGTGCTCTAAAGTACACTAACACCCATAAACTACCTATGTACCCCTAAACCAAGGTCCCCCACATCGCCGCCACTCGATTAAATTTTTTTAACCCCTAATCTGCCGACCGCCACCTACGTTATATTTATGTACCCCTAATCTGCTGCCCCTAACACCGCCGACCCCTGTATTATATTTATTAACCCCTAACCTGCCCCCCACAACGTCGCCGCCAGCTACCTACAATAATTAACCCCTAATCTGCCAACCGCAAAGCGCTGACACCTACATTATAGCTATGTACCCCTAATCTGCTGCCCCTAACACCGCCGACCCCTATATTATATTTATTAACCCCTAATCTGCCGCCCTCAATGTCGTCTCCACCTGCCTACACTTATTAACCCCTAATCTGCCGACCGGACCGCACAGCTATTATAATAAAGTTATTAACCCCTAATCCGCCTCACTAACCCTATAATAAATAGTATTAACCCCTAATCTGCCCTCCCTAACATCGCCGACACCTAACTTCAAACATTAACCCCTAATCTGCCGACTGGAGCTCACCGCTATTCTAATAAATGTATTAACCCCTAAAGCTAAGTCTAACCCTAACACTAACACCCCCCTAAATTAAATATAATTTAAATCTAACGAAATTAATTAACTCTTATTAAATAAATTATTCCTATTTAAAGCTAAATACTTACCTGTAAAATAAATCCTAATATAGCTACAATATAAATTATAATTATATTATAGCTATTTTAGGATTTATATTTATTTTACAGGTAACTTTGTATTTATTTTAACCAGGTACAATAGATATTAAATAGTTAAGAACTATTTAATAGCTACCTAGTTAAAATAATTACAAAATTACCTGTAAAATAAATCCTAACCTAAGTTACAATTAAACCTAACACTACACTATCAATAAATAAATTAAATAAAATACCTATAGTTATCTACAATTAAACCTAACACTACACTATCAATAAATAAATTAAATACAATTCCTACAAATAACTACAATTAAATAAACTAACTAAAGTACAAAAAATAAAAAAGAACTAAGTTACAAAAAATAAAAAAATATTTACAAACATAAGAAAAATATTACAATTTTAAACTAATTAAACCTACTCTAAGCCCCCTAATAAAATAACAAAGCCCCCCAAAATAAAAAAAAATGCCCTACCCTATTCTAAATTTCTAAAGTTCAAAGCTCTTTTACCTTACCAGCCCTGAACAGGGCCCTTTGCGGGGCATACCCCAAGAAGTTCAGCTCTTTTGCCTGTAAAAAAAAACATACAATACCCCCCCCAACATTACTACCCACCACCCACATACCCCTAATCTAACCCAAACCCCCCTTAAAAAAACCTAACACTAAGCCCCTAGGATTCTATCAGCCAATCGGAATTAAGGTAGGAAAATTCTGATTGGCTGATGGAATCAGCCAATCAGAATCAAGTTCAATCCGATCGGCTGATCCGATCAGCCAATCAGATTGAGCTCGCATTCTATTGGCTGATCGGAACAGCCAATAGAATGCGAGCTCAATCTGATTGGCTGATTGAATCAGCCAATCGGATTGAACTTGATTCTGATTGGCTGATTCCATCAGCCAATCAGAATATTCCTACCTTAATTCCGATTGGCTGATAGAATCCTATCAGCCAATCGGAATTCGAGGGACGCCATCTTGGAACCGTCATTCGGCTAGTAGGCGTCGGGAGAAGAGGATGTTCCGCGTCGGATGGAAGATGATGGCTCCCGAAGAAAGAAGATTGAAGATGCCGTTGATAGAAGACTTCATCTGGATCATGGACCTCTTCAGCTCCCGCTTGGATGATGACTTCAGCCGGATCATGGACCTCTTCAGCCCCCCGCTTGGGCTTGGATCAGGACATCGGATGAGCTCTTCTGGATCGATCGGTGAACCTGGTATGGTGAAGATAAGGTAGGAAGATCTTCAGGGGCTTAGTGTTAGGTTTATTTAAGGGGGGTTTGGGTTAGATTAGGGGTATGTGGGTGGTGGGTTGTAATGTTGGGGGGGGGTATTGTATGTTTTTTTTTACAGGCAAAAGAGCTGAATTTCTTGGGGCATGCCCTGCAAAGGGCCCTGTTCAGGGCTGGTAAGGTAAAAGAGCTTTGAAATGTAGTAATTTAGAATAGGGTAGGGCATTTTGTTATTTTGGGGGTCTTTGTTATTTTTTTTTTTTTTTTTTTTTTTTAAAAGATTTTTATTGAGGTTTAACTTTCAAATACACAGATATCAGGAATGTCTTACATTGCTATATTCGACAGCACAGTAGTAGATTATGACATATTAATCTTGGGAGTACACAATATTCGTGTATATAATAACCAATATGAATATATGTAGGAAACCTCATTTTTTACAATGCATTAATCCCTTTATATAAAAAGTCTAGATAACAAATAATAATAATTTCCCCCTTTTGGAACAAAACAGCCACTTTTGGACTGTAGACCATTAGATATATTTAAGATGGGGGGCATAAGGGATAAGAAATAAGAAAAAGGGCCACTTATGGGCCCAGTGGTAGATATTAACAGATACATTGATATAGGAACCATCATGAAAAGAGAACGGATAGAATAAGAAATATAAAACAATGCCTATTATGACGGCAATATATATAAAGTCAATTATGAACTGCAAAGTTAAGGGTCACCAGCAATGGAGCTAATCCCATATAAACTAGGGGGGGAAGCAATAACATACTAGATATGCATCTATTAGCGAGTGATGTTGGTAGAGGTAATGCATAGATAAGGGTGAGCTATCTCGGCCGCTGACAGCCCACTCACTGGGTAAGATGAGATAGTACCAACTAGCTTTTAAGTTTATATACACGCTACATACATATCAAAAAGAGAGCTTGGCCCCCATACAGACTCTCATATCCTAGCTGGCATAAGGTAGAGTACAATGTAGAGTTGGATTAGACTCATAATAGTAAATATCAATACTCTGACACTACTACAGGTAGTGTGTAGGTTTGCAATAGCCTATCCACCATAGATCAATGTATATATAAGCTATAGATCGGGCGTGAGGATACAAGTACTGTTAACCTTATGGCAAAATGTTCCCTTATTTAATCACTACCAACAATGTATATACATTTTCAAAATGACCACATCTATACCTACAATAATGAACACTAGCTAGTATACATAAGGTGCATAAATGTGAACTTTGGGAAATAAACTGATAGTCCTGCAATATAAAGTAGACTCATGGTAAATATAACTGCAGTTTAAAACTTATGTGGACCTGAATAGACAGAAAAGAGTCTCACAACAGGACAAAGTGTTCCACGCATTTAGCCAATGCTAGGTCATAATCTGCATTGATGAAAAGCATCCATGGGAGATGTTTAGTTCAGACTAAGGTATATTTATAAAGTTTCAGCAGGGAGAAGGCGCCATCTTAAACCAGAGACCAGGCTGTCCGCTTCTATGAGTCTCAATCAATCCCCCCATCAGCATAAATACATTTTAAAAGTGAGCAGTCCCAGAGTTTATCCAGGAGTGGTTTAGAAGATAGATATTAGGATACTTCACTTTTGCTGTCTCCCATTTCGCCGCTGTTTGTGTGATTTGCGACAGTCATCCTATTCCAGATCGCCAGGTAAGATTAGTGCGAGCGGCAGTAATTCTCACAGGCAGGCTAAAACAATGTCTCCACATGGTAGCCAGGACATCCATGCGGCTCATCGCTTGTGAGTGTCCTACCGCAGCATTGCCCAGGATACCCTGGATAGTTGAGAGCACTCTGCTTTTCACCCCTCCAGCTCCGGACATTCGACTAGCAGGTATCAGGCAGCGGTAATCATGCACTGTGGGATTAAAGTATACCTTCTCTCCAGCCTCTGTTACTAGTATGGGCGAATGGGTAGAAGCTAGTAGGCTAGAACTATCAAACCAGCGAGCCCCTCTCTGTGTCTCAAAGTCCTGTGAAGGGCTCACCATAATGAAGGGCAATGAGTACCGGGGGCGCACACTGCCTCTCGTAGCCGTATAGCCCCATTTTTCTTGCACAGTCAGGGAGTTTCTACCTATGTCGCCTACGGCTCTGGTCCCGGTTATGGGCGGGCAGTTAGAGGATAGCAGATTAGGTCTATCCATTAGTGTAGAATTAGAGTGGGTCCGATTCAGGTTTTTAACAACCTCCATCTGTATCTTATATGCGGATCTGTGAAGTCGCCCACTGTACGTTTGAGTCTCCATAGTTGCCATACCTTGCCGCTGGGTAGTTTTGATGCTGTAGGAACTGGTGTTATCCTCTTTCATTGGCCCGGGCTGTATAGTTCTCACACCATCCATACTCAGGGGGGCCCCTGTAACTACCGGTCCCGTAAAGAGTCTGCAAAGTTCAGCCTCCAAACTCCGGTAGTGTTCTCTTATGAGCTGCGTCACCTCTCTTTCCCATTTGTTTAGAGCCTCCATTTCCTTCTCCAATTCTGTGCTCTGTATTAACCAGTTCGTGTGCCGCTCCGTTTCCCCACCAGGTCTACTTGTATAAAGGATATCTTGAGAGATGGTTCCCTTTGTAGGGAAGTGGACAGTCAATTACTGACTGTTGTACCCCAGGTTACTGGGGGGGGGTGTCGAAGTCCTGCAACAAGGCCGCCGCCTAGGAACTCAACGGGCCAGATCTGGGTCCTAAAGATCATGAACTCGGTAAAAATAGTGTAGGTCAGCGCTGCTTTCCTCCATCTAAGCAAAGAGGAGGTGAATGGTAGTGGATTTTACAGAATTGCTGCATTAATCGGCGGATTAAACAGATCCCCTTAGGAGCAACAGATATTGCGACCTTTCATGGCCGCTGCCTAGCCACGCCCCCCCGGTCTTTGTTATTTTATTAGGGGCCTTCGAGTAGGTGTAATTAGTTTAAAATTGTTGTAATATTTTTCTTATGTTTGTAAATATTTTTTTATTTTTTGTAACTTAGTTCTTTTTTATTTTTTGTACTTAGTTAGTTTATTTCATTGTAGTTATTTGTAGGAATTGTATTTAATTTATTTATTGATAGTGTAGTGTTAGGTTTAATTGTAGATAATTATAGGTATTTTATTTAATTTATTTATTGATAGTGTAGTGTTAGGTTTAATTGTAACTTAGGTTAGGATTTATTTTACAGGTAAATTTGTAATTATTTTAACTATTTTAGCTATTAAATAGTTCTTAACTATTTAATAGCTATTGTACCTGGTTAAAATAAATACAAAGTTACCTGTAAAATAAATATTAATCCTAAAATAGCTATAATATAATTATAATTTATATTGTAGCTATATTAGGATTTATTTTACAGGTAATATTTAGCTTTAAATAGGAATAATTTATTTAAGAAGAGTTAATTAATTTCGTTAGATGTAAATTATATTTAACTTAGGGGGGTGTTAGTGTTAGGGTTAGACTTAGCTTTAGGGGTTAATACATTTATTAGAATAGCGGTGAGCTCCAGTCGGCAGATTAGGGGTGAATAATTGAAGTTAGGTGTCGGCGATGTTAGGGAGGGCAGATTAGGGGTTAATACTATTTATTATAGGGTTAGTGAGGCGGATTAGGGGTTAATAACTTTATTATAATAGCGGTGCGGTCCGGTCAGAAGATTAGGGGTTAATAAGTGTAGGCAGGTGTAGGCGACGTTGAGGGTGGCAGATTAGGGGTTAATAAATATAATATAGGGGTCGGCGGTGTTAGGGGCAGCAGATTAGGGGTACATAGGGATAATGTAAGTAGCAGCGGTTTACGGAGCGGCTGATTAGGGGTTAAAAATAATATGCAGGGGTCAGCGATAGCGGGGGCGGCAGAATAGGGGTTAATAAGTGTAAGGTTAGGGGTGTTTAGACTAGGGGTACATGTTAGGGTGTTAGGTGCAGACGTAGGAAGTGTTTCCCCATAGCAAACAATGGGGCTGCGTTAGGAGCTGAACGCGGCTTTTTTGCAGGTGTTTTTTTTCAGTTCAAACAGCCCCATTGTTTCCTATGGGGGAATCGTGCACAAGCACGTTTTTGAGGCTGGCCGTGTCCGTAAGCAACTCTGGTATCGAGAGTTGAAGTTGCGTTATATATGCTCTACGCTCCTTTTTTGGAGCCTAACGCAGCCATTCTGTGGACTCTCAATACCAGAGTTATTTTAAAGATGCGGCCAGAAAAAAGCCAGCATTAGATACGCGGGTCTTTACCGACAAAACTCTAAATCTAGCCGTTAGACATTTATGTCTTTATTAACTGTATGGGGTTAAGGGATGCTCTGAAGCTTGTATTTTTAATTAAGGAGCAAATGGTTTAGTCCTGTCTCAAGCCACAAACTCTGTTCTGTTTCAAAATTACTTCCCCAACATTCCTCTAAGTGACTGTTCTAAATTGAGCAGGCCAAATGTTCCATTGTCCCCCCCTGTGTGTTCAGCATAACTTTACATGGTGAGTGGGGGATAACTAAACATGATTGAAGTTAGTTTGTCTGAAAGAAATGAATAATTTTTTACTGACCAGCCAGATCTGAATGAAATATATATATATATATATATATATATATATATATATATATATATATATATATATATATATTTATTAACCTCAAAATATAAGATTAAAATATATATTTATTAACCTTACATATACCTTGACAGAGCAACCACTCCTCCCCACCCCTGCCTTTGACACTTCTTTAAAA
The DNA here is from genome assembly GCF_027579735.1 of Bombina bombina. Lineage (NCBI taxonomy): Eukaryota > Metazoa > Chordata > Amphibia > Anura > Bombinatoridae > Bombina > Bombina bombina. Next base: position 444,065,334 of record NC_069504.1, read on the forward strand.
TCAAAAGGAGGATGAGTCAAGGACAGATGAGGATGTCCCTGATTTTGAAGGTCATTTTACATTACAACATGTTTTCATTATTTATCATAAAAGAGAGAGTTTGAAAAAAGCTCATGATGCAGGTTAATGTAAGGGATTGTGTTTTTCAAATAAAATATTTTATTTTTACCATCATGTTGTAAAAAAGTATACTTCAATGCCTATAATCTATGACTTGTCACATAATCCTCATCCTAGTAATGATTTGTGTTTGTGTTTCATCTCTGACAGTTGAAACAGAGGAATCATCTGCAAATGATGCCCAAGAAGACAGGTCACCAGAGAGACCGGCAGAGGAGGAGGTTGGAAGTGAATGTAAGAAATAATCATATCATGTTTGGACACTTCTAGATCGATTGTGAATTAGAAGACCATAATTTTGTTTCTGTTTTAAAACAATGTTGTGTATAATATAGGCCCTGACACATATTCCATATACATAACAATTTTTTTTTGCGCTTCTTCTCTGACAGCTGAAAGTGAGGAACCCTCTGAGTATGCCACCACAGCGGGCATGTCGCCGGAGAGAGCAGAAGAGGAGGTGGCAGGAACAGAAAGTAAGAATTTATCATATGATGTTTTAAAAATTCTATCTTGAAAGTGAATTGTTATAACATATTTTATTTTGTGTTTTTATTACAGCTCAAGATCGGGGGACACAAACAGAGCCCTTCCTGCCTCAGTTATTTAACACACTGAACCAGGCGCTGCAAACAGTGGCCGATGCTGTTAGGGGGATTAAGGATGCTTTGTGGAAATATTAATTTGTCAATTTTTTTATTTTATTGTTTATATATCTTTTTTTTTTTCTTTTTTTTTACTAAATTTTTTTAAAAAAAAGAAAAATAATGGTGTCGCCATGAAAAAAATATATATGTTGAAATATAAATATAATGTATATAATATAATATAAATATTATGTATAAATAGCATGCAATATAAATATTATGTATAAATAGCATGCAATGTTGTTGATTATTATTGTTTGATATATATTTTATTTTTATCTATTCTTTGATGGGGAGCATATTTATATAAAGTATATAGCTGCTGATTGATGTCTGAATATTGATGACTCATATGATTGGCTTGCACATGTGCATTGCTATTTCTAATAAATAGGATATCTGAGGTATAATACAAGTGAAAAGGATTAATGCTGCTTGATAATGTCTTGTCTATCTGTATAATGAAATAACATATATGAGTTTTATGTCCCTTTAAGATCAGAACTAACATTCTTTGAAATTGAACAATTAATTGACTAATGCTTCACATTGCATGTTATATTTTAAAATATTACTGATCTGAATAATAATACATTTACATTATATACAAATAGTTGTAAAAATATATACAGAGATATGAAATGCAACATTGCTTTATTCAAACATTACAATATTGAGGAACTTGAAAAAAAATGTAACACAAAAATAATAAATATATATCTATCTATATCTATATATCTTTATATACCTATATATCTATATATATTTATATATATATAGATATATTTATTTATATTTCAATATATATATATACATATATATATATATATATATATATATATATATATATATATATATATATATATATATATCTGTAAATCTATCTATCTATCTGTCTATCTATCTATCTATCTATATTTTTATGTATATATATATATGTGTATATGTATACGGGGAGTGCAGAATTATTAGGCAAGTTGTATTTTTGAGGATTAATTTTATTATTGAACAACAACCATGTTCTCAATGAACCCAAAAAACTCATTAATATCAAAGCTGAATAGTTTTGGAAGTAGTTTTTAGTTTGTTTTTAGTTATAGCTATTTTAGGGGGATATCTGTGTGTGCAGGTGACTATTACTGTGCATAATTATTAGGCAACTTAACAAAAAACAAATATATACCCATTTCAATTATTTATTTTTACCAGTGAAACCAATATAACATCTCAACATTCACAAATATACATTTCTGACATTCAAAAACAAAACAAAAACAAATCAGTGACCAATATAGCCACCTTTCTTTGCAAGGACACTCAAAAGCCTGCCATCCATGGATTCTGTCAGTGTTTTGATCTGTTCACCATCAACATTGTGTGCAGCAGCAACCACAGCCTCCCAGACACTGTTCAGAGAGGTGTACTGTTTTCCCTCCTTGTAAATCTCACATTTGATGATGGACCACAGGTTCTCAATGGGGTTCAGATCAGGTGAACAAGGAGGCCATGTCATTAGATTTTCTTCTTTTATACCCTTTCTTGCCAGCCACGCTGTGGAGTACTTGGACGCGTGTGATGGAGCATTGTCCTGCATGAAAATCATGTTTTTCTTGAAGGATGCAGACTTCTTCCTGTACCACTGCTTGAAGAAGGTGTCTTCCAGAAACTGGCAGTAGGACTGGGAGTTGAGCTTGACTCCATCCTCAACCCGAAAAGGCCCCACAAGCTCATCTTTGATGATACCAGCCCAAACCAGTACTCCACCTCCACCTTGCTGGCGTCTGAGTCGGACTGGAGCTCTCTGCCCTTTACCAATCCAGCCACGGGCCCATCCATCTGGCCCATCAAGACTCACTCTCATTTCATCAGTCCATAAAACCTTAGAAAAATCAGTCTTGACATATTTCTTGGCCCAGTCTTGACGTTTCAGCTTGTGTGTCTTGTTCAGTGGTGGTCGTCTTTCAGCCTTTCTTACCTTGGCCATGTCTCTGAGTATTGCACACCTTGTGCTTTTGGGCACTCCAGTGATGTTGCAGCTCTGAAATATGGCCAAACTGGTGGCAAGTGGCATCTTGGCAGCTGCACGCTTGACTTTTCTCAGTTCATGGGCAGTTATTTTGCGCCTTGGTTTTTCCACACGCTTCTTGCGACCCTGTTGACTATTTTGAATGAAACGCTTGATTGTTCGATGATCACGCTTCAGAAGCTTTGCAATTTTAAGAGTGCTGCATCCCTCTGCAAGATATCTCACTATTTTTTACTTTTCTGAGCCTGTCAAGTCCTTCTTTTGACCCATTTTGCCAAAGGAAAGGAAGTTGCCTAATAATTATGCACACCTGATATAGGGTGTTGATGTCATTAGACCACACCCCTTCTCATTACAGAGATGCACATCACCTAATATGCTTAATTGGTAGTAGGCTTTCGAGCCTATACAGCTTGGAGTAAGACAACATGCATAAAGAGGATGATGTGGTCAAAATACTCATTTGCCTAATAATTCTGCACTCCCTGTATATATATATATATATATATGTATATGTATGTATGTTTATATATATGTATGTGTATATATATATATATATATATATATATATATGTATGTATATGTATGACAGTTCCAATATGTGACAATAGCAACATTACTTATTTGAACATGGCAACATCATTTGTTACATGGTAACTATGACAATACGGGGGAGGTGTCAAAGACCAATGGCTGCATAAATGCCGCACACACACCCTTAGCAGTACATCTGACGAAGCCCCGACATTCAGCCCTGTGTGGGAGGGGAGAAACGCGTCATGACTGAAAGCTCTACACTGACGTAACAGTGATTACACAGGCTGTGTAAATGGAGCACTAGGAGGAACCACCAGCGAAGCCCCGCTTACAAGTGAAGACGCCAACCTACTGACAAGCTACAAAGGCAAGAAACCACACGCTGTAACAGGTACTGGGAACTGGTTAAGCTACCTTGCGGATGGTAATGTGCTGGTACTATTGTGGGTTTGGCTCGTAAGTCTTGTAATACCGCAACAGGTTCCGGTTGTTTATACACACTGCACGGACTTGAAGCAGTCTGAAGGGACAGCTGTATCTTGGATGCTAAATTAGTCTGGATTGGTGTATTTCTCTGAAGTAAAGAGACTGTTGATGATAAATGTTGTAAGGAGGAAATGTCTGCTGATATACCGCAGTGAAAAACATAATTTATGCTTACCTGATAAATTCCTTTCTTCTGTAGTGTGATCAGTCCACGGGTCATCATTACTTCTGGGATATCACTCCTCCCCAACAGGAAGTGCAAGAGGATTCACCCAGCAGAGCTGCATATAGCTCCTCCCCTCTACGTCACTCCCAGTCATTCGACCAAGGACCAACGAGAAAGGAAAAGCCAAGGGTGAAGTGGTGACTGGAGTATAAATTAAAAAATATTTACCTGCCTTAAAAACAGGGCGGGCCGTGGACTGATCACACTACAGAAGAAAGGAATTTATCAGGTAAGCATAAATTATGTTTTCTTCTGTTAAGTGTGATCAGTCCACGGGTCATCATTACTTCTGGGATACCAATACCAAAGCAAAAGTACACGGATGACGGGAGGGATAGGCAGGCTCTTTATACAGAAGGAACCACTGCCTGAAGAACCTTTCTCCCAAAAATAGCCTCCGATGAAGCAAAAGTGTCAAATTTGTAAAATTTGGAAAAAGTATGAAGCGAAGACCAAGTTGCAGCCTTGCAAATCTGTTCAACAGAGGCCTCATTCTTGAAGGCCCAAGTGGAAGCCACAGCTCTAGTAGAATGAGCTGTAATTCTTTCAGGAGGCTGCTGTCCAGCAGTCTCATAAGCTAAACGAATTATGCTACGAAGCCAAAAAGAAAGAGAGGTAGCGGAAGCTTTTTGACCTCTCCTCTGCCCAGAGTAAATGACAAACAGAGAAGACGTTTGTCGAAATTCCTTAGTTGCCTGTAAGTAAAATTTTAGAGCACGGACTACATCCAGGTTGTGCAGTAGACGTTCCTTCTTTGAAGAAGGATTTGGGCATAAAGAAGGAACAACAATCTCTTGATTGATATTCCTGTTAGTAACTACCTTAGGTAAGAACCCGGGTTTAGTACGCAGGACTACCTTATCCGAATGAAAAATCAAATAAGGAGAATCACAATGTAAGGCTGATAATTCAGAGACTCTTCGAGCCGAGGAAATAGCCATTAAAAATAGAACTTTCCAAGATAACAACTTTATATCAATGGAATGAAGGGGTTCAAACGGAACGCCCTGTAAAACATTAAGAACAAGGTTTAAACTCCATGGTGGAGCAACAGTTTTAAACACAGGCTTAATTCTGGCCAAAGCCTGACAAAAAGCCTGGACGTCAGGAACTTCTGACAGACGTTTGTGTAACAGAATGGACAGAGCTGAGATCTGTCCCTTTAATGAACTAGCAGATAAACCCTTTTCTAAACCTTCTTGTAGAAAAGACAATATCCTAGGAATCCTAACCTTACTCCAAGAGTAACCTTTGGATTCACACCAATATAGGTATTTACGCCATATCTTATGGTAAATCTTTCTGGTAACAGGTTTCCTAGCCTGTATTAAGGTATCAATAACTGACTCAGAAAATCCAGCGTTCAATTTCCAAGCAGTCAGCTTCAGAGAAGTTAGATTTTGATGTTTGAAGGGACCCTGTATCAGAAGGTCCTGTTTCAGAGGTAGAGACCAAGGTGGACAGGATGACATGTCCACCAGGTCTGCATACCAAGTCCTGCGTGGCCACGCAGGTGCTATTAGAATCACTGATGCTCTCTCTTGTTTGATTCTGGCAATCAATCGAGGAAGCAACGGGAAGGGTGGAAACACGTAAGCCATCCTGAAGTCCCAAGGTGCTGTCAGAGCATCTATCAGGACTGCTCCTGGATCCCTGGATCTGGACCCGTAACGAGGAAGCTTGGCGTTCTGTCGAGACGCCATGAGATCTATCTCTGGTTTGCCCCAACGTCGAAGTATTTGGGCAAAGACCTCCGGATGAAGTTCCCACTCCCCCGGATGAAAAGTCTGACGACTTAAGAAATCCGCCTCCCAGTTCTCCACTCCCGGGATGTGGATTGCTGACAGGTGGCAAGAGTGAGACTCTGCCCAGCAAATTATCTTTGATACTTCCATCATAGCTAGGGAGCTTCTTGTCCCTCCCTGATGGTTGATGTAAGCTACAGTCGTGATGTTGTCCGACTGAAACCTGATGAACCCCCGAGTTGTCAACTGGGGCCAAGCCAGGAGGGCATTGAGAACTGCTCTCAATTCCAGAATGTTTATTGGCAGGAGACTCTCCTCCTGACTCCATTGTCCCTGAGCCTTCAGAGAATTCCAGACGGCACCCCAACCTAGAAGGCTGGCGTCTGTTGTTACAATTGTCCAGTCTGGTCTGCTGAATGGCATCCCCCTGGACAGATGTGGCCAAGAAAGCCACCATAGAAGAGAATTTCTGGTCTCTTGATCCAGATTCAGAGAAGGGGATAAGTCTGAGTAATCCCCATTCCACTGACTTAGCATGCACAGTTGCAGTGGTCTGACGGGTGTTGAATGGAATGAAGGGTGCGGCAAGCACTTTGAAGTCTTGTTAGCCTGTCCTCTGTCAGGTAAATCTTCATTTCTACAGAATCTATAAGAGTCCCCAGGAAGGGAACTCTTGTGAGTGGAACGAGTGAACTTTTCTTTTCGTTCACCTTCCATCCATGTGACCTTAGAAATGCCAGCACTAACTCTGTATGAGACTTGGCAGTTTGAAAGCTTGAAGCTTGTATCAGAATGTCGTCTAGGTATGGAGCTACCGAGATTCCCCGTGGTCTTAGTACCGCCAGAAGAGCACCCAGAACCTTTGTGAAGATTCTTGGAGCTGTAGCCAATCCGAATGGAAGAGCCACAAACTGGTAATGCCTGTCTAGGAAGGCAAACCTTAGGTACCGATAATGATCTTTGTGAATCGGTATGTGAAGGTAAGCATCTTTTAAATCTACAGTGGTCATGTATTGACCCTCTTGGATCATAGGTAAAATTGTCCGAATAGTCTCCATCTTGAACGATGGAACTCTTAGGAATTTGTTTAGGATCTTTAAGTCCAGGATTGGTCTGAAAGTTCCCTCTTTTTTGGGAACCACAAACAGATTTGAGTAAAACCCCTGTCCCTGTTCCGATCGTGGAACTGGATGGATTACTCCCATTAACAAGAGCTCTTGTACGCAGCGTAGAAACGCCTCTTTCTTTGTCTGGATTGTTGACAATCTTGACAGATGAAATCTCTCTCTTGGAGGAGAGTATTTGAAGTCCAGAAGGTATCCCTGAGATATTATCTCTAGCGCCCAGGGATCCTGAACATCTCTTGCCCAAGCCTGGGCGAAGAGAGAAAGTCTGCCCCCCACTAGATCCGATCCCGGATCGGGGGCCCTCAATTCATGCTGTTTTAGGGGCAGCAGCAGGTTTCCTAGTCTGCTTGCCCTTGTTCCAGGACTGGTTAGGTTTCCAGCCTTGTCTGTAGCGAGCAACAGCTCCTTCCTGTTTTGGTGCAGAGGAAGTTGATGCTGCTCCTGCTTTGAAATTACGAAAGGAACGAAAATTAGAACGTCTAGTCTTGGCTTTGGCTTTGTCCTGAGGCAGGGCATGGCCTTTACCTCCTGTAATGTCAGCGATAATCTCTTTCAACCCGGGCCCGAATAAGGTCTGCCCTTTGAAAGGTATATTAAGCAATTTAGACTTAGAAGTAACATCAGCTGACCAGGATTTTAGCCACAGCGCCCTGCGTGCCTGAATGGCGAATCCTGAATTCTTCGCCGTAAGTTTAGTAAGATGTACTACGGCCTCCGAAATGAATGAATTAGCTAGTTTAAGGACTCTAAGCCTGTCCGTAATGTCGTCCAGAGTAGCTGAACCAATGTTCTCTTCCAGAGACTCAATCCAGAATGCCGCTGCAGCCGTGATCGGCGCAATGCATGCAAGGGGTTGCAATATAAAACCTTGTTGAACAAACATTTTCTTAAGGTAACCCTCTAACTTTTTATCCATTGGATCTGAAAAAGCACAGCTATCCTCCACCGGGATAGTGGTACGCTTAGCTAAGGTAGAAACTGCTCCCTCCACCTTAGGGACCGTTTGCCATAAGTCCCTTGTGGTGGCGTCTATTGGAAACATTTTTCTAAATATCGGAGGGGGTGAGAACGGCACACCGGGTCTATCCCACTCCTTAGTAACAATTTCAGTAAGTCTCTTAGGTATAGGAAAAACCTCAGTACTCGTCGGTACCGCAAAATATTTATCCAACCTACACATTTTCTCTGGTATTGCAACTGTGTTACAATCATTCAGAGCCGCTAACACCTCCCCTAGTAATACACGGAGGTTTTCCAGTTTAAATTTAAAATTTGAAATATCTGAATCCAGTCTGTTTGGATCAGAACCGTCACCCACAGAATGAAGTTCTCCGTCCTCATGTTCTGCCACCTGTGACGCAGTGTCTGACATGGCCCTAATATTATCAGCGCACTCTGTTCTCACCCCAGAGTGATCACGCTTACCTCTTAGTTCTGGTAATTTAGCCAAAACCTCAGTCATAACAGTAGCCATATCCTGTAAAGTGATTTGTAATGGCCGCCCAGATGTACTCGGCGCTACAATATCACGCACCTCCCCCCCTCCCCCTCACACACAGCAGTGAGGGAGAACAGAAACTGTCAGAAAAACAGATTAAGCAACTGCCAAGTGGAAAAATAGTGCCCAAACATTTATTCACACAGTACCTCAGCAAATGAAAACGATTTTACATTCCAGCAAAAACGTTAAACATAATCTCTAGTTATTAAACAGCTTTATGTATTTCTTACAGTGTAATTCTAGTGAAGTACCATTCCCCAGAATACTGAAGTGTAAAGTATACATACATGACATTATATCGGTATGGCAGGATTTTCTCATCAATTCCATTGTCAGAAAATAAAAACTGCTACATACCTCTATGCAGATTCATCTGCCCGCTGTCCCCTGATCTGAAGTTTACCTCACTCCTCAGATGGCCGAGAACAGCAATATGATCTTAACTACTCCGGCTAAAATCATAGCAAAACTCTGGTAGATTCTTCTTCAAACTCTGCCAGAGAGGTAATAACACACTCCGGTGCTATTTTAAAATAACAAACTTTTGATTGAAGATATAAAACTAAGTATAATCACCATAGTCCTCTCACACATCCTATCTAGTCGTTGGGTGCAAGAGAATGACTGGGAGTGACGTAGAGGGGAGGAGCTATATGCAGCTCTGCTGGGTGAATCCTCTTGCACTTCCTGTTGGGGAGGAGTGATATCCCAGAAGTAATGATGACCCGTGGACTGATCACACTTAACAGAAGAAATAACAGCAACCTGTGTGGATGTCTTACCAGAGCGTGTTTTATACACTAAGTGCCTGGTCTCAGAGACTCAATATATCCTTAATAGTATTGGGCCCCCATACTTTTCACTTGTGAAATTCCTTTGTTACAGCCACTTAGTTGTTGCGGCACATGCTATGTTTATAGTGATAAGTTTGGTATAATCCTGTTATACTTTCTATTTAGTGACAAAGTTGAAGCAGCACCAGCTTGAAGTATTCTTTAAACCTTTATTTCATCAGCGACATATAAAAACAACAACGATGTTTCGGTCAGAACCTGACCTTAATCATGTTTTTATATGTCTCTGATGAAATAAAGGTTTAAAGAATACTTCAAGCTGGTGCTGCTTCAACTTTGTCACTATACCTTTTGGGGTGAGTGCATGGACCCCACTAGCGTGCACCTTTGGTCTGGTTGATGAGTGCTGGGATTTTCTGTTCTTTCTACATTATACTTTCTATTTAGCAATACAAGCTTGTTAGCTGCTATAATATATAGCGGTTTCATATGATACATAGTTACATTGTAATTATATCAGTTTAAATAGGTTAAGCTCAAATTTTCTCGCATTTCTCTATATGTTGTAAGTTAGAAGAGATTTATCTAGCTATAACTTGGTGTGCATTCTGAGCATATTTAACTTATTCTGGTAACATATGGTCATATTAGTATTTTGTGGTATTCTCTAGCTTTAGTGCTATCATTTCACAGTACCTAGTGTAGGAATGTTCAATTTTAATTGTATGTTGAGTTTTGTTTTTTGGAAATAGGGTGGAGGATAGACGGTCTAGAATGGCAAAACTACAACCTAAGTAGTAATAAATGTTTGAAATCACTGTGCAGCCATTGTCCTTCTTTGATTGAATGTTAATGTTTTCAATCCTCTCTTCTTAAGGTTAATCATATATTATTTTGGGACAGCTTGCACGGATAATAAACAAATTGGAATTGTAGGTGTGCACCTCTTTGTTTAAAGCTTTTTTGCTGTAACTATGTATATATACTGTATATATATATATATATATATATATATATGTGTGTGTATGTATATATATATATATATATATATATATATATATATATATGTATTCATATATATATATATATATGTATATATGATTGGAAAGGACCTGGAGATCCAGCAAGACCCTTGCAAATAAAACGGCCTACAAAGAAGTAATCACTACCCACCACCACCTCATCAAAACCACCAAGAAGACAGCCATCCAAGACAGAATCAACGCCAATGTCCACAACAGCAAGGAGCTATTCACAGTCATCAAGTAATTCTCCAATCCCAACAGCGACACCAACGACATCCCGCCCTCCCAGGACCTCTGCAATAACCTTGCAATGTACTTCCACCGCATCACATATTCAACAAAACGGGTTACACCATCACCCCGAGCTCTGCAGCACCATCAACTGCTCCATCAAAACCGGCACCTTCCCAGATGATTGGAAGCATGCAGACCCATACTAAAAAAAACCATGGCTGACCCCAATGATCTGAAGAACTACCGCCCCATCTCTCTGCTCCCTTTTGTGGCCAAAGTCATCGAGAAGTCCATCAACGTTCAACTCATTGACCACATCAAGGTCAACCACACCCTGGAACCCTCCCAATCCAGTTTCAGGAGCAACCACAGCACTAAGACCACCCTCCTCGTCGCCACAGGTGACATCCTCGCTCTACTCGACCGAGGAGAGACGCCGCCCTCATTCTCCTAGACCTCTCAGCAGCATTCAACACTGTCTCCCACCTCCCCCTCCACCAGCATATGTGACAAAGCCCTGGAATGGATCACCTCCTTCCTCACTGTCAAAACCCAGAAAGTTAGACTCCCACCCTTCACCTCCAATCCCACAGAGATCAGCTGCGGTGTACCCCAAGGCTCTTTGCTGAGCCCCACCCTATTCAACATCTATATGGACCCTCTTGCCACTATCACCCAACGACACAACCTCAACATCGTCTCCTATGCCGACGACACACAGCTAATCATCTCACTCACCAGTGACCTCACCACCACCAAGAGAAACATCCACAAAGGGCTGAAAGCAGTGGCCACCTGGATGAGCTACAACTGCCTAAAGCCCTAAAGTCCTCCTCCTTGATCCCACCATATCCGCCTGGAATAACTCCTGGTGGCCCACAGCCCTCGGACACCCTCCAACCCCCACCGACCATGCACAAAATATAGACATCAACCTGGACCGACTCATCGCTCTCCATGGACCAAAAAATCAACGCTGTCTCCTCTACATGCTTCCACAAACTCCACCTGCTGTGAAAGATCTTCAAATGGATCCCAACCAAGACCAGGAAGTCTGTCACCCACGCCCTTGTCAGCAGCTGACTGGACTACGGCAACGCACTCTATGCTGGCTCCACCATCAAGCTCCAAAAGAGACTCCAGCGCATCCAGAACGCCTCGGCCTCGGCTCCCCATCAACAAAAGAATAACATTTAAGCTTCTCAACCACGCATTCAAGGCCCTCCACAACATCGGTCCCAAATACATGAACCACAGTGTTACCTTCTACACCCCCACCAGACAACTTCAATCGACCGACCAAGCCCTTGCAGTCATCCCCCACATCAGAAAAACCACAGCGGGAGGCAGATCCTTCTCTCACCTGACAGCCAAGACTTGGAACACCCTCCCGCTGCACCTCAGACAAGCTACCGCCCTAACTAAGCTCAGAAAGGACCTCAAGACCTTGCTCTTCGACTGAACTGCAACCCTCAGCACCTTGAGACCCTTATGGGTGAATAGCCACGCTTTACAAGAACCCAATAGATAGATAGATAGATAGATAGAGATTTGTGTATATATAAATATGTATATATATATAGATATATATATAGATATATGTAGATATATATGAGTATATTATAAGATATATATACAATGGTATGAATAAAGTTGCAAGAAGAAGAATAAAATGTCTTCATTTAATAGACATTCAGGATAAAGATTTAGATATATAAGGATATTCACAACATGAATGGCCTTTTTTTCACATTTCAAAATGTAAAACACATTTAAACACTCAAACATTTTATAAAATCATATAAATACTATTTTACATATTATAGGCATCTATAAATATGAATATTTAGATTAAAAGTGGAGTGCTATTGATAGGGTGCATTATCACTATCTCAGGACCATGCTAAGATTTGGTATTAGAAGTCCATGGTAAAACAGAATAACCAGAAAATATTTTGCATGGCTGACATCCCTTTAGCACACCCTAAATTTTCAATGGATAGTGCAGCCCCGCTAAACATTGATTAAATTAAGTTGTGAGTTATACGTGTCTTGAGACCTAAAGAAAATTGTTAGACTAGTAAAAAGTATATCAAAACACATGCAAACATATTAAATTATTACACTCATACACTATATATATATATATATATATATATATATATATATATATATATATATACATACCAGTGTGTATATATATGTATATATATATATATATATATATATATATAGTGTAAGCGAAAGCCAGAACAGGCTTTAGTAGCATGCCCTATAGAAGTATATGAGGTGACTTTGGAAATTGGAGATAAAAATGTTTTTAGAATAGGGGTTGTATATAGGCCTCCATTGCAGGATGAAAAACTGGACAATCTGTTATTAGATGAAATAACCAAAATGACCATGAAGGGTAAGGTTATAGTACTGGGGGACTTTAATTTGCCAGATATAGACTGGAAGATTCCTTCTGCTAGATCGGCTAGAAGCAGGTATATTCTTGAATCTCTGCTAGGGGAATCACTTGAACAATTAGTCAAGGAACCAACTCGTAAGGAAGCTATATTAGATCTAATACTTACAAACAGTGATACAGTTTCAGATGTGTCTGTAGGTGAGAACTTAGGATCCAGTGATCATCAATCTGTTTGGTTTAGTATTCATGTTCAGGAACTGTCCACCCAGACTAAAACAAAAGTTTTAGACTTTAGGACGGCAGATTTTTCATTAATGGGAGAATACCTAAAAAACTATTTAAAGGGGAAAACTCTTATTACAGGGGTTCAAGAACAGTGGGAATTTGTGAAAGGTGCCATTTTAGATGCAACCGCACACTGTATTAGACATGTCTGTAAAAGTAAAAGAAAGCGGAAACCAATTTGGTTTTCCAAAGAAGTAGCACATGCTGTAAAGACAAAAAAGATAGCTTATAAAAATTACAGACACACACAAGCAGATGATGATATGAAAATATGGAGACTCCAACAAAAAAAGACTAAGCAGTTAATTAGGAAGGTTAAAGCTCATGCAGAAGAGAAGATAGCACAGTCAGTAAAACATGGGGACAAAACATTCTTTAGATATATCAGTGAAAGAAGAAAAAAAAGGTAGGAATAGTAAAATTGAAATCAGTTGATGGTAGAATAATAGAAGGAGATAAGCAGATTGCAGACTGTCTCAATGATTACTTCTGTTCTGTTTTCACTAAAGATTGTGAAGATACAATGTCTACATTAAGGGATGCTACGCAAAATAGAAACAAGCTTAACAGTAATCTTTTTACAGAGGATGAGGTTTTTTTTAGCATTATCAAAAATAAATGTTACAAAGGCAGTGGGTCCTGATAATATTCATCCAAGGGTTTTAAAAGAACTTCGATCAGTGCTAACTGTCCCATTAACTAATCTGTTTAATCAGTCACTATTAACAGGAGCTGTCCCAGATGATTGGAAAATAGCAAATGTAATACCTCTTCATAAAAAGGGCAGTAGAGAAGAATCTGGCAACTACAGACCAGTTAGTTTAACTTCAGTAGTAGGGAAATTAATGGAAAGCCTCTTAAAAGAAAGAATTATGACTTACATAAAGACAAACAATTTAGAGGACCAAAATCAGCATGGTTTTACTTCAGGGAGATCATGTCAGACTAATCTAATTGACTTCTTTGATTATGTAACAAAAGTATTAGACAAGGGAGGAGCAGTTGATGTAGCATATCTAGATTTCAGCAAAGCATTTGACACCGTCCCACACAATAAACTTATTCACAAACTATATCTCCTTGGTCTAGATTCAAAAATTGTGAACTGGGTGGAATGCTGGCTTAAAGGGACATTATACACTCATTTTTTCTTTGCATAAATGTTTTATAGATAATCTATTTATATAGCCCATAAAGTTTTTTTTTTAAATTAATGTATAGTTTTGCTTATTTTTAAATAACATTGCTCTGATTTTCAGACTCCTAACCAAGCCCCAAAGTTTTATGTGAATACGCTCGACTACCTACTCCAGCTTGCTCCTGTTTGTGTAAAGGGTCTTTTCATATGCAAAAGAAGGGGGAGGGGGGGGGAGTGTCTTATTTGTCACTTGCAGTGGGCTTTCCAGCTACCTTTTCAACAGAGCCAAACTGACAGCTTCTAAGTAAGTTTTTAAACAGTTTTATACTGGATTTTTATATCAGTATCTGTGCATATTATTCTTTATAGTAGTGTCTATTACATGCAGTTATATGAAAATGAGTGTATACTGTCCCTTTAAGGACAGAAAACAAAGTGTCTTAGTAAATGAAGTTCATTCAGCAGAGGGGGCTGTTACTAGTGGTGTTCCTCAGGGGTCAGTTCTGGGGCCTGTTTTGTTTAACATATTTATCTGCGATATCAGCAAAGGGCTACAGGGGAAAGTATGTCTCTTTGCAGATGATACAAAAATTTGCAACAGAGTGGATGTTCCAGGGGGGGGTAGACAAAATGAGAAGTGATATACAACAATTGGAGAATTGGACAAATGACTGGGATCTAAAGTTTAACACAGCAAAGTGTAAAATAATGCATTTAGGGAAGAAAAATCCAAATGTTAATTACAGACTCAATGACACTTTACTGACTGTTACAGACGAGGAACAGGATTTGGGAATTATTATTTCAGATGATTTAAAACTTAGTAAACAATGTAGTAATGCAGCGAGTAAGGCTAGCAGAATGCTTGGATGTATTGGTAGAGGTATTTGCAGCAGAAATAGTAAGGTTCTTATGCCACTTTATAGATCATTAGTTAGGCCTCATCTTGAGTATTGTGTGCAGTTCTGGAGGCCATATCTTCAGAAGGATATTAACAAACTTGAATCTGTGCAAAGGAGGGCTACCAAAATGGTACATGGTCTAAAAAATAAAACTTACCAGGATAGGCTCAATGACCTAAATATGTATAGCTTAGAGGAGAGAAGGGAAAGAGGTGATATGATAGCAACTTTCAAGTACATTAAAGGGTTTAGTAAAACTGAGGCTGTGGGTATTTTACATAAAATGGAAAATTCAAGAACAAGGGGTCATGAGCTCAAGCTAAAGGGTAGTAGATTCAGGAGTAATTTGAGGAAGCACTTCTTTACAGAAAGAGTGATTGATTTATGGAATAAACTTCCTCAAGAGGTAGTAGCAACAAACACTGTGGGGGACTTTAAAAATGCATGGGACAAGCATAGGGCTATCCTACGAACTAGATAAGTTTATACTGTTAGGTAAGGTCGGGCAGACTTGCTGGGCCTATGGCTCTTATCTGCCGTCAATATCTATGTTTCTATGAAAGGGAGTTAGCGCAGCTGCGCTGTGTTAGCGCAGCTGCGCAAGAAAAAAAGCATTAATATTTTTGAGATCCACTTGTAAACTAGCCCTTAATATTCTAAATACACACATTTTAGATATTAAAGTAATAATTAAGAATTCATAATTAAATGTGTTGTGTAAAACCGTGATAAAAAATAAAAACATAGGAATCTGACACAGATGTAAAGAAGTACATTTTTAAAAATCAAAAGTGAATGTTGCAAGCACAAAACCCAGTGTTGGAACAACATACTCTGAAAAGTTAAAGGGATATACCAGACACATTGGTGCATTTCCATTTTGATAAGAAACGGCGTGGCTGTGAGAGAGAAAGAGCAAAAGATGCGGAGGAGAGCAAAAGAGGGGGGGGAGAGCAAAAGAGGGGGGAAGAGAGAGAGAGCAAAAGAGGGGGAAGAGAGAGCAAAAGAGGGGGGAAGAGCAAAAGAGTGTGGGGCGAGAGAGCAAAAGAGTGTGGGCGAGAGCAAAAGAGGGGGGAGAGAGAGAGAGCAAAAGAGGTGGGGAGAGAGAGAGCAAAAGAGGGGGGAGAGAGAGCAAAAGAGAGGGGAGAAAAAGCAAAAGAGGGTGGGTGGAAAGAGCAAAAGAGGGGGGGGGAGAGAGCAAACGAAGGGAAGAGAGAGCAAAAGAGAAGGAGAGCAAAAGAGGGGGAGAGAGAGCAAAAGGGGGGGAAGAGAGGGTGGGAGAGAGAGAACAAAAGAGAGGGTGGGAAAGAGAGAGAGCAAAGGAGAGGGTGGGGGAGAGAGAGCAAAAGAGAGGGGTCGAGAGAGAACAAAATAGAGGGGGAGAAAGAGCAAAAGAGGGGGGAGAGAAAGAGCAATAGAGGGGGGAGAGAGCAAAAGAGTGGGGAGATATAGAGCAAAAGAAGGGGAGAGAGAGCAAAAAAGGGGGGAGAGAGAGCAAAAGAGATGGATGAGAGAGAGCAAAAGAGAGGGGATAGAGCAAAAGAGAGGGGGAGAGAGAGAGCAAAAGAGAGGGGGAGAGAGCCAAAGAGAGAGAGAGCAAAAGAGAGGGGGGGAGAGAGAGAGAGAGAGAGAGAGGGAGAGAGAGAGAGAGAGAGAGAGAGAGAGAGAGAGAGAGCAAAGGAGAGGGTGGGAGAGAGAGTGGGGGAGAGAGAGAGAGAGAGAGAGAGAGAGAGAGTGCAAAAGAGAGCTGGAAAGAGAAAGAGCAAGAGAGAGCAAAAGAGAGGGGGATAGAGAGAGAGCAAAAGAGGGGGAGAGAGAGCAAAAGAGAGGGGGATTGAGAGAGCAAATGATAGGGGGAGAGAGAGCAAAAGAGAGGGGGAGAGAGACAGCAAAAGAGAGGGGGGAGAGAGAGAGAGCAAAAGAGAGGGGGAGAGAGAGAGTGCAAAAGAGAGGGGGAAAAGAGAGAGCAAGAGAGGGGGAGAGAGAGCAAAAGAGAGAGGAAAGAGAGAGAGAGAGCAAGAGAAGGGGGAAATAGAGAGAGAGAAAAAGAGAGGATGGGAGAGAGAGAGCAAAAGAGAGGGAGAGAGAGAGAGAGAGAGAGAGAGTGCAAAAGATAGCTGGGAAGAGAAAGAGCAAGAGAGAACAAAAGAGAGGGGGAAAGAGAGAGAGCAAAAGAGGGGGAGAGAGAGCAAAAGAGAGGGGGAGAGAGAGCAAAAGAGAGGGGGAGAGAGAGAGTAAAAGAGAGGGGGAGAGAGAGAGTAAAAGAGAGGGGGAGATAGAGAGCAAAAGAGAGGGGGGAGAGAGAGAGAGCAAAAGAGAGGGGGGAGAGAGAGAGCACAAAAGAGAGGTGGAAAAGAGAGAGCAAGAGAGGGGGAGAGAGAGCAAAAGAGAGGGGGAAGAGAAAGAGAACAAGAGAAGGGGGAGATAGAGAGAGAGCGAAAGAGAGGGGAGAGAGAGAGAGCAAAAGAGAGGGGGGAGAGAGAGAGCAAAAGAGAGGGGGAGAGAGAGCGCAAAAGATAGGGGAGAGAGCGCAAAAGATAGGGGAAGAGAGAGTGCAAAAAAGAGGGTGGAGAGCAAAAGAGGGGGGATAGAGAGAGCAAAAGAGAGGGGATAGAGAGAGCAAAAGAGAGGGGGAGAGAGAGCAAAAGAGAGGGGGGGAGAGAGAGAGAGCAAGGGGTGAGACCGCTGTACTGCAAAAAGTGGCCCGTTTACACGAGCTTTAGTACTTATATATATATATATATATATATATATATATATACATACAGTATATATATATATATATATTCCAAAAGAAATGGTCGCACTCTCAGGTCTTTTAGTGAAAAATCGTGGTAAATTTTAATGAAACGTTTTCGGGGTATTCTTCCCCATCATCAGTATGCTACCATTGGTGTCAGGTTGTGCGTGAAGGTCAATTTAGGGTCAGACTGCACTATTGGCCAGTGTTCTCTTAGTATGTTACCAGCTTGTGTGGTGTTCGGTGAAAACGTTGTTGCCATTATCAATTTGTTCAGCTTCTCTGTCAGATTCCCCTTATGTATCAGGCTGTCCTGAGAGTGTGGAAGGACTTGTTTTAGGGTACTGTCAAGTATCTGTTGCTTGTATCCCCGCTGTAAGAATTTGTCTCGCATGAGCTGTAGCTGTGAGACCCCTGTGGCTCTGTTTGAATTATTCCGCATTACTCTAGTCATCTGTGATTTGACTATCCCTTTTAATAGGGCTGGGGGGTGACAGCTTGTTGCACTTAAAATGGAATTTTTATCAGTAGGCTTGCTGTAGAGTGTGGTGCCTAAGGAATTACCATCTATGTAGATAGTGAGGTCTAGGAATTGTATCTCTTTATGGGAGTAAGGGAGATGTAATTTAGACAATAGGGAACAATGCACATACATATATATGAGCCTATGAGCAGTGCAGGAGGCACCGGCTAAATAAATTCACGCAATTGTAACAATACGTAGAATAAGTTACACTGTCAATAATGGCACAGAGTTTGAAACACTATTACATACTTTAGTAACGTAATTTATTAACACAGTAAGTTTGTATCGATATTATAACATTATAAGCTTTGTATAGAAATGAGGATACCGGATACAATACTGCACTTAACACTTCCGGTTCACATAGTGGAACGCAAACATGCGATCCACACACACACTGTTTGGCGCCACCACGGGCAGATGACCATTGGAGGGTAACACTGTACAACTGATGGGTTTTTATATATATATATATATATACAGTATATATATATATATATATATATATATATATTCACACACAGGAGAGCACTCTCACTTTCAAAAGCCAGGGTGCTAGTAACAAATAGAATACAGGTAACAAAAACTTGCACTCACTGGTCTTATATCAAAACACGCTTTACTGTCATGTTTCTGAGGAAGGGGATACTCTGTCTCCGAAACGTCACGGTAAAGTGTGTTTTGATATAAGACCAGTGAGTGCAAGTTTTTGTTACCTATATATATATATATAGTTCAAGCGAAAGCCAGAACAGGCTTTTGTAGCATGCCCTAAAGAAGTCTATGGGGAAAGGGAGTTAGCGCGGCTGCGCTGTCCAACCTACAGATGTTAGGGCATCTGTAGCTTGCATGTTCCACTTGTAATATGAGCACAAGAATAAAAGCACTATTGATTTAATTAGAGCTCTGTTAGCACTCAATAGCATTAATATTTTTGAGATCCACTTGTAAACTAGCCTTTAATATTCTAAATACACAAATTTTAGATATTAAAGTAATAATTCAGATTTTATAATTAAATGTGTTGTGTAAAACCGTGATAAAAAATAAAAACATAGGAATCTGACACAGATGTAAAGAAGTACATTTTTAAAAATCCCAAGTGAATGTTGCAAGCACAAAACCCAGTGTTGTAACAGCATACTCTGAAAAGTTAAAGGGATATACCAGACACATTGGTGCATGGTGCATTTCCATTTTGATAAGAAACGGCGTGGCTGTGTGAGAGAGAGCAATAAAGGGGGGAAGAGAGAGAGCAAAAGATGGGGGAGAGAGAGCAAAAGAGGGGCATGTAATTCTAAACAATTTTCCAGTTTACTTTTATCACCAATGTTGCTTTGCTCTCTTGGCATTCTTAGTTGAAAGCTAAACCTAGGAGGTTCATATGCTAATTTCTAAGGCCGCCTCTTCTGTCATGGCATTTTGACAGTTTTTCACCACTAGTGGGTGTTAGTTCATGTGTGCCATATAGATAACACTGTGCTCACGCAAGTGGAGTTCCTAGGAGCCAGGACTGATTGGCTAAAATTAATTTCTTTCAAAAGAACTGAAATAAGGGGGCAGTTTGCAGAGGCTTAGATACAAGATAATCACAGAGGTAAAAATTATATTTATAAACTGTGTTGGTTATGCAAAACTAGGGAATGGGTAATAAAGGGATTATCTATCTTTTAAAACAATAAAAATTCTGGTGTAGACTGTTCCTTTAATTCTCTATGGTATTCCAATCTACTAGAAGCAAGGTCTTTAAAATTAGTTAGAGTGAGAACAATATCTTGAGTTTTAATGTAAAAAGGTTTAGTTATACATAGTAAAACAACTTTTCTATATACTTTTATTATTTACTTTGCCCCATTTGGTGTAATGTAGCTCTGAAAATTGGGGCTTTTTAATTTTCAGAGCTGAATATGCACACAGCAGACTGCTCAAGGCTAACCCTGCTACATATATTTCCCTAATTAGTTTAACAGATAAGAACGGCAAAACAATGCACTGTATACTAAGAATATGACTGTGGGTAGGCTTGCTGTCTGCTGGACAGATAGCCCAGCATGTTAAGGCACTGTGGCTGAGCTCTGTAGCAACCCAAGGATTGCAGGATCGATCCCCGGCGAGGTCCACTCAGCCTTTCATCCTTCTTAGGTCGATAAAATGAGCAGGGCCTTGAGACCCTTACGGGAGATTAGCCGCTCTTTACAAGTATCTAATACATACATACTCTAAGATAGGCTCCTCGAAATAAGGCACGTGATGGGTGGAGTTAAGCTGTTAAATTAATTGCAGCAAATGAGATGTTAATTTTTAAAAATGTTTAGCCTAAGCTGATATGTTATTCTATAACAAGACGGCGGAAATGTCATTTGACAGGTGTTTACTGTTCTTTTAAGGGACAGCATTCCCTTGGACTACTCTCTTAACACCCGATGACCAAAAATACTAAGAGTCGACGAGATATTCAAATGGTATCCATTGCCATGTCAAGAAAGCAGGCAAAATATTCCAAACAACTCACATCAGTGTTTAACCTCTTAAGGACATGTGACAGAATTTTTCCGTCATAAAACAATTGAGCAAACTGAAAGCTGTGTCCTTAAAGGGTTAAAGGCAGCATCACCAAGAGGCGTTTTACAATACATCGCAATGGGTGGAGATGCTGGCGAAATATTCCAAACAGCACCACCACCAACACTGACAATGTAAAGTAAAGAATCCCTTTTAAATATATCACCAAACCTAATAAACATACCTATTAACCCCTAAACTTACATAGCCCCCACCACAATAAACTCCCTACACTACTTAATCCCATAACCGCAATACCCTACTGCAAACTACCCCTAATCTATTAACCTCCTAACCACTAATACCCCACAACAAACTATCCCTTCATTACTTAACCCCCTAACCACCAATACCCCAATGCAAACTACCCCTAACCAGTGTTCCCTCTAAGGCCAGTTTTGTGAGCGACCTTGCAGTGAAACAGTTAATTGGAGCAATTAGCAAACACGACACAATGCATACTGCAAGGTGTGGTTTCTTTAATAACTGCTTCACTGCTGGGCCGCTCACAAAACTGGCCTTAGAGGAAACACTGCCCCTAACCTATTAAAGGGACAGTATACTATAAAATTGTTTATCCCTTAATGTGTTTCTAATTACCTTTTTTACCAGCTGCAGAGTATAAAATGTATGAGATTTGCTTTTTTAAGGCTTATTTGTGTATATGAATTAGCTGATTTTGTGTTTTGAAGCCACAACCTAATAAAATGGGTGGAGCTTGTAGGTATAATCAAATCTCATTACCTTATCACATTGTGTACATATGCCTTTTTTATCTTATATCTGTCCATAAACCAATCACCAATACTTAGAGAGAACAATGGAAAATTAACATTTTATTACCTTATCTCTTCTATAAGCTACTGGGAGTGTAATTTCTTCTGCTGCTATGTTAACACAGCTTGGCCTCGTGGTTAAAAACTTTCAGGATGGGTGGAGATACCACAGGCTAAATAAAGTAATTCAAATGCCAATATAAGGGTAATGGAAATACTTGTGCAAAACAGAATGAGAAGCAGTCTGCCAGGAACGAACAGCAGCATCAATAGCTTGTTCTATGGCCCGGTTGCCACCTGGTAGTAGCATCTTTCTGCCCAATTGTGCTTTTCACAGAGGAAAACTTTCCTGTAGTATATCAGTCTGATCCCGCCGACATGGTCAGTCCAGCTCCGAAATACCAGGCAATTCTCCTCTGAACAAGGAACATGACAACCCCAGACGATCGTTTCGGCCTCCTTTGGGCCTCGTCAGTGAGGTGCAGCCATATCCCTCTAAGCACATTGGGCAAGGAGTCCACGTCTGGTTTCCCCCATCACCCACAGGGAGACTATCCCCAGGGTCATATTTACATATGCAAAACAGAATGAGAAGCAGTCTGCCAGGAACGAACAGCAGCATCAATAGCTTGTTCTATGGCCCGGTTGCCACCTGGTAGTAGCATCTTTCTGCCCAATTGTGCTTTTCACAGAGGAAAACTTTCCTGTAGTATATCAGTCTGATCCCGCCGACATGGTCAGTCCAGCTCCGAAATACCAGGCAATTCTCCTCTGAACAAGGAACATGACAACCCCAGACGATCATTTCGGCCTCCTTTGGGCCTCGTCAGTGAGGTGCAGCCATATCCCTCTAAGCACATTGGGCAAGGAGTCCACGTCTGGTTTCCCCCATCACCCATAGGGAGACTATCCCCAGGGTCATATTTACATATGCAAAACAGAATGAGAAGCAGTCTGCCATGGAAATACTTGTAAACAATTTAATACACTCCAGCAGGTAAAGTGGATCATTGGGAACAAATTAAAGGGGAGAAAATGTTTGAGTAATCTGTCCCTTTGATCCTCTAATATGTCCATTGCAAACTACCCCTACACTACTTAACTCCCTAACAGCTAACACCCCCAAAAGACCCCTAACCTAAGACCCCCTAAGTTACACAAAGTTAAAAAAAAACACTAACAGTACCAAAAATAAAAAAATTACCAAAAAAAAAAAAAAAAAGAATAAGCCTATCCTAAAACTAAAGAACCCTTTTAAAAAAAGCCCACTGCTAAAAAAAAACCCTATACTAACACTAAAACCTACTCTAAAATGGCCCTGAAAAGGGCATTTGTGCCCTAGTTATGTGATAATCTCTTTTGCATCCAAAATACCATACACTAAAACCAAAGTAAAACCCACCCAAAAAAACTATCTTTAAAAACCCTTTCCTAAAAAAAGATGCTTTGAAAAGTATATCAGTGATTAAGCTCCTTTGCTGAAAAGTACATCAGTGATTAAGCTCTTTTGCTGAAAAGTACATCAGCGATTAAGCTCTTTTGCTGAAAAGTACATCAGCGATTAAGCTCTTTTGCTGAAAAGTACTTCAGTGATTAAGCTCTTTTGCTGAAAAGTACATCAGTGATTAAGCTCTTTTGCTGAAAAGTACATCAGTGATTAAGCTCTTTTGCTGAAAAGTACATCAGTGATTAAGCTCTTTTGCTGAAAAGTACATCAGTGATTAAGCTATTTTGCTGAAAATGGCATCAGTAATTTAGCTATTTTCTTTATTAAAAAAAACAAAACTTAAAAAAGATGTCCTGAAAATTGCATCAGAGATTTAGCTATTTTGCTAATCCTTAACATAAAGGGCCATTATATACTTGTTTTTTCTTTGCATAAATGTTTTGTAGATGATCTATTTATATAGCGCATAAAGTTGTTGTTTTTTTTTTAAATGTATAGTTTTGCTTATTTATAAATAACATTGCTCTGATTTTAAGACTCCTAACCAGGCCCAATGTTTTAGGAGAATACTAACGTATACCTACTCTAGCTTGCTTCTGTTTGTATAAAGGGTCTTTTCATATGCAAAGGAAGGGGGAGGGGGGAGTGTCTGATATTTCCCACTTGCAGTGGGTGTTCCTGTAACCTTTTAAACAGAGCTAAACTGGAAGCTTCTAAGTAAGTTCTTAAATGGTTTTATACTGGATTTTTATTTCAGTATCTGTGCATATTATTCTTTATTGTAGTGTCTATATTACATGCAGTTATATGAAAATTGGTGTATACTGTCACTTTAACCCCACCCCCCAAAAAAATCCCTAATCAAAAAGTTAATACTCATAAACTTGAAGCAGGCTCCTTAGGTGGGCTCCTCTTCTGTCTTTTTCCATGGTGGTGCTCCTCTAGGACTGTCCTCTTCCATCCATCTTCTGATCGTCAACCCAAATCTTCTTCTTTTCTTCTGATCTTCCATTTGATGTCCACTTCATGCTGTCTCTGCAGCACTCTTAATATTTAATGCAAGATTCCCCTTACATAGGGGTGCCCTTACATTTCTATTGGCTATTTTTTGAATTCTTAGTCCAATCAGACAATATAAAAATCTTTCATTCTATTGGATGATTGGACTAAGAATGAAAAAATAAGCCAATTGAAATGCAAAAGCACCATTTTATAAGGGGGAACCTTGCATTCAAGCTTTAGTGTGCTACACTTTGCATAAATGTTTTGTAGATGATCTATTTATATAGCGCATAAAGTTGTTGTTTTTTTTTTAAATGTATAGTTTTGCTTATTTATAAATAACATTGCTCTGATTTTAAGACTCCTAACCAGGCCCAATGTTTTAGGAGAATACTAACGTATACCTACTCTAGCTTGCTTCTGTTTGTATAAAGGGTCTTTTCATATGCAAAGGAAGGGGGAGGGGGGAGTGTCTGATATTTCCCACTTGCAGTGGGTGTTCCTGTAACCTTTTAAACAGAGCTAAACTGGAAGCTTCTAAGTAAGTTCTTAAATGGTTTTATACTGGATTTTTATTTCAGTATCTGTGCATATTATTCTTTATTGTAGTGTCTATATTACATGCAGTTATATGAAAATTGGTGTATACTGTCACTTTAACCCCACCCCCCAAAAAAATCCCTAATCAAAAAGTTAATACTCATAAACTTGAAGCAGGCTCCTTAGGTGGGCTCCTCTTCTGTCTTTTTCCATGGTGGTGCTCCTCTAGGACTGTCCTCTTCCATCCATCTTCTGATCGTCAACCCAAATCTTCTTCTTTTCTTCTGATCTTCCATTTGATGTCCACTTCATGCTGTCTCTGCAGCACTCTTAATATTTAATGCAAGATTCCCCTTACATAGGGGTGCCCTTACATTTCTATTGGCTATTTTTTTAATTCTTAGTCCAATCAGACAATATAAAAATCTTTCATTCTATTGGATGATTGGACTAAGAATGAAAAAATAAGCCAATTGAAATGCAAAAGCACCATTTTATAAGGGGGAACCTTGCATTCAAGCTTTAGTGTGCTACAGAGACAGCATGATGCAGACAGCAGACGGAAGATCAGAAGAAAAGAAGAAGCTTTGGATAGAAGATCTGAAGCTGGATGGAAGAGGACAGCCCCAGAGGAGCACCACCATGAAAGTAAAAGAAGAGGAGCCCACCTAAAGACAAGTTGATGAGTACTAACTTTTGGGGTTTAGCGTTCTTAAGTATACATTTGTTACCTTTAAATTAGCTTAAAAAGATAAAATACTTACCTATAGCACGTTGGGGAGCCAGCAGTCTCCCGCTATCAAAAAAATCAAGATACATTAAAAGACCAGCGAAATACAGGTGGCCCTCGGTTTACGCCGGTTCAATTTGCATCGTTTTAGAATAACAACCTTTTTTTCAGTCATGTGCAGTAATTAAAATAGCCAGTAGGTGGAGCTGTCCGCTTGTTTTTCAGCAAAGTTATGCAACTTAACAGGTCTTAAATTGATCTGTTTATACAGAGCAGACATTAGCTATCGAGCAGCCACTTCCCTATTATCTTCCTGTCCAGCTGCTTGAGGTGAAGGTGCCTAACTGCCTATTAATCACTGCAGATTGAAATGCATAGAATAGGTGCAGAACCAATATTATCTAACATGCTAACAATGCAGAGAACTGATTGCAGAAAAATGCAAGTAAAAAAATGTTTTTGTTCATTAAACTTAGTTTGATGATGATGCAGTCTGTTGTGTGATTATTTTATTAGGTGCTGTTAGCAAATGTTTTTGTTCATTAAACTTAGTTTGATGATGATACAATCTATATTATTAAGTTTATAATGCTGTTTAGCATTTAAAGTCTTCGTTTCAAAGCTTTAAAAATAATGTATTAGGTGTTACTTATGACAATTTTGAGAGGGGCCTGGAACCTAACTCCCTCACTTCCGATTGACTTACATTATAAACTGGGTTTCAATTTACAATGCTTTCGATTTTCAACCATTCCTCCTGGAACCTAACCCCGGTGTAAACTGAGGGCTACCAGTACAGGTCAGTAAGGAGTAAGAGGAAAGGAGAAAGTCATGAACAGGATGGGGGGGGGGGGAGAAAATGACAGTCCTTGAATGAGATTCCATGAAAAATAAATACATTAGTGTATATGTTACAAAGGTTGCCTGAAAGTCTCTAGGAGTTATAATATCACCAATATAACACTTTGTTGCAAAGAATAAAGGTAACTTTGTTTAGAAACTGCCTGAGAATATTTAGTTTGGAAAAATACAATGTAGAAGAAGCAAAATAATTAAGATACGATGATATACAGATGAGTCTTTTAAGTGGAAAACAAACTCTAATTTTAGCATCTTATTCAGAGAAATGTATAATGAATTATCTACCACAAACTCCTAAAAAGAAATAAATGCTATTATTTTCACTAGAAACATGTCTAAAGAAAAAAAAATGACAGTAAGCCATTACAATTAAGATTCAATTTTGTACACTGTTAGGAAAGTATGTTTGAATGAGGAAATTCAATTAGCAAAATAATAAAAATAAAAGTCACTCAAAGTGATTTATCTTACACTGGAAGTTTTAAAATATTTAAATATAAATTGCTCTAAAACTAATAGTGAACCATAACCATAGTGGAAACATAACTTATTAAAGGGACAGTACACTGTAAAATTGTTTTTCCATAAATGTATTTTAAATGACTTGTTATACCAACTGCAGAGTATAAAATATTTGAGAAATTGCATTTTCGGGTTTATTTGTGTATCTGAAGTAGCTGGTTTTGTGCTTTGAAACCACAGCCTATTACAATGGGTTGAGCTTCAGGTAATATCAGATCTCATTATGTTATCACTTTTATGTACACAGACTTGCTTCCTTATCTTACATTTGTCTGGAACACCAAAGCTCAATACATAGAGAGAACAATGGAAAATTATCATTTTATTACTTAACTATCATGCCCCCCACTGAGGGTGTAATCTATTCTGCTGGCTGTGTTTACTTAGGCTATTCAATAGCGTATACGCCAGTATCAAAACTTTCAGTATAGGTTGGGAAACCAAAAGCTAAATCAGCTATTTCAAATGCTGAAATATGAGTAAAGGAGCTACTTGCAACCAATTTAATACACTCTAGCAGGTAAAAAGGATCATTGGGGATAATTTAAAGGGGAGAAAGTTTTTGGGTGAACTGTCCCTTTAACCAGGTTACCCAGCAGCATTCCTCTCTGCTATACCTCGCCTAGTACTACGTTGACTGATCACGTCTTGAGTATAAATAAATTAATAATAAATAAACAAGCATTCTAAGAAAAAGCAGCTGGCTCCTTTGAAATCTTTCACAATTTCTTTGTTTTTGGCAAGAGTTTTACCAAGTTTAATGCTGGAAATATACAGTAGGAGCCACCTCTGATGAATTGCTCTTTTGTTCTTTAGCAAATATGCTGTAGCAAACCAAGGAACACTTACAGAGTGTCATACGACTCGTAAAAAAGAAATGTACAATCACATAATCAACTGAAAAGTGTAAAAAGATTCAAGGACACTTTGGGCAGGGTGAGACTTGCGCCCCCCCCCCCCCCGTGCCTCATGGTTTGTGACGGAATGAGAAGGTGCAATGAACCTCTTGTATTTAGTTTAAGAAGATGTGTTTATGGTATCAGAAGGTGTAATATAAAGTGTTTTACTTTATATAGCACACACTGACTGTAGGGACCAGGCCGGTGGGACAAAAAGGGGACAGGGCATACAGATGGAGGAGATTAAGGAGGCTGGGCTGAGAGGCTCCACAAATTTGTCTTGGAACCCACAAATGCTAACGATAGCCCTGCTTTACAGGTAATGTAATAACAAATATATGGTATTGATGCAACCTTCCTCTATCTAACCGAGATTTGTCCCACTGTTCTAACTCATATTGAAATATCTCTCCACATTACCCATTGAAGAAAACTGTAATCACATCAATAATTTGATTATTTCAAGATGAGTTGTTTGTTTGTTTTTAATGTATATATTGAATGCAAAACATTGTACTAATATATTACATTTTGGGCTGTTATATTCCTATCACAACTAACAGGGATAATAATGAAAGAATGTATACCCCCCCCCCATACCCTAAAAAAGGTCATAATTCAGAGTATGCAATTTCAAACATTTTTATTAATTAACTTCTATTATCACATTTTATCTTTTGTTGAAAAACAGAAATGTAAGTTAAGGAGTGTGCATGTGTCTAGGGCACTATATGGTAGCAGTTTTGCAAGAATGCTATCGATTTGCAGGAGCACTTCATGGCAACACTATTTCCTGAAATGTGAGTGCTCCAGACACCTACCTAGGTATCTCTTCAACAAAGAATATTATGTTAAACTGGAAACTTTTTAAAAATTGGATGCTCTGTCTAAATCACAAAATACATTTTTGGGGTTTCATATCAATTTAAAGGGGCAGTTTTCCCAAATTACAATACATTTTTAATGACTTTGCATGCATATGTTAGTGCTGGGCAATAAGTATACATTGTTCTCTAGGGTTAAAAATAATGTTTTCAATAGTCCGTTTTTGCTATGTGTTATGCCCCAAACAGTATTTTCTGGTCATATGACCACTCGGTCGGTCTCCCTGCAGGGGATTACGCATGCGCCCACCTCCATTGTAGCGTCACTGCTAGTGTGGACACAGACCAGTGCTCAATAAATGCACGTCCTTGTTCATCAGTGATTAGTTTTCTACAATGATCATAATATCACGATCATGAAACTCTCAGACTCTCATTACATATTGTATATAAATATATATCGATCATATAACTGGCTTGCAGAGCCAGATATATTTTTCAGAGCCTGTAATATTCAGAGCCATTTAACTGCCAGATCCAAGGTTACACAGCTTGCTATGGCTTGTTATGGCTGTCACATTATTCTTGCTTATATCTTTTTTATTTTTCCAATTGATTTTGACAGTCAGTCCTGCCACTGGGAAAATCTCAGAATGCGCATGTGCATTGCAAACTTTATGTCATTTACATACAATTAAATAAACAACACTGTTTGGCCATGGGGCGGGGCACTATAGCATTCAAGCACAGCACTTTTATTTGGGCATCCAGGGCATCAAGCAAAGCAGCAAGGATGCAAGTAAAAAAGTCAAAAATAATAATAATAATCCTTAATATAATAATTATACTCCCTCATCAATGTGTTATAGCTATTTATCAAGCCCATCAGCCCTAAATAAACTGATCCTTTAAGTATGCAATAGGAAGAGAGTATGGCAAAAAAAAAAGACACAAGCTAAAAAGGTATAAATAAAGCAATATCAGAACATTAAACACATAAATGATTGGGTACCAGTTTGTGGGTGGCATTTCATAATTAAATTCCTAGTTATAATCAAACTCCTTATCTTGTTGAGATAAACTTCACAACTGGATTTGCACAGTATATATATTGACAAGATAAGGAGTTTGAAATCTAAAGAGTTTCGAATTTCAAAGAAATGCTATCCACAGATTTAATTTACAAAAAGTCGTTTAGTGTTTATTCCAAAAATTAGCAAAACAAGTGCTGATTATTTCTGAACAGGAATTGAAACTCCTGTTTAAATATTTACTTTTCTTTTTTTCCTGTTCTGCACCAAGAAAAATACATGGCTGGTCCCTTTTGATCATGTGACTGCATAGAGATAGTGATAGATTCCAATCTAACAGATCTTTTTTTTTCAGATGTGTTTTCATGGTCCATAAAACATTTCAAGAGCTATCTCAATCAGTGTCTTAAGACCAATTTTCAGCACTTTTTTTGGCACTTTAAAACACAAAAACCACATCATATACTTCACATTCAAACAGCCATTATCGAAATGTTTTATCAACAGCTTCCATCTCTAGAACATTACTTTTCCATGTTATCATTCAACTTCAACGAGCTTATCAGATAACCAGGGTCATATGAAAAAAGATAATTGTGCATTCCAGATCCCTTATTGCATTACAGATGTTACCACGCTTATCTATGATGATTGTTTAAAATACTACTATATTTAGTACTTGAGTAGAGGGGGGATTCACATATCATTTACAAAAAAACTATGGCCTAGATTTGGAGTTTGGCGTTAGCCGTGAAAACCAGCGTTAGAGGCTCCTAACGCTGGTTTTAGGCTACCTCCGGTATTTGGAGTCACTCAAAATAGGGTCTAACGCTCACTTTTCAGCCGCGACTTTTCCATACCGCAGATCCCCTTACGTAAATTGCGTATCCTATCTTTTCAATGGGATCTTTCTAACTACGGTATTTAGAGTCGTGTCTGAAGTGAGCGTTAGACATCTAACGACAAAACTCCAGCCGCAGGAAAAAAGTCAGTAGTTAAGAGCTTTCTGGGCTAACGCCGGTTTATAAAGCTCTTAACTACTGTGCTCTAAAGTACACTAACACCCATAAACTACCTATGTACCCCTAAACCGAGGTCCCCCCACATCGCCGCCACTCAATTACATTTTTTTAACCCCTAATCTGCCGACCGCCACCTACGTTATCCTTATGTACCCCTAATCTGCTGCCCCTAACACCGCCGACCCCTATATTATATTTATTAACCCCTAACCTGCCCCCCACAACGTCGCCTCCACCTGCCTACACTTATTAACCCCTAATCTGCCGAGCGGACCTGAGCGCTACTATCATAAAGTTATTAACCCATAATCCGCCTCACTAACCCTATAATAAATAGTATTAACCCCTAATCTGCCCTCCCTAACATCGCCGACACCTAACTTCAATTATTAACCCCTAATCTGCCGACCAGAGCTCACCGCTATTCTAATAAATTTATTAACCCCTAAAGCTAAGTCTAACCCTAACACTAACACCCCCCTAAGTTAAATATAATTTACATCTAACGAAATTAATTAACTCTTATTAAATAAATTATTCCTATTTAAAGCTAAATACTTACCTGTAAAATAAATCCTAATATAGCTACAATATAAATTATAATTACATTGTAGCTATTTTAGGATTAATATTTATTTTACAGGCAACTTTGTAATTATTTTAACCAGGTACAATAGCTATTAAATAGTTAAGAACTATTTAATATTTACCTAGTTAAAATAATTACAAAATTACCTGTCAAATAAATCCTAACCTAAGTTACAATTAAACCTAACACTATACTATCATTAAATTAATTAAATAAAATACCTACAATTACCTACAATTAAACCTAACACTACACTATCAATACATTAATTAAATACAATACCTACAAATAACTACAATGAAATAAACTAACTAAAGTACAAAAAATAAAAAAGAACTAAGTTACAAAAAATAAAAAAAATATCTACAAACATAAGAAAAATATTACAACAATTTTAAACTAATTACATCTACTCTAAGCCCCCTAATAAAACAACAAAGCCCCTCAAAATAAAAAATGCCCTACCCTATTCTAAATTACTAAAGTTAAAAGCTCTTTTACCTTACCAGCCCTGAACAGGGTCCTTTGCAGGGCATGCCCCAAGAAGTTCAGCTCTTTTACCTCTAAAAAAAACATACAATACCCCCCCCAACATTACAACCCACCACCCACATACCCCTAATCTAACCCAAACCCCCCTTAAATAAACCTAACACTAAGCCCCTGAAGATCTACCTACCTTGTCTTCACCATACCAGGTTCACCGATCGGTCCTGAAGAGCTCCTCCGATGTCTTCCATCCGATTGAAGTCTTCATCCAGGCGGCATCTTCTATCGACATCCATCTGGAACGGAGCGGCAGCATCCTGAAGACCTCCGACGCAGAACATCCATCCTGGCCGACGACTGAACGACGAATGACGGTTCCTTTAAATGACGTCATCCAAGATGGCGTCCCTCGAATTCCGATTGGCTGATAGGATTCTATCAGCCAATCGGAATTAAGGTAGGAATATTCTGATTGGCTGATGGAATCAGCCAATCAGATTTAGCTCGCATTCTATTGGCTGATCGGAAGTTAATCCTCCAAGCGGCGCTGAAGAAATCTTCCATCCGATGAAGTCATCATCCAGGCGGCACTGAAGAAAAGTCTTCCATCCGGCCGATGTCATCTTCAAAGAGGCGCTGAAGAGGTCTTCTATCCGGGCGATGTCATCTTCCAAGCCGGGTCTTGAATCTTCCTTCCGCCGACGCGGAACCTCCTTCTTCACCGACGGACTACGACGAATGAAGGCTCCTTTAAGGGACGTCATCCAAGATGGCGTCCCCTCAATTCCGATTGGCTGATAGGATTCTATCAGCCAATCGGAATTAAGGTAGGAAAAATCTGATTGGCTGATGGAATCAGCCAATCAGATTGAGCTCGCATTCTATTGGCTGTTCCGATCATCCAATAGAATGCGAGCTCAATCTGATTGGCTGATTGGATCAGCCAATCGGATTGAACTTGATTCTGATTGGCTGATTCCAACAGATATCTGGACAACTCCAGGGAAAAACCACGTCAAGTAATCTTTAAGTGTTTGAATTTCCAGGACAAGCTTGCCATTTTCAGAGCATACAGAACGGCTAAAGAAGTCATTTATGAAGATCACCGCCTCTTGTTGTTTCAAGATTTTTCGGTGGAAGTCACTAAGAGACGCAGGGATTTTGCCTCACTCTGTTCCACCTTGCATGAACAGGGGCGTAAATTTGCTCTTATGTTTCCAGCTACCCTTAAGATCCAGACCCTTTCCGGTCCAAAAACTTTCACCTCGCCTGCAGCAGCGCAAGCATTTCTGTCTACAGAGAGAAGGCGGGATAATGGTTGATAAGACTCTAACAAGAATCAATGTTCTCTTTTTTTACATAAAATGTATCTTATGACATGTTTGGTCCCTATCTTGCAGAGACCATGGTTGTGGTTAATAGTTCTCAGTTGGTGTGTGTGCCTGTGGGGCTTGGAGGGGGGGCACTTGGACGCCGAGTTCCCTTCTGCTGTTGAGCACTTGCCTCTGTCTGAAATACTCTCTTACGTCATTGACGTTTGCAGGTGTTGCAGTGTCTCCTCTCCGGCCCACATAGGTGACATAGATTTCATAATAAGTATGGTTGTTCATATGGTTTGTTTTCTTAGTACTCTCAATGTTTGCTCTAGTCCCAGCTCCTACACACCCCACCTTATTAAGACTATGCAATACCCCCCACGTCGCATAACCCATGGTTCAGACAGGTATGTTATCGGTAGAGCCCCTACTCATTCTAGGTTTCCCACCCCCTTTCCTGCATGTTTGGCCCTTGACTTGCATCTAGCACCTTTGGATGGCGATCCCCTGTCTGCCTTCCATCTCCTATGGTCCACTGCCATTGGTGTTGCAGAGCTGCTCTGTTCCAGGGGTATTGTTCCTGAATGTATGCTATGTATTCTCCCACCTCAAACTTTGCCTGGCCATTGTTTGTCTGTTCCCTCTCTTCTACCCTGCGCTACACCCCTTGAAGTAGAGCCACTCCTTGAAATGCTGAACATATTTTTCAATACAAATACAATCGTGTTTGGTAATTGTTGGTCCCAATACAGAAAATCTAATCATTGTATATCTGACTCCATTGTCTTGATCTATGCTAAGCCTCTTAAGGTTATTTTAAACTCTGGAATGTTGAAAATATCTTGTACTGTTTATACAGCTGTGGTTGGAAAACTTCGGCCTCAGCATAATACTAATGCCATTTTATGTTCTCGCTTCCTCCATAGCTGCTGTGGACTCTATGCCTGGGGGCCTCTGGCTCCCTCCCCTCCGCCACACTGCCAACCAACGAAGGCTAAACACTGTCATCATATAAACGTAAGTCAAAACTACACAGCACATACATGTATTACCATTATAAGCTTTAGATATGTCACCTCCCATTAAAGTTATTGCTTGGAATGTAGGGGGCATCACATCCCCGGCAAAGAGGAGCATGATTCTTCACCATTTAGACTCATTAAGGGCTGACATAGCTTTACTCCAAGAGACGAAACTAACAGCTGAGGAACATGAGAAATTAAAAATACGCTGGGTTGGACAGGTTATAAGCTCCCCCACAGAGGGTAGGAAGAGGGGGGTTGCAGTCCTAGTGCGCAAAGGTTTGGCAGTTGTTTTTTCTAAGGTAGAGATAGACAAGAAGGGGAGATTTATAATTGCCTTAATTCAAACTGACACTTCCACATACACCCTATGCAATGTTTATGGCCCTAATGCATATGACCCTGACTTTTGGACGAACCTTTTAGCCACATTGACTACATATAACGCTCCTATAATTATGGGAGGTGTTTTCAACTTGGCTCAGGCTCTTCCCCTAGATAGGTTTAGAGACCCTTCTGTCTCAAAAGCTTTGAAGATAAATATGTCTAGATATAAGCTGGAGGTATCCCTTATTGGATCCTTTAAAGAAACTTTGAACCTGGTAGATGTGTGGAGAGCTAGAAACCCTGTTGAGAGAGATTTCACTTGCCTTTCTAAAACGCATCATACCATGTCACGTATTGACTACTTTCTGACTGCACCAAGTATCACGCCACAGATCTCGTTCATAGGTATAGGTCAAGTTACTATTTCAGACCATGC
This sequence comes from Bombina bombina, assembly GCF_027579735.1. NCBI lineage: Eukaryota > Metazoa > Chordata > Amphibia > Anura > Bombinatoridae > Bombina > Bombina bombina. Next base: position 444,100,201 of record NC_069504.1, read on the forward strand.
CCCAGTTACCTTATTCCTTCAGCCTCAGCTTTCTAAGCCTCCAAATAATACTTGGAGATTCCCTCTTCACCTCTATAATAATATTGAGTTTTGTCGCCATTTAAGAGCCTCCTGGACACACTCAAGTGCTCCAGATCTATTTTGGCATGCCTCCAAAGCGGTGATGAGGGGCCACATAACCTCTTTCACAGCGCATCATAACAAGCAGCTTAAGAGGGTGGATGGGGCTCTTCTTTCTCAACTCACTGAGGCTTATAATAACTATCTATCTACCCCTACATTGCTGACTAGGAAAGCGTACTATGACCTTAAACAAACTAGGGATACATACCTCGCTCAACAAGACAATAAAATCAATATCCACAGGCAGGGGCGTTATTATCGGCATGGTAATAAGGCTGGCAGGTTACTCGCCAAGTTGGTTCACTCTTACAAGCCTAAGTCCCAGATCCTAGCCATTAAATCCTAGGGTACCATAACTGTCGATTCTAAAGACATCATGGCCGAATTTGTAGATTATTATACTTCCCTATATTCTAAACAATTAATTCATTCAGAAGCAAAACACAAGTTTTGGGATGCAGTGCAACTCCCTACTCTTACGGAGGACCAGACCTCCCTCTTGAACTCTAGGATACTTCCTCAAGAGGTTCTTAAGGCCATTCGGCAGAACAAGCTGGGCAAGGTGGCGGGCCCTGACGGGCTACCCGCCGAATATTTTAAAATACTGGATGAAGAACTGGCCCCTGTCCTATCTTCCCTATACTCTGCGTACCTGGCAGGCACTGAGCAAATAAATGACAGATTCTCTGAAGCCAACATCTGTCTTTTATTGAAACCCGATAGGGATCCCACTCTTACCTCATCTTATTGCCCCATTTCATTGTTAAATGGAGACTATAAACTTTTGACGAAGATCCTGGCGGATAGATTGGCAACGGTTTTACCACATATAGTCCATGCCGACCAAACTGGTTTTGTAAAGGGCAGATCGTCAGTGTTGAACATCAGGAAAACTCTTGGTGTGGTGACCCATTATTGGTACAACGCACATGCACAATCCCCCTCTCAACTGCCAGATGCTTGCCTTTTGGCGCTTGATGCTGAAAAGGCGTTTGATCGCATTGAGTGGGACCATTTACACACATCACTATCTCACTTCGGTATCCGGGGTAACTTTTCCAACTTTTTGCAGCAATTGTACATGGCCCCCAAGGATTCTCTCATAATAAACGGAGGGCTTTCTCCCTCTTTTGCATTGCAGAGGGGTACGAGACAGGGGTGCCCCCTTTCTCCTCTCCTCTTTGATCTGGCCATCGAGCCCCTAGCATCCTACATCAGACAGCATTGTGCGGGTTTAGACATACGCGGCCGACGGCAGCATCTTTCATTATATGCTGACGATCTGTTGCTCTTCATAGGTGACCCGGGTGCCAATTTACACCCTCTCTTGGATATTATTGAGGAATTTGGCAAGTTCTCAGGATATAAGATTAATATCGACAAATCTGAAGTCACGTGGTTACAGAACTCCTGTAACACAGATCTGGCGGGTACTGGTCTTACAATTACTGACGGCTGCTTTAAATACTTGGGCATTCGCATACATGTCAATCCTCATAAACTATATTCTCTTAATCTTGGTGGGATTGTAAAAGATATTAAACAAATGTTGCTGAGTTGGGTGAAGCTCCCCCTTTCTCTTTCAGGAAGGGTGCATCTTTTCAAGATGGTTGCTCTGCCTAAGCTTCTTTACCCCTTGCAGATGTTACCCTTGCTTCTTACCCAGCAAGACATTGCCTCCTTGCAGACTTCCATTGGCAATTTTATTTGGCAGGGTAAGAAACACAGGATAGGTAAGACTCCTCTGTCAATGCCGGTGAGTGGGGGTGGGCTCCGTCTTCCTAATATCATGTGGTATAATTGGGCAGCTCTTTCTAGGTTCATACTGGATTGACTGGTAGGGAATGACTTTTACACAGTCCCTAATCTAGAGTCTAACTTCATCAACACTTGGCTTTCTTGCCTCATGCGGATTTTAAATCATTACCCATATTGGTACAAAATCATATCTTATTTAGGGACCCCTTGAGAGCCTGGGCCAAGATTTGCAAACTATGGGGATTGCAGAAATCTACTAGTAAATATCTCCCAATACAGGGTAACCTCAACTTCCTTCCTGGTTATACTACACAAGCATTTCAGATATGGAAAGAATCGAATCTGACCAGACTTTATCAACTACTGCATCCCTTGACCTTTGACATTCTACCTTTTCAAGACTTACGGGTGAAGTATGATCTCCCCAGCACCCACAGGTTTGCGTACTTCCAATGCAGACATTACATTTCCACATTAATTTCAGGGGGACTGTTGTCTAAGGAACCTTCCAATATAGACAGACTTTGTGTCTTGGCAAAACTGGGACCTTACAAACTCACACACACATATACTCTGTTGTATTGTCATTTTGAGGATTCCACTCTGCGTGGGATCGTATCGAAATGGTCTCATTTTGAAGATTTAGAGGTGGACACAGCGCAGATTACTTTGAGCTTTGAGAGGGCAATTCAGGGCACCATCTCTGCAAAATTGAGAGAATCGCACCTAAAGTTCTTGCACCAAGCTTATATTACCCCTGGCATGCGTGCAAAATGGGTTCGAGGGGCACATGATCTATGCAGTAAATGTAGCAGGGTATCCCCTGACTGGATTCATCTGTTGTGGGGGTGCCCAAAGGTGCAGAGGTTCGGGCAGAAGATTTCGTTTTGGCTGGGCAAACTAACCAAGCAAATTTTACCCCTCTCAGCACAGTATGTGATTTTTCTTACGCCTAGAGACCAGACACATAAATAAAACACTTTTATAACTACAGTTCTCATGCTAGCTAAACAGGCTATCCTTAGGGAATGGGTGGGAGAGAGAACCCCTCCATTTCAACAGCTGCTTAGGGCGGTACATACTCAGATGTTAATTGAGCAGGCAGACACAAGGGGAGACCCTGAGAAAAGAGTGAAGAGGTTTCTTCTTAAATGGGAGGTATATTTGATGCAGCTACCAAACATACGGCTAGATTTGGAGTTTGGCGGTAAAAGGGCTGTTAACGCTCCGCGGGTTTTTTTCTGGCCGCACCATAAATTTAACTCTGGTATCGAGAGTTCAAACAAATGCTGCGTTAGGCTCCAAAAAAGGAGCGTAGAGCATTTTTACCGCAAATACAACTCTCGATACCAGAGTTGCTTACGGACGCGGCCGGCCTCAAAAACGTGCTCGTGCACGATTCTCCCATAGGAAGCAATGGGGCTGTTTGAGCTGAAAAAAAACCTAACACCTGCAAAAAAGCAGCGTTCAGCTCCTAACGCAGCCCCATTGTTTCCTATGGGGAAACACTTCCTACGTCTGCACCTAACACTCTAACATGTACCCCGAGTCTAAACACCCCTAGCCTTACACTTATTAACCCCTAATCTGCCGCCCCCGCTATCGCTGACCCCTGCATTACACTTTTAACCCCTAATCTGCCGCTCCGTAAACCGCCGCCACCTACGTTATCCCTATGTACCCCTAATCTGCTGCCCTAACATCGCCGACCCCTATGTTATATTTATTAACCCCTAATCTGCCCCCCACAACGTCGCCGACACCTACCTACACTTATTAACCCCTAATCTGCCGAGCGGACCTGAGCGCTACTATAATAAAGTTATTAACCCCTAATCCGCCTCACTAACCCTATCATAAATAGTATTAACCCCTAATCTGCCCTCCCTAACATCGCCGACACCTACCTTCAATTATTAACCCCTAATCTGCCGACCGGAGCTCACCGCTATTCTAATAAATGTATTAACCCCTAAAGCTAAGTCTAACCCTAACACTAACACCCCCCTAAGTTAAATATAATTTTTATCTAACGAAATAAATTAACTCTTATTAAATAAATGATTCCTATTTAAAGCTAAATACTTACCTGTAAAATAAATCCTAATATAGCTACAATATAAATTACATTTATATTATAGCTATTTTAGGATTAATATTTATTTTACAGGCAACTTTGTATTTATTTTAACCAGGTACAATAGCTATTAAATAGTTAAGAACTATTTAATAGTTACCTAGTTAAAATAATTACAAATTTACCTGTAAAATAAATCCTAACCTAAGATATAATTAAACCTAACACTACCCTATCAATAAAATAATTAAATAAACTACCTACAATTACCTACAATTAACCTAACACTACACTATCAATAAATTAATTAAACACAATTGCTACAAATAAATACAATTAAATAAACTATCTAAAGTACAAAAAATAAAAAAGAACTAAGTTACAGAAAATAAAAAAATATTTACAAACATAAGAAAAATATTACAACAATTTTAAACTAATTACACCTACTCTAAGCCCCCTAATAAAATAACAAAGACCCCCAAAATAAAAAATTCCCTACCCTATTCTAAAATACAAAAATTACAAGCTCTTTTACCTTACCAGCCCTGAACAGGGCCCTTTGCGGGGCATGCCCCAAGAATTTCAGCTCTTTTGCCTGTAAAAAAAAAATACAATACCCCCCCCCCCAACATTACAACCCACCACCCACATACCCCTAATCTAACCCAAACCCCCTTAAATAAACCTAACACTAATCCCCTGAAGATCTTCCTACCTTGTCTTCACCATCCAGGTATCACCGATCCGTCCTGGCTCCAAGATCTTCATCCAACCCAAGCGGGGGTTGGCGATCCATAATCCGGTGCTCCAAAGTCTTCCTCCTATCCGGCAAGAAGAGGACATCCGGACCGGCAAACATCTTCTCCAAGCGGCATCTTCTATGTTCTTCCATCCGATGACGACCGGCTCCATCTTGAAGACCTCCAGCGCGGATCCATCCTCTTCTTCCGACGACTAGACGACGAATGACGGTTCCTTTAAGGGACGTCATCCAAGATGGCGTCCCTCGAATTCCGATTGGCTGATAGGATTCTATCAGCCAATCGGAATTAAGGTAGGAATATTCTGATTGGCTGATGGAATCAGCCAATCAGAATCAAGTTCAATCCGATTGGCTGATCCAATCAGCCAATCAGATTGAGCTCGCATTCTATTGGCTGATCGGAACATATCGGTGATACCTGGATGGTGAAGACAAGGTAGGAAGATCTTTAGGGGATTAGTGTTAGGTTTATTTAAGGGGGTTTGGGTTAGATTAGGGGTATGTGGGTGGTGGGTTGTAATGTTGGGGGGGGGGTATTGTATGTTTTTTTTTACAGGCAAAAGAGCTGAAATTCTTGGGGCATGCCCCGCAAAGGGCCCTGTTCAGGGCTGGTAAGGTAAAAGAGCTTGTAATTTTTGTATTTTAGAATAGGGTAGGGAATTTTTTATTTTGGGGGTCTTTGTTATTTTATTAGGGGGCTTAGAGTAGGTGTAATTAGTTTAAAATTGTTGTAATATTTTTCTTATGTTTGTAAATATTTTTTTATTTTCTGTAACTTAGTTCTTTTTTATTTTTTGTACTTTAGCTAGTTTATTTAATTGTATTTATTTGTAGGAATTGTGTTTAATTAATTTATTGATAGTGTAGTGTTAGGTTAATTGTAGGTAATTGTAGGTAGTTTATTTAATTATTTTATTGATAGGGTAGTGTTAGGTTTAATTATATCTTAGGTTAGGATTTATTTTACAGGTAAATTTGTAATTATTTTAACTAGGTAACTATTAAATAGTTCTTAACTATTTAATAGCTATTGTACCTGGTTAAAATAAATACAAAGTTACCTGTAAAATAAATATTAATCCTAAAATAGCTATAATATAAATGTAATTTATATTGTAGCTATATTAGGATTTATTTTACAGGTAAGTATTTAGCTTTAAATAGGAATCATTTATTTAATAAGAGTTAATTTATTTCGTTAGATAAAAATTATATTTAACTTAGGGGGGTGTTAGTGTTAGGGTTAGACTTAGCTTTAGGGGTTAATACATTTATTAGAATAGCGGTGAGCTCCGGTCGGCAGATTAGGGGTTAATAATTGAAGGTAGGTGTCGGCGATGTTAGGGAGGGCAGATTAGGGGTTAATACTATTTATGATAGGGTTAGTGAGGCGGATTAGGGGTTAATAACTTTATTATAGTAGCGCTCAGGTCCGCTCGGCAGATTAGGGGTTAATAAGTGTAGGTAGGTGTCGGCGACGTTGTGGGGGGCAGATTAGGGGTTAATAAATATAACATAGGGGTCGGCGATGTTAGGGGCAGAAGATTAGGGGTACATAGGGATAACGTAGGTGGCGGCGATTTGCGGTCGGAAGATTAGGGGTTAATTATTTTAAGTAGCTTGCGGCGACGTTGTGGGGGGCAAGTTAGGGGTTAATAAATATAATATAGGGGTCGGCGGGGTTAGGGGCAGCAGATTAGGGGTACATAAGTATAACGTAGGTGGCGGTCGGCAGATTAGGGGTTAAAAATTTTAATCGAGTGGCGGCGATGTGGGGGGACCTCGGTTTAGGGGTACATAGGTAGTTTATGGGTGTTAGTGTACTTTAGGGCACAGTAGTTAAGAGCTTTATAAACCGGCGTTAGCCAGAAAGCTCTTAACTCCTGCTTTTTTCAGGCGGCTGGAATCTTGTCGTTAGAGCTCTAACGCTCACTGCAGAAACGACTCTAAATACCAGCGTTAGAAAGATCCCATTGAAAAGATAGGCTACGCAAATGGCGTAGGGGGATCTGCGGTATGGAAAAGTCGCGGCTGTAAAGTGAGCGTTAGACCCTTTAATCAATGACTCCAAATACCGGCGGTAGCCTAAAACCAGCGTTAGGAGCCTCTAACGCTGGTTTTGACGGCTACCGCCGAACTCTAAATCTAGGCCATAGTTAGGGATAGAGTTCTCCTTCCCTTTAAAAACAGTCTGTATGTCTTAAACGAAAATCTAAAGGGCAACTGGTGTCTTTCCACTGATTCAAACTGTTGAGGATTCCTTTCATTTGCGGAGGCGTGGTGTTGGCTGGATGGGGGGGATCCGGAGGTACCCTGGGTGAGTATGAGCATATTTGTTGTTTGTTGATCTTTCCGTTTTTCCTTCTACGCTATTCTCTTTCTTTCCTTATCTTAGTATGCTTTCTCCCTTTTCTTTTTCTTTCTTTTTCTTCCCTTTGTTTGTCTGTTTATTTAGATATTTTTGATAAAAAGTGAGTCCAAGTACATGCATGATGATTTCATTTCAGTATCGGGCCTTTTAACACGATCACTGCCTTATATGTCTTATTCTGCATATGTTTATATCGAAACCTAGTATACCAATGTGATTGTACTTATTTTGTATGTCTTGGATTCTTTTCTATAAAAAAAGTTTGAAAAAAAAATAAAAAAATAACAGAAGTAAACTACAAAGTTTTTTTTTTCTATTGTATATTTCAGTTGCCAACATTATATACTACTGAGATAATGGGATCAATTTAGTCATAAACATAAATGTGTTTTCAGTTCCCTCCTAAAATCCTTTAGAATCATCACAGTGATCGCTCCTTTAGTGGATGGCAAGATAATAAAATGTACCCTCTATATGATATACTGTATCTAGATCCCAGGGTTTCTGTTTCCATTTCAATCAACCTTCTGCTGAGGTTTTCTCAATACTGAATCAAAATAATAAAGGTGAGCTTACACAAATTGAGTGAATATATCTGGCTCCTCTGAGATATAAGAAATCATCTGAACTTTATATAACCTTGAATGGCATAAGCTTTTAAACAGTGGTCAAAAAATGTAATTAACAATGATCCCCTATAATGATCCTTCTGTATGTCATCAAATTACTGTATAATACCTCTGATTTGTCTGCTGATGTGACAGCAGCAAATTCTACTTTGTAGTATGGACACTGGCATTTGAATTCTTCTATGTCACTGATTTTCAAACCTGCCCTCAAGCCTCCCCAACAGTCCAGGTTTTCTGGATTACCTTGGATGAGAGCAGGTAAAATAACCATTCATTAATCAGCTAATTATTTCACCTGTGCTCTAGTTCAGATATCCTCACAATGTGGCCTGTTAGGGAGGCCTGATTACTGGTTTGAAAACCAGTGATCTATGTTGACCTCCATGCATCCAACTTCCACTTTTCTTCTGTCTTACAGATCACTATATAGGTGACGATGGGTACTCAGAGAGAGAATTTACTATACAGAGAGAGAGCTTTGATTATTCTTAGTTTTTTATTATTATTTTGTTCAAGATGATTTTCATTCTTCTTATGGATCTGTGATGCCCTTCATGTTTAATAAGATGCCTTTGTTTGTGATGTGAATGTCTGTCATGGTAGTGTAAACGCTCTACACTCGCTATTTTTAAGATCCTGCCAGACCCACAGGAAAGTTTTTAATTGTATTTGTAACTTCACACTGTAAAAATAATTGTTTAGAAATAAATAAACATTTGATATGAAAATCTAATAATAAATCTTATATCAAAAGAGAAGGTTGCACTATAGAATTGTCATATTATATCAAATATTAGTTTTAGCTTACAGTATCTAATATAATGGATATAAAGATATATATATTGCAGCTGCTGTTGTTGTTTTTTCTATTCATCATTTTTATTTTTGCTCCCTAGCCACATTTGTGACAGCATAGTAAATATTAGTTTTAAATAAAAAAAATCTGAAACTATATACACACCTGATTTAAAAATGTCAAAGCAAGTTCAATAACAGGCCTGGGTTCATTTAATTTGTTATTCAAAATAAGGAAGGTCAAAATACAATGTAATACTAACAGTGCCCAGGCAGGGTATCCCAAGGGCAAAACAGGACAGTCGCTAAACTCAAGGCAGAGTCAAAGCCAGAGTCATTATTCAGAGTCCAGACAAGGTACAGAGGGTCAAGGCAAAAAAAGTATAAAATACCAGTTCAAGTTTAAGGCCAAATAGTTCAAATCAACAAGATTCCACTTTCTGGCAGGCATTGCCACCTCTCTGAAAGCCTGCAAACAGACGGGCCTTATACAAATTACCTATTGGACACTAACGGCTAGATTTAGAGTTCTGCGGCCAAAGGGGTGCGTTAGCTACGAGTGCTTTTTTTCCCCCGCACCTTTTAAACAACGCTGGTATTTAGAGTTCACAGAAGGGCTGCGTTAGGCTCCAAAAAAGGAGCGTAGAGCATAATTTACCGCCACTGCAACTCTAAATACCAGCGTTGCTTACGGACGCAGCCAGCTTCAAAAGCGTGCTCATGCACGATTCCCCCATAGAAAACAATGGGGCCATTTGAGTTGAAAAAAAACCTAACACCTGCCAAAAAGCAGCGTTCAGCTCCTAACGCAGCACCATTGTTTTCTATGGGGAAACACTTCCTACGTCTGCACCTAACACTCTAACCTGTACCCCGAGTCTAAACACCCCTAACCTTACACTTATTAGCCCCTAATCTGCCGCCCCCGCTATCGCTGACACCTGCATATTTTTTTTAACCCCTAATCTGCCGCTCCGTATACCGCCGCCAGCTACGTTATCCCTATGTACCCCTAATCTGCTAACCCTAACATCGCCGACTACTATGTTATATTTATTAACCCCTAATCTGCCGCCCCCGCTATCGCTGACACCTGCATATTATTATTAACCCCTAATCTGCCGCTCCATACACCGCCGCCAGCTACATTATACCTATGTACCCCTAATCTGCTGCCCCTAACACCGCCGACCCCTATATTATATTTATTAACCCCTAATCTGCCCCCCACAACGTCGCCTCCACCTACCTACAATAATTAACCCCTAATCTGCCGTCCGGATCTCACCGCTACTATAATAAATGTATTAACCCCTAAAGCTAAGTCTAACTCTAACCCTAACACCCCCTAACTTAAATATAATTTAAATCTAACGAAATAAATTAACTATTATTAAATAAATTATTCCTATTTAAAGCTAAATACTTACCTGTAAAATAAACCCTAATATAGCTACAATATAAATAATAATTATATTGTAGCTATTTTAGGATTAATATTTATTTTACAGGCAGCTTTGTATTTATTTTAACCAGGTACAATAGCTATTAAATAGTTAATAACTATTTAATAGTTACCTAGTTAAAATAATTACAAAATTACCTGTAAAATAAATCCTAACCTAAGTTACAATTAAACCTAACACTACACTATCAATAAATTAATTAAATAAAATACCTACAATTACCTACAATTAAACCTAACACTACACTATCAATAAATTAATTAAATACAATACCTACAAATAAATACAATGAAATAAACTAACTAAAGTACAAAAAATAAAAAAGAACTAAGTTACAAAAAATAAAAAAATATTTACAAACATTAGAAAAATATTACAACAATTTTAAACTAATTACACCTACTCTAAGCCCCCTAATAAAATAACAAAGACCCCCAAAATAAAAAAATGCCCTACCCTATTCTAAAATTAAAATAGAAAAGCTCTTTTACCTTACCAGCCCTGAAAAGGGCCCTTTGCGGGGCATGCCCCAAAGAATTCAGCTCCTACCTTAATTCCGATTGGCTGATAGAATCCTATCAGCCAATCGGAATTCGAGGGACGCCATCTTGGATGACGTCATTTAAAGGAACCGTCATTCGGCGAGTAGGCGTCGCTTGAAGAGGTTGGATCCGCGTCGGCTGGGAAGAAGATGGCTCCGCTCCACTCCGGAAGAAAGAAGATTGAAGATGCGGCTTGATAGAAGACTTCATCCCGATGATGGACTTCCGAATTCAGCCCGATGATGGAGTTCTTCAGCCGCCGCTTGGATCAAGACTTCGGACCCTCTTCTGGACCGATCGGTGAACCCGGTGAGGTGAAGACAAGGTAGGGAGATCTTCAGGGGCTTAGTGTTAGGTTTATTTAAGGGGGGTTTGGGTTAGATTAGGGGTATGTGGGTGGTGGGTTGTAATGTTGGGGGGGTATTGTATGTTTTTTTTTTACAGGCAAAAGAGCTGAGTTCTTTGGGGCATGCCCCACAAAGGGCCCTTTTCAGGGCTGGTAAGGTAAAAGAGCTTTGAACTTTTTTAATTTAGAATAGGGTAGGGCATTTTTTTATTTTGGGGGTCTTTGTTATTTTATTAGGGGGCTTAGAGTAGGTGTAATTAGTTTAAAATTGTTGTAATATTTTTCTAATGTTTGTAAATATTTTTTTATTTTTTATAACAGTTCTTTTTTATTTTTTGTACTTTAGTTAGTTTATTTCATTGTAGTTATTTGTAGGTATTTTATTTAATTAATTTATTGATAGTGTAGTGTTAGGTTTAATTGTAGGTAATTGTAGGTAGTTTATTTAATTAATTTATTGATAGTGTAGTGTTAGGTTTAATTGTAACTTAGGTTAGGATTTATTTTACAGGTAATTTTGTAATTATTTTAACTAGGTAACTATTAAATAGTTATGAACTATTTAATAGCTATTGTACCTGGTTAAAATAATTACAAAGTTGCCTGTAAAATAAATATTAATCCTAAAATAGCTACAATATAATTATAATTTATATTGTAGCTATATTAGGGTTTATTTTAGAGGTAAGTATTTAGCTTTAAATAGGAATAATTTATTTAATAAGAGTTAATTTATTTCGTTAGATTTAAATTATATTTAACTTAGGGGGGTGTTAGGGTTAAGGTTAGACTTAGCTTTAGGGGTTAAAATTTTTATTATAGTAGCGGTGAGCTCCGGTCGGCAGATTAGGGGTTAATGCTTAAAGTTAAGTGTCGGCGATGTTAGGGAGGGCAGATTAGGGGTTAATACTATTTATTATAGGGTTATTGAGGCGGGAGTGAGGCGGATTAGGGGTTAATAACTTTATTATAATAGCGGCGCGGTCCGGTCGGCAGATTAGGGGTTAATAAGTGTAGGCAGGTGGAGGCGACGTTGAGGGGGCAGATTAGGGGTTAATAAATATAATATAGGGGTCGGCGGTGTTAGGGGCAGCAGATTAGGGGTACATAAGTATAAAGTATCTTGCGGCGGCGTGCGGACGGCAGATTAGGGGTTAAAAATTTTAATTAGAGTGGCGGCGATGTGGGGGGCTTCGGTTTAGGGGTACATAGGTAGTTTATGGGTGTTAGTGTACTTTAGAGCACAGTAGTTAAGAGCTTTATAAACCGGCATTAGCCCAAAAAGCTCTTAACTACTGACTTTTTTCTGCAGCTGGAGTTTTGTCGTTAGATTTCTAACGCTCACTTCAGCCACGACTCTAAATACTGGCATTAGAAAGATCCCATTGAAAAGATAGGATACGCAAATGGCGTAGGGGGATCTGCGGTATGGAAAAGTCGTGGCCTCAAAGTGAGCGGCCTTTCCTGACTGACTCCAAATACCAGAGGGCGGTAAAAACCAGCATTAGGACCCTCTAACGCTGGTTTTCACGGCTACCGCCCAACTCTAAATCTAGCCGTAAGCATTTTGACATGTTATGATATAATTATGATATAATTAAATATTTATTTATTCTACCACAATGTGTGAATTTTTATCATGCAGAAATATTCTCTGCTCTTACACCTTGAAATTTTAATTTTAAATTTCTCGCTACCCAGGTGATGCAGGCTATGGTTGCAGACCCTTGTTGCTTATGCCTGTCATGAATAAGCTGAATTTGCCAATGAGAACATAAGATCTATATCATAGGAAGACCAAATCTTGACTGAGTGCACCTTTTTTTGCCCCCACAACCTACACAACACAATAGCCCTGATTGTTAAAGTAATCCAGGTGTGAGAAATTAGGTCTGGGGGAAGCTAAATTCAAGTTATATACTGTATGAGTTCTTTCAAATTACAGTACACTATAAATAAATGTAAACAAGCAAGAAAAAAATCTATACATTTGTAAAAATATATATCTAAAATTTGTTTTGTTAATAGTCATGGAAGTCATGCTCCGCTAACATTTAAATTATATTATATTTAATATTTTACCTTTTTAATTCTTAAGAATAGAATAGTAGAATAATAAAATATCTATCAAAGTATCTACATTTTACACATATAACAAGTTAGAAACAAGAGTTACAAACATCAAGTATTTATACAAAGATAGGGAGCGACTAAAAGAGGGCTAAAGTGAATATACACAGATTAACTAATATATTTAAGTTAAAACATAAATCAATTTATTAAACATATGTGAAATATATGAGCATATAACAGAAGAGTACCCAATTTTTGTCATAAAGAATTTAAGAAAAAGGAGATCCAAAGGAGGAGTCCAAAATAAAGCAAAAATCAGAACGTCCAAAAAAAGAAAAAAGGTGTGTCTGTGTGTATGTGTGTGTGTGTATATATATATATATATATATATATATATATATATCCATATGTCCATATGTCCATGCAATCACATCATATGGAAGCTAGGTTTGTTTGTTTTTTGTTTTTTTAAAGGACCAGTCAACACTGTAGATTTGCATAATCAACAAATGCAAGATAATAAGACAATGCAATAGAACTTAGTCTGAACTTCAAATGAGTAGTAGATTGTTTTTCTGACAATTTTAAAAGTTATGTCTATTTCCACTCCCCCTGTACCATGTGACAGCTATCAGCCAATCACAAATGCATACACGTACCATGTGACAGCAATCAGCCATTCACAAATGCATACACACTTATTCTTGCACATGCTCAATAGGAGCTGGTGACTCAAAAAGTTTAAATATAAAAAGACTGTGCTCATTTAGTTAATGGAAGTAAATTAGAAAGTTGTTTAAAATTGCATGCTCTATCTGAATAATGAAAGTTTAATTTTGATTGAGTGTCCCTTTAAGCTTTTCTTATCTTTAAAAAAAATTTTTTGTTAAAAAGGTATCAAAATGTCATAGCATTATAGTTGGCTACATATGATCATATGTTAAATATAAAATTTTATAATGATGTATGCACATTTATTGGGAAATTAATCACAATATACATCATTCAAAGGTGCAATATACTTTATGTTTGTGTACACAGATATATTAGAGAGCTTACAGGTTATATAAATGACAAGTTAAAACATCACATACTCCCAACAAAGTCCCCTAATTGACCTATAAACAAGAGATTTATACAAAGATACGGAGCACCTAAAAGAAGGCTAAAGTGAATATACACAGATTAACTAATATATTTAAATTAAAACATAAAGCAATTTATTAAACTTAAGTTAAAACATAAAGCAATTTATTATACATATGTCAAACATATGTGCATATACAGAAGGGTCCCACATTTTATCATAAAGAATCTGACAACAAGAAAAATTAGATCCAAAGGAAGAGTCCAAAAAAAGCAGAAATCAGAATGTCCAAAAAATAAAAAAAGGGGTATATAGAATAATTTATGTGGTAGTCCAAAGAATCTATTGGGATACATCCATCCCAAAGAAGTGTGATGTGACAAACAAATGTGTGTCCTAATATTTAAATATAGAAAACCTTGTGTCCAAAGATTTGTAGTCTTAGAAAAAAAATGTGTCCAAAAGTATCAAACAATATAAAAATGTAATAACAGAAAAAATAAAGAACTGTCTTCAGAGAAGGCTCCAGTGTGATGCCTCTATATATATATATGTGCTGGAAAAACAATCCTATAAAAGAAAATTGCTAATAAAACCTCTACTAAGGGCAATTTTTGGTGGGAATCACCAAAGTTCCCGATTGACTAATAACAATTTTTTAAACTGAGACTTTATGAGTAATTACACGTTAAAAAGGCCCCAATCTAGGGCCAAAACACATTGATACTAGTACTGCTCGAGTGTCCAGGATATAACAGCATTTATTAGTAAGTATTTATTAGTGGGATAACAGTGTTTTATTAGCAATATTGTGCTACATTCTTTTTTCTTCTATAGGTTTGTTTTTCCAGCAAATATATATAGGCATCACATTGGAGCCTTCTTTGAAGACACTTTTATGTTTTAAAAATTTATATATTTTTATATTTTGTTGAAACTTTTGGACACATTATTTCCAAGACTACAAATCTTTGGACACCACGTTTTCTATATTTAAATATTAGGACACACATTTATTTGTCACCATCACATCTCTTTGGGATGGATGTATCCCAATAGGATCTTCGGACTACCACATAAATGATTGTATAGATATATATTTATATATATATATATATATATATATATATATTCATACAAACATATAAGCTGTATATACACTTTTTTTTTTTTGGACTTTCTAATATCTGCTTTTTTTTACTCCTCCTTTGTATCTCCTTTTTCTTGTTATCAGATTCTTTATGATAAAATTTGGGTACCCTTCTGTTATATGTACATATATTTGACATAAATTGATTTATGTTTTAGCTTAAATATATTAGTTATTCTGAGTATATTCACTTTACTTTAGCCTTCTTTTAGGTGCTCCCTATCTTTGTATAAATCTCTTGTTTTTAGGTCAATTAGGGGACTTTGTTGGGAGTATGTGATGTTTTAACTTGTGATTTATATAACCTATAAGCGCTGTAATATATCTGTGTATGCAAACATCAGGTATATTGCACCTTTTGCATGATGTATATTGTGATTAAGTTCCCTATAAATATGCATACATCTTTATAAAATGTTATATTTAACATACGATCATATGTAGCTATAAAGCTATGGCATTTTGATACCTCTTTAACAAAAATGTATTTTTACTTTTTTTTAATATATTAGAAAAGCTTAAAAACAAAGAAAAAAACAAACTAGCTGCCATGTGATGTTATTGCATGGACATTCTAATGGATTAGAATTGTGCAAAGTTTGTGAAGCTTTTTTATGTATTATTATTTGTATCCACAAGACCTTTTTTTCTATTAATAAATCTTTGTTTCTAAAGTATTAAGTCTAAATTTCTGGCTACCCATTAAAGGTATAAGTGTACATTAAGATGCTTTAGCTAACATTTTAACCATACATTTGTAATACCAGGCTGTGTGTTATTCTTTGCACGAGGCAAAGAGCAAGATAATGCACCATGCACTATCCATTAAGCTCCAGTTGGGATCTAGGCCTAACTGTTTTCATTCATAACTTTAACCAAACAAGAGAAAATGTGCTCAACAGGAGAAGCATTGCTATAATAGCATTTTAAAAGAAAGGTGTCTTCAAAAGATATGGGGGCCTAGTTATCAAGCCGTCAACCTCAAATACGCTGGAATTCCGCAGCGTATTTGTGGCGAGGCTGATTCGCCTTAGTTATCAAAGGCTCGAGACCGGCAAAAGTAGAATTTTGTGACGTAAACTTCGATCCGCCGGACTCCGTCCGACACAGATCGATTCTTACGTCACTCCAGATGTTCCGCACACAAGTGCGGCACATTCTCACTACTTTTGCTAGTTATCAAAAAACTAGCAGGTACGCTCGGCACTTTTACGGCCCAGCGTACCTGGTTTTCAATCCGCCACCCCTGGAGGCGGCGGATCCCATAGGAATCAATGGGAGTCTGACCATAGCGAAAGTACAAGTTAGCTGCTGCCCGACATCCCATTGATTCCTATGGGAGCTGTCTACACCTAACATCCTAACATGTACCCCGAGTCTAAACACCACTAATCTGTCCCCCCTACACCGCTGCAACTAAATAAAGTTATTACCCCCTAAACCGCCGCTCCCGGAGCCCACCGCAAGCTACTCTATACATATTAACCCCTAAACCGCCGCTCCCGGAGCCCACCGCAACTATAATAAATGTATTAACCCCTAAACCGCCGCTCCCTGAACCCGCCGCAACCTATATTAAATGTATTAACCCCTATCCTGCCCCCCCTACACCGTCGCCACCTATAATAAATTTATTAACCCCTAATCTGCCCCCCCTACACCGTCGCCACCTATAATAAATTTATTAACCCCTATCCTGCCCCCCACTACACCGCCGCCACTGTAATAAAATTATTAACCCCTAAACCTAAGTCTAACCCTAACGCCCCCCTAACTTAAATATTAATTAAATAAATCTAAATAAATTAACTCTTATTAACTAAATGAATCCTATTTAAAACTAAATACTTACCTTTAAAATAAACCCTAATATAGCTACAATATAAATAATAATTATATTCTAGCTATCTTAGGATTTATTTTTATTTTACAGGTACCTTTCAATTTATTTTAACCAGGTACAATAGCTATTAAATAGTTATTAACTATTTAATAGCTTACCTAGCTAAAATAAAGAGAAATGTACCTGTAAAATAAATCCTAACCTAAGTTACAATTACACCTAACACTACACTATACTTTAATAAATTATTCCTATTTAAAAATAAATACTTACCTGTAAAATAAACCCTAAGATAGCTACAATATAATTAATAATTAATCCTCCAAGCAGCGCTGAAGAAATCTTCCATCCGATGAAGTCATCATCCAGGCGGCGCTGAAGAAAAGTCTTCGATCCGGCCGATGTCATCTTCAAAGAGGCGCTGAAGAGGTCTTCTATCCGGGCGAAGTCATCTTCCAAGCCGGGTCTCGAATCTTCCTTCTGCCGACGCGGAACCTCCTTCTTCACCGACGGACTACGACGAATGACGGCTCCTTTAAGGGACGTCATCCAAGATGGCGTCCCCTCAATTCCGATTGGCTGATAGGATTCTATCAGCCAATCGGAATTAAGGTAGGAAAATTCTGATTGGCTGATGGAATCAGCCAATCAGATTCAAGTTCAATCCGATTGGCTGATCCAATCAGCCAATCAGATTGAGCTCGCATTCTATTGGATGATCGGAACAGCCAATAGAATGCGAGCTCAATCTGATTGGCTGATTCCATCAGCCAATCAGATTTTTCCTACCTTAATTCTGATTGGCTGATAGAATCCTATCAGCCAATCGGAATTGAGGGGACGCCATCTTGGATGACGTCCCTTAAAGGAGCCTTCATTCGTCGTAGTCCGTCGGTGAAGAAGGAGGTTTCGCGTCGGCGGAAGGAAGATTCAAGACCCGGCTTGGAAGATGACATCGCCCGGATAGAAGACCTCTTCAGCGCCTCTTTGAAGATGACATCGGCCGGATCGAAGACTTTTCTTCAGTGCCGCCTGGATGATGACTTCATCGGATGGAAGATTTCTTCAGCGCCGCTTGGAGGATTAACTTCTTCCGCTCCGGATGTCCACTTCGGTTCCATCGGTGGCTCGGCTGAGTGAAGACGACTAAAGGTAGGATGATCTTCAGGGGATTAGTGTTAGGTTTTTGTAAGGGGGGTTTGGGTTAGATTAGGGGTATGTGGGTGGTGGGTTTTAATGTTGGGGGGGGTTGTATTTTTCTTTTACAGGCAAAAGAGCTGTTTTCTTTGGGGCATGCCCCCACAAATGGCCCTTTTAAGGGCTGGTAAGGTAAAAGAGCTTTGAACTTTATTTAATTTAGAATAGGGTAGGGCATTTTTTTATTTTGGGGGGGGTTTGTTATTTTATTAGGGGGCTTAGATTAGGTGTAAGTAGCTTAAAATTGTTGTCATATTTTTAACATGTTTGTAACTTATTTTTTTATTTTTTGTAACTTAGCTTTTTTTATTTTTTGTACTTTAGTTAGTTTATGTAATTGTATTTAATTTTAGTTATTTGTAGGTAGTTTATTTAATTAATTTAATGATAGTGTAGTATTAGGTTTAATGGTAACTTAAGTTAGGATTTATTTTACAGGTAATTTTTTATTTCTTTTAGCTAGGTAGTTATTAAATAGTTAATAACTATTTAATAACTCTTCTAACTAGCTAAAATAAATACAAAGTTACCTGTAAAATAAATATAAATCCTAAGATAGATACAATGTAATTATTAATTATATTGTAGCTATCTTAGGGTTTATTTTACAGGTAAGTATTTATTTTTAAATAGGAATAATTTATTAAAGTATAGTGTAGTGTTAGGTGTAATTGTAACTTAGGTTAGGATTTATTTTACAGGTACATTTCTCTTTATTTTAGCTAGGTAAGCTATTAAATAGTTAATAACTATTTAATAGCTATTGTACCTGGTTAAAATAAATTGAAAGGTACCTGTAAAATAAAAATAAATCCTAAGATAGCTAGAATATAATTATTATTTATATTGTAGCTATATTAGGGTTTATTTTAAAGGTAAGTATTTAGTTTTAAATAGGATTCATTTAGTTAATAAGAGTTAATTTATTTAGATTTATTTAATTAATATTTAAGTTAGGGGGGCGTTAGGGTTAGACTTAGGTTTAGGGGTTAATAATTTTATTACAGTGGCGGCGGTGTAGTGGGGGGCAGATTAGGGGTTAATAAATTTATTATAGGTGGCGACGGAGTAGGGGGGGCAGGATAGGGGTTACTAGGTATACTGTAGGTGGCAGCGGTGTCCGGGAGCGGCGGTTTAGGGGTTAATACATTTATAAGAGTTGCGGCAGGGTCTAGGAGCGGCAGTTTAGGGGTTAATACATTTATAAGAGTTGCGGCAGGGTCTAGGAGCGGCGGTTTAGGGGTTAGTAACTTTATTGAGTTGCGGGAGGCTCTGGGGGCGCCGGTATAGGGGGTAGAACAGTGTAGTTTAGTGTGAGTGCTTAGTGACAGGCTAGCAATAAAGCTGGGAAAAAGCTATTGAAGCAAAAGAGAAAAATATTATACAATGATATTCTAACAGGTCTTTATGTAACTAGAGAGAGACCATAAAGTTTGCAATGTTGAAAAAATTCCGATCAGCAAGTGTGAATAAAGTATATATAAAATTAAGAAAAAATATGACAATTGTATCAAATAAATAAGGTCAAATGTGACAAAATAGGTGTAAAAGAAAGCGGTGTTATAATTACATGTGAGAAAAGGGTGTTATAAATAAAATGTTTATTACAAATAATGTGAATTTACAAATTAATAATAAGATGCCAGCATCAGAATAAGATATATTACATCACATTTAAAAAGAACAAATCAGTAATCTGTTAGATAAAATAATTAGAGCACATACAATCGATGATATCAATATATAATGTTCTGTCTGTTAAAAATGATATAAACCGCAAATATGTATATATACCTTATAAGATATAAAGTCAGTCAGAAATAGATCGACACTCTCAAAAAGCTGATGTGTCAGAGGAACAGACTGGTAGAAGCTTCCTCAGCAGGTATTAGCGTGGGGTCCTTGAGAGTGTTGTTACAGTTTCAAATATTTGTGACAAAGTACTCCATTGGATTTTAAAACTGTAATAGTGTTGCAGTAAGAGAAAAATGAGAGAGACCAGAGTTAGTTGGTTTGTTCAAGCGTCAAGATGTTTAGACTGCAACTCATGGTCTCCTCTTAGATAAGTTCCGGTGCAAGGGTCAGTGTAGATGGATCCAATATAGAGGGATAACTGACAATCCGTTTTAAGTCCTTTGTTGAAGTAGGATAACTGACGGTTCCCTGTAGAGTTTTCGTATTAGAGAACACAAACAGAGTTGGTAGGCTAGCAGATCCTGGGGCAGGAATTACACTTTTGGAGACTATTCAGATTATTAGAATAGCTCGAAGTACCTGACCTACTACAAGTCTTTGCCAACTTAGTGCAAAATATGAGTAATAGCTGAGTGAGCAAAATCTATGCGTTTCAGGCGCCTTATCAAGATGCTCACTAGGGACTTCACCTGATTTAAATAGCTGATGTTGTGTCCTGATTGGCTAAGTCCCAGATTGATTATGTGTCCATTTTCGTTCTATATTTGATATACCTTAGTACAATAATGTTATTTACAGCAATGAGCGTTTGTATACATATTTGGTATTTAACAATAATACAATCATATTGGCGAAAATGATTTAGCACAAACTTTAAGTAATATTTTAATAACGGTTTGTGAGTTATTTGACAGATATTTTTAAAACAATGTAGTTAAAGTATCGTGATTTGTTCACAAAAAAGGGGATGGTAGATATACCAGAATCTTGAATAAACAAAGATGTGTGTGTCAAATGGTATGTGTCAAATGTTATATCTGCAGAGATTTATGCATACAGGCTTTTTCAAATAGAACAGTAATCGGCTTAAAAGGTTATACTTTCAGTTAATCTTTCGAAACATATACTGAATAGGAAGAGAATATAGAAGTGTTGAGTATTATAAAAGATGTTGATTTTATATGTATATATATATCTTTGCAAATCTCGAAAAATATGTTGTATTATAAAAATATCATATAATTATATATGTATATGATCCAAAGGAACATGTGCACTCATGTGTACAGAGCTAAACCAGTACATAGAAGAAATATATACACTGATATATACATATACAGCGTGTACATTGAGACTAATATATATTAAATTAATAAAAAAGGAAAAATGATTAGAAAATGGGATAATATATGGAGGATATATTAATGAAATATTATAAATAATATATTATAAAAAGTGTTATAAATAAATATATTAAATAATAAAAAATATATGTATATAGGGGGCGGAGCGAGCAGCCGACCCTAATGGCCGCACTTCATTGAAGCTCTGTGAACGGGCCGGGTGTTATCGCTTCTAAAAGTGGTAAAACGCACCTATGGTAAACTTTAAATAGTCTTAAGCTGCATCCAACACCTAAGTAACTACTTCTGAAACCCAGTGGCTCATTTCTTTGCCGAATACACAACCGGAGCAATCTCTCAGGCCTGCGGCCCTCACCGCAACAAGCGTCACGGAACTCCCAACCCTGGGCAAGGCAAGAGCCGGGGCCATATATAAGAAATAACCGCACATAAGCATAAGACACCCGGAGACACCAACATCGTCGACCGGAAAATCTGCTGGGATCACTGTCAGACCAAGTCCAGCAACGTCCGGTAAGACACAGGCACTAAACATATCGCATTATGCCTAATCTTACCCTGACACTCAACACAAGATAGCAGTCACTAAACGAACGGCTAAATGAATAGCCCCAACACCATTATAAATTGTCAAATCTGCATATATACATGTTCCTGCAGCTAAATAAAAGACAGTTCAAATGGCGCACTTCTGAAATAACTACTCCTGAAAATCAATCTACAGCTGTGCTGCCTTTTACCCCAATTTGTTAATGGACTATCCACAGACAGGGATTGTATTTAACAAATAACTCCTCCACATATAAGTTACATGTGGAAGAAAACGTCTGTGTCAGGATAAAAGATATATAGGGTGACGCACTTTTAATTCACATGAAGGATTTACCCCAGTCTGACTGAAACGCTGAGGATACTATTACACTTGATTCTCTTAGTGCAGACCTATTGGCAGAGTTTATCAAGATACCAGCATAGCTTCATTTGTGCTGCCTTTCCCCAGCAAGCTGATGTAACACAGTAAAAGATTTTTGGATGCTTACATGACTTTGAATACTGGTAACTGCCTTAGTGGTGAAGCCTGGGCTTGCTCTTTATTGACTCTCTAATCCTGGGCCTCAGATGCAAAAACAAAAGTACAGCACCTCCAGTACTGGGAGTGCACATCATTCTACATGGGCTGCAAGGTGGGAGATATATAACTCTGATACATTTGATCCCAATATTGTTGCACTCCTTACAGCATACCTCAGGCACATACCCCTGCTCCCTTTCCCACCACACTAAGTTGTGGCGGGTCATACCCTGTTATCCCTTTACCGTGATCACCCTGTGAGGGTAAACTCCCCAGGGGGTATTGTGTATTAAGATACTACAGGACAGCTGCAGAAGTCTAATATCAACTCAAGGCATTA
The DNA here is from genome assembly GCF_027579735.1 of Bombina bombina. Classification (NCBI taxonomy): domain Eukaryota; kingdom Metazoa; phylum Chordata; class Amphibia; order Anura; family Bombinatoridae; genus Bombina; species Bombina bombina. The sequence goes on from NC_069504.1 coordinate 444,122,895, forward strand.
TGTCGCAAAGAAAGAATTCCCGCCAAGATAAACCACAAAAGTTATTGCAAGCTAACCAGAGCGCAGTACACGCTTTTTTCAAACAAACAGATCACCCATCCACAACTAGAGTAACAGAACCCCTGATGACCACCATTGAAGAAGATCAAGACAGTAGCTCATCTATAACTAACGAAGCTGCAGTTATGACTTCGACCCAGGATGATGACACGCCAATAACCTACAAAGCCATAGTAGCCTTAATTGAACAAGTTAAAACATGTATCAAAGACGAATGTGCCGATTTGAAAAAAGAGATCAACGACCTTGGCCACAGGGTGGACACCCTAAAAGAACATGAGTATGTCGTAGCGCAAAAACTGGCGAATCTCTCAACCAACCAGGTACAGCAAAGCCAGCATATCACAGAATTGGAAGATAAAATCGACGATTTGGAAAATCGCACCAGAAGGGGAAATCTCCGCTTTAGGGGGATACCAGAAACGGTATTGAACAATGATATTCGTGATTATCTCCAGGCCTTATTCACTGATATACTAGGAGATAATCTCCCTGAGAACACAGAGATCCCCTTGGATAGAGCCCACCGAGCACTGCACCCAAAACCTCCTGATGACTCTCCCCCAAGAGACATTGTAGTACACTTCCAAAGCTATAGACAAAAGGAGGAGATATATAACACCGTCAGGAAAAGGCAAGTTATACACTTCCAAGACCATAAAATCCAAATATACCAGGACTTATCCCTTAGAACACTGCAAAAGAGACGTGACTTTCAACCCTTAACATCCCATCTTTGCACACTTCATATCCCCTACAGATGGGGTTTTCCTACTTCGGTAATAGTTATACAGAATGGGAAAAAAACAGAGTGCTCCTCACCAACTGACATCAACAGATTCTGCAATATCTTAAATATCTCTCCACCAGACGATACCAACCTTCAATCTTCCCAAAGGCAGCAAAGTGGACTAAACAGCCCCAAACCTCAGCGAAGACTAGGTCCAGATACCATTTCTAGGCAGAACAAAAAAAGACAAATATCCTCTACCAACATGGACACCATGGACACAGACTCTATCAGATGAGTAATTAAGGTTATCTTAATACCTTTTTTCTCCCTACTTGTCTAATAATGCTGACCCCGAGCTCTGAGGATGAGCTCCTCAGTATTCTTTCTATGAATGTTTCAAGCTACATAATTATGGTTAACCAACTGTTTTTACATGTGTTTTTTTGTTTGTTTTTTTATCTTTCTGCTGGGATGTTTTCCATATATCTTTAATGTATTAGGATTGTATGTACTAGAGCTCAGACCATCTAATTTCCCTTTCATGTAACCAAAAGAGATAAAGGACTGATCTGAGTCTTGTGGAGCCTGCACCTCTTCCACACTATGAGGACACTATGTTTCTACTAAGCTGAGCTCTGCTATGTTATGCATTGAGTGTAATTTACTGTTTATGTTATGCCTATGAACAATAGCCCTTGCTCAGCGGTATTAGTACCCAGAACCATATAACTATTCTAAAACAACTATCTACATCACTCCAGAATATTCCCCCTCTAGCTTGATATAACATACCGGGTAATATATGATAAGGCTATATCCTTCTGCTCCTCTACTAACCTCACTTGGAGTTAAGAGGCTACTGTCCATTAATGGGTAACCAAATGTCTTAGGTATAGATAAATTTATCAACCAGAACCGCAGCAAGCTAAATATATATCCTAATTTATGGTTTACAGGTCGAAAACTACAAACACTACTTCACTGTAATTATGTTTATGGTTCTATGGACCAATGTAGCGATAGCAAAGGGTCTCTGCTATGAGACCTACAGTTATCTGTTTTATACTTTACCCTTTTTACAATGTTTATCATTGCAGGCTTGAAGTAACAAATTAATTATCCTGAGAACCAGGTGAAATATTCTCCCCTTATCATATCTGAAAGTGTTCTTTACTTGTCCTCTTATCACTAGAACAAAGTTTTGCTCCTAAATTGATCAAAGATTAAATTTGTTTATCACTGTAAAGACACTTCGTCTCTATTGAGATGGATCTTACCAAATTACGCATAGAGTCAGGCTCAATGTCTCTGAAACGACTCTGCTTATAGTCCATAACTTTAACTTCCTGATGCCTAGAACCATTTCCTTGTTTAAGATAACCATCTACACAAACCTGGATTTTTGTTCCCCCTTTTATAATACTAGGCCTATCAGAAACCTTATAACGAAACCATGACCTTTTGCCTTCCTCTTCACCTCTCTACTACGAGTTTAATAGCTGGCATTAATCGAAAAGTAACTAAATGTATAAAAGTTAACAGATAACCCTCTACTACCGCACACTAGAACTGTATAAAGTTGCATATAAATGTTACTATATTGTTTATAAGTTAAAATCGTATCACAAGATGTTATTTCATTACAGCTGAGTTCATAGTTATGCTGGTCATCCTAGATCTGTACTACCTAGGAACTCCTTAACAGACCTTGAATATTCGACTCACACAGAGAGGCATATTAGCACGCTATAAAATTTTCCTAGTACAGCTAAAAGTCATGTCAATGTTATGCAGTGCTATGCTTTATTGAATATTGGAAAAGCCTTAGATCTCAACCCCTGGCTTAATCCCAGTAATCGGAGAAATATGTGTAAATTCTAGCATAGCTGATTATATAGATAGCTAAACAAAAAACCAACATGACATCTTCTACTAATTCCCTCCCACTACTTTGTACGGTACACTAAAGGCGACGGAGTTTCAAGAACCAAACAAACTACATGAGGTATACACCCCTCACTGTTAGACTAGTGTCAGACCAAAATAAACAACTCATATATCACCTTTTTACCATAATAACACCCGGCCTGTAACAATAGCTCCCAAACTAGAAAGTAAAAATCAACCATATACTTATAACTAAGTTTAAAACTTGTAATTTATCTTAATATTATCTGAATTAATATTGATACAACCATTGTTATTTGCTCTAATATTGTTTCCTAAAGTCATAACCTTCCTTCTCTCCCATTCCACCTTGACTGTTATCACCTGAACATTTACTCCATCAATACCTGTTCCTTCCAATACCATTAACAGGAACCCCTAAAACCCTTTCCAATATCCCATCTGGTTTCCCTTTATATATTAGTCCAACAGCTCTAGACACCTGACATTATGTTGGCACATATCTCACGTCATGGGGAAGAGACTCTACACATTGCCACACAAAATGTTAAAGGCTTCCTCTCAGTGGAAAAATGCGGCTTCCTCTCAGCGGAAAAATGCTCTATCGCATTTCACGATTTTTACAAATGGAAAATTGACATCATTATGTAATAGTAGCAATTTGAACAAACCTTTAATTTTGTTTTGTAACTAAGAACCAACAATTGCCTCAAAAGTAGATTTGTAACATAAAAGAAGCTTGATGAATTCGTTGTCAGTGCTTCATATAATGTATTACTATTTGCCCAATAAGTGACAGCTTATTAACTTCATAAACTGTATTTCTTTCAGGGCAATTGATAATGCAAACAGTTCAAATTAAGCAGTAACGTAAAATATAGTATTCCTTGATTAGGCAGGTAAAGTTCATCAAATTAAGTAAGGATAACGATTAATAATGAAATAATTAGGTCTGACCTGAGAACGCAGGAGTTTGTTACTTGTCCGTTTGCTATGAACAGCAGCGTGGTACTCACAGGGAGAGCGGTTGTGGCTGCAGCTGATGACATCACCGCTACTTGCTGTGCTGTGTCTGAAGCTGCTTGAATCCTGTTACCTTGTAAATGCTTCAGGGTTTGATGTCGAGTTAGTTTGATTTCCATACAGTAGGTAATATCTTCCAGTGTTGAATTGAGTAGTAGAGCTGCTAGATGTAGGAATGAAAAATAAGAGATGTTAACAGTAACTCTTCAAATAAGAAATTGAGAGGCTGTTGGAGAGTGAGGGAAAACTCTCAGTGTCACGCTTGTGCTGTGAATCCTTTCTCAATTAACCAGCAATGAGTGCTGGGGGGAAGTGCTTGATATAGGAGGCTCTTAAAGGGACAGATCATTAGCAAGCAGTAACCCTGACACATTATGACTCAAGAAACACATTTCAAGAAAAACCATGAACCAATTCTATCTAAGAGATATTTTGACCAACACTTTTGTAGCTCAGGTACACATAGGAAAAACAGAGTTAGCATTTCATTTAGGCGCAGCTTTCCCTTTGAATTATTACAAAAATACTCCGATAATGAAGGCAGGATCCTAATCCTAGTTGGATTATGCTATGGCGCCCCAGTTACCCTGGTGAACATCTATGCTCCAAATAGACCCACCCCCAATTTTTATAAACCCCCTAATTAACACAATACTGGATATGGCTAAGGGACCGATTATCGCAGGTGGAGATCTCAATTTCCCTATGAACCCAATACTGGACACCTCCAGTGGGAAATCCTATTTACGCAACAACACCCTTAAATCTAACTGTGCAGCCCTACAAACTATTAATCTATTTGACACTTGGAGAATGGTACACACTAACAGGAAGGATTACACCTTTTTCTCACATCCACAACACACATATTCCAGGCTAGATTACATTCTATGTGATCAAACTCTCCTCTCTACCCTTGTACACTCGAAAATCACACATACCTCTTGGTCAGATCACAGTATGGTTTCTACTGAATTTAAATGGGCCAGTAAACCTTGCACTACGTTCAACTGGAGACTCAATGACCATCTGCTAACTGACCAGGAAACAGTTGACGACATTAAAAAACACTCGGACGAATTCTTCGCCTTAAACAAACCTGAAGACACGTCGTCCTCAAATAACTGGGAGGCCTATAAATGTTATATAAGGGGGGTCATAATAAAGCATACTGCCACACAACGCAAAGTACATACCGCTCAATTCACCTCCCTAACTAAAGATCTAGCTACCTGTGAAGCTACACTTAATGCAGACCCATCTTCTGCTACTAAACTCACCAAATTGACTGACGCAAGAGAAGCCCTCAATAGATTTCTTGTACAAAAAGCTCATATGAGGGCACTGACCACTAAATCCAAGTTTTTTGTAGAAAGCAACAAAGCGGGTCGTCTACTGGCCAGATCCCTTAAAAAACAAAGACTCTCCAATTTCATTAGAACAATTCGACAACCCTCTGGCGAGGCCACTCACACGAACAAAGAAATTATTAACTCATTTGTTTCCTACTATACGAAATTATATAACATAGCAGATACCTCAACACAGGATAAGAGAAGAAAATTAGAATCATACTTAGCTACTGTTGACACACCCTCTATTACAGAGGAGAGCAAACAATTCTTAGATTCCCCTATTACCCTTCAAGACATCAATCTAGTTGTAAAATTCCTGCCAAATGGCAAATCCCCGGGCCCAGACGGTCTCACGACAAAATTTTACCAACTTCTGCAACAACAGATAAACCCCCATTTTTTATCACTTTACAATGACATAGACCGTGGTATTGTCCTCCCTAGCTCCCTTCTAGAAGCACTGATCACAGTTATCCCAAAACCAGGCAAGGCTACAGACTCGGTCAGCAATTATAGGCCAATTTCACTCATAAATATTGATATGAAAATATACGCCAAAATATTAGCCAACCGTATGAATATGATATTACCTAACATCATCCACCCTGATAAGGTAGGCTTCATTAAAGGAAGAGAAGCAAGAGATAATACAATCAGACTGCTCCACTCACTGCAACAAGCACATCATAACCTCTCGCCCCTCGCCGTACTCTCTACAGATGCTGAGAAAGCATTTGACAGAGTGGACTGGCAATTCATGTGGTCCACTCTGTCAAAATTTGGCTTCTCTGAGTTATTCATTACTAGAATAAAGGCCCTTTATGATAATCCGAGCGCAAATGTTAAAGTAAATAATAATATATCCCAGCCTTTCCCCATTTCCAATGGGACTTGCCAAGGATGCCCGCTTTCACCCTTATTATTCGCTCTCACAGTCGAAATATTAGCACTGCAAATTAGACACTGCCAACATATTCAAGGCCTAAATTTCGGAGATATAACCCAAAAGTGCCTCTTATTTGCGGACAACGTGATCTTTACTTTACAGTCCCCAACTACCTCTTTGCCTGTCCTCATACAAATTCTGGAAAAATATAAACAAGTCTCCAACTTTACCATTAACATGGAGAAATCAAGGTTGATGCCGATCAATTTAACTCCCCAAGAAATTCTGACTATAGCACAGCAAACAAAATTTATACTATCCGATAAACTCAAATACTTAGGCTTAATAATCTCCAAAGATATGCATAAACTATTTCCCGATAACTTCACTAACCTCCAAAATAACATTAAGACCTCACTGGAGAACTGGCATAGACAGGGACATTTATCTTGGCTAGGGCGGATCAACACAGTAAAAATTATGATAATTCCCAAATACCTATATCTATTTCAAACCCTACCCATGGCCATACCGAAACCTTTCCTCCAAACACAACAAAAAATTATTAATTCCTTTATTTGGTCATACAAACGTCCAAGAATCGCCCAACACACTATGTACTTGAGCAAGGAAGATGGGGGCCTTGGTGTCCCAAATCTTGCTAACTACTGCACATTTGGCTAGAGTAGTGGCGTGGAATCATGCTAATCCCTCGAAGATTTGGATACAAATGGAGAGTTATCTATGCCAGGTTAGTCACATGAGAGACTTGCCCTGGATCCCTAAAGACTCCAGACCACACATCATAAAATACAACGATTATGTTAAAACCACCCTAGCAATATGGGATGATGTGCTTATCCATACAAAAGGAGTTTCAACAACAATATCTCCCTTAACCCCTCTACTCCGATACCACCTATTTCTCAAGCATAACCTCTTCACTCACAGTCCTGCTAATAGGCTCCTTATGGCCTTACCAATATACTTAGTAACCACCCCCTCAGGTATTAAGGACAGACTTACACTTAATGAAGAACTGGGACCACCCTTTCACTGTTGGTACTCCTACTTACAGATTAGACACGCAATTAACCACAGCCCACACAAGTCAACGATACTGAGACCCCTAACTGCTTTCGAGTAGTTATGCACCAACCCGAAGATAGATAGAGCACATCTATCCATGGTCTACAAAATCCTCAGAGGCTCCTTCCCTGAGAAACGGCCAACATACTTAACGAGATGGACAGACAAGTTCAATACTGACTTTGACACAGAGACTTGCAGACGATGTTTCCGTCATACACACTCCTCTTCCATTTCCTTGACTATATCCGAACTGAACTATAAAATACTAGCCCGGTGGTATTTAACCCCGCAACGCCTGAGGGTTATATACCCTACCGCCTCCTCCAGTTGTTGGAGGAGATGTGGAGAAGAGGGTACCCTCATCCATATCTGGTGCTCCTGCCCACACCTAAGTAATTTTTGGAACCAAGTAGAGAGGCATATATCTAATGTCTTGAGCGTAAATGTTACACTCTCTCCACAAATCATCCTTCTTAGTCACATCCCTAAGCTCTCTTGTGTTTACCGCAAGAAATTGCTTCTGTTAATGTTATCCTGTGCTAAGAGATTAATCCCCCGACTGTGGAAAACATGTGAGATACCCACTATCACCCAATGGAAGTCTGAAGTAAATCACGTCCTTAGTGTTAGAAAAGATGCATTACTGCTATCTAGGTAAGCAAGACATGATATCTAACATTCAATTTATATGGGAGCAGGGGTCCCACGACCACACTTAAAACACTTTTCCAACAACTTTCATATAGAGCTAAAAACCTTGTGTCACTCTCTCTTTGGGGCTTCAGAGACATAACCATGATCTTCCTACACTTATGATACGCTAAACCAGATGGGATATTACCTCCCTTTCTAAACCCTATGTAATAATCTGTTTATAATTACTTAAAACTGGCAAACAGATTAAATGTAGCTGAAATGACTGAACACCAAAAGTTATGAACCTGAACAATTGGTAATCAAATCAACAGCAGTTAATACAGAAAAGAACCAGCAATGGAATATATATATATATATATATAACTGTTTGAATATATATATAAATGGTAGAAACTGATTATAAGTAAAGTTATGTCAGAGAGCAGAGTTCTTCCAAGTATATTCAACACTGGAGAGTAACAGGTTAATGCTTGCAAGCTGCAGTTAAATGTTAAGTATAGTCTCAGGGTGGAGTACAAGCAAGTTAAGTGAGACACAGGCAGGCAAGCAGACACAGTTGAAGAAAGTAGCTTAATGCAGTTAGTGGATTAGCAGATAAATATGAAACACACTGAGAGAGACAAGTATACTCCAAACATGAGCTAAAGTACTTGCGTGACAAAACCCAGGTAGGTGGTATCCAAGTAGATGCGGTCATTCCAGAGATGAAATAGCAAACAGAGCAGCAAAGCATGCAGGTGAGAGCTGCATGAGCAGTATGCAGCGTGTGATCCTCAGCGTGGAAATGAGCAGAGGGATATGCCAGTAAGGTAGATCCGGATCCTCATACCAAAAATAGTCCACAGACAGCAGAGCAAGGTGTAGTTGAAAAGCACAATGTATAGAAGAGGGCTAAGGTTACAATTAGCCACAAAGGTTCCAGTAAAGGAATCAAAGGAATATCAATTGTAACAAAAATAAGGACTTGAGACAAAGTGACTGAGTAGCCAGAGAGGAACTCAGAGTACACAAAATAATCAAGCAATGTGTACAAGTGGAAGTGGAGTTATAAAGGCTAAAGGGGTGGAGCCCAGTTAAAGGGACATTACAGATCCCCCCCCTCAAGGCATCAACTCCGGGGATGCCAAAGATGGCTTATGGGGATAGCGCTTGTGGAATGCAGCCACCCTCAGAGGGGCATGCACCTGAGAATGAGGAACCCAAGAATCCTCCTCCACACCATAGCCCTTCCAACGGACCAGATACTGCAATCTCCTGCGCAATATCCTCGAGTCGAGTATACACTCAACTTCGTATTCCTCATGATCGTCCAGAATAACAGGAGGTAGAGGAATCTTTCCACGGGTGAACTCATTGCTAGTCCTGTAGGGTTTCAAAAGTGAAACATGGAATGATGGATGCAAACCATAAGTAGATGGAAGTTTCAAAACAACAGTTGAGGGATTGAGAATACGTGAGATTGGAAAGGGTCCGACAAATTGACTGCCCAGCTTTCTGGATGGTATTGAGAGTTTCAGATGCTTTGTGGAAAGCCAAACCTGATCACCCAACTTGTAATCAGGGCTCGGCCTATGAGTAGCATTGTAATAATATTGCTGATCAGACTTAGCCTTCTGTAAATGTTCTTTCAACAATTTCAAACTATTTTGTAGATTGGTAAGATAAGTAGTAACGGAAGGAGTATTGCTGCTGGTTTGGGTGAGTCTAAGAGATTGTGGATGATATCCATAGGTGGCATAAAATGGTGTCATCTTAGTGGAACTAGAAACTGAATTGTTATATGAATATTCGGCTAATGGAAGGTGATCAACCCAATCATCCTGCAGATGAGTAACATAGCATCTAAGGTATTGTTCCAGTATACCATTGACCCTCTCAGTAAGACCGTTTGTCTGGGGATGATAGGAGGTTGATAACCTAGGATGAATGGAGAGTGATTTACAGAGGTCTTTCCAGAAATTGGAAGTGAACTGAGACCCACGGTCTGTGATAATGGATTGTGGTAAACCATGTAACCTCACAATATGCTTCAGGAAAGCATCAGCTGTTTCGGTGGCAGTAGGTAAAGATTTCATAGCTATAAAATGAGCTAACTTAGTCAGATGGTCGACAACCACCATGATGGTATTGTGGTTCTGAGAGCTAGGTAGCTCAACAATAAAATCCATAGAAATAACACTCCAAGGAACCTCAGGAATAGATAGAGGAGTAAGGTAACCAATTGGTTTCTTTTTCTCTGTTTTATACCTTGCGCAAACATCACAAGTAGTTATATATTTCTGAATAGTTTCCCCCATGTGAGGCCACCAGAAATCTCGCTGTAAGAGTTCTTTCGTCTTAAAGATCCCTTGATGACCAGATATTGGGATATCATGGAAATGGTTAAGGAGTCTTTGCCTAAGAGTCTGAAGAACATATAATCTATTACGAAAAGTATATAAACCGGTTGGTTCTTTTATCAACTCAGTATGTGTGGGTATATTATCAGTTGTTAAAGCTGAAAGAATGTCCAGCTCTAAAGTACTCAAAGCTGCTATAATTTTGTGACTAGGTATGATTTGCGAACAACAGTCTGCTAGTGGTTTATCGTCATATTGTCAGGATAAAGCATCTGCCTTACTGTTAAGTCTACCCGGTCTGTAAGTTATTTGAAAATCAAATCTATCAAGAAACAAGGACCATCTTACTTGGCGGGATGATAGAGTTTTATTTTGTTTTAAGTATTGAAGATTTTTGTGGTCAGTAAATATTAAAAATGGTTTATCAACTCCCTCTAAAATATGTCTCCAGACTTCTAAGGCACATTTTATCGCTAACAACTCTTTATCACCAACAGAGTAATGTGTTTCAGCTGGTAATAAGGTTCTCGAATAATAAGCTACAGGATGGGTATTATGTTTGTCACTGATTCTCTGAGATAAGACTGCTCCTATGCCAGTGTCAGAGGCGTCTACCTCCACAACAAATTGGCATGCATGGTCTGGTAAACATAATATAGGAGCGGTGGTGAAACAGTTCTTCAGATAATTAAATGAATGTTCTGCTTCTGGAGACCATTGAAATCTTATATTTTTCTTTGTTAATGATGTAAGTGGCTTTACTTTCATAGAAAAGTTCTGAATAAACTTACAATAAAAATTGGTAAAACCCAAAAATCGTTGGAGAGACCTTAAAGTAGTGGTTCTAGGCCAATTCACAATAGCTAATACCTTCTCAGGGTCCATTTCAACTTTGTCAGGTGTTATGATGTAAGCTAGAAATTTTATTCTTTGTACATGGAATTGACACTTTTCAGCTTTTGCAAAAAGTCTGTGTTCACGTAAACGTGTTAAAACCCATCTCACGTGTTTAATGTGTTCAACAACTGTTTTAGAATATATCAGTATGTCGTCCAGATAGATTATGACGCATACATCTGTTAAATCTCTGAATATCTCGTTAATAAAATGCTGGAAGGTGGCAGGAGCGTTACAGAGCCCAAAAGGCATCACTCGATATTCAAAAAGACCATATCTGGTCCTGAATGCGGTTTTCCACTCATCCCCATCCTTGATCCGTATCAGATTATAGGCACCTTTTAAGTCAAGCTTCGTAAAAATGTTAGCACCATTAAGGCGTTCAAGGAGTTCAGGGATGAGTGGTAAAGGATATCGGTTCTTCACTGTAACAGCATTAAGGGCTCTGTAATCAATGATAGGTCTTAAGGTTTTATCTGTCACGCTCAGCTGCTGGGAAGCTCTGCAGTCCTCTCTGTGTGCTTGATTGACAGGTGTCTGAGCCACCCCTTCCTGATGATGTCACAACCAGGCTTTTTATTCTGGCTTCCTGTTTCTCCAGTGTCCGTTTGTTTGTTAACATTTAGGCTTCTGTTAGGATTTCGCTGAGGAATCTCTCTAACTGCTGCTTTTCTGTTGCCAATCTCTTCAAGGACTTACTATGCTGGATTAACCTTCAACCTCCTGAATACCTGTCTCCAAACAATGCAAGTACTGTTTGTTTTATGAAACTTTCAAACTTCCTGTTTACCTGCTGCAAACCCTGCATATTCAGACTACTCTGTATAGTGCAAACTATTCAAATACTGTTATTTCTGTGAATCCTTCAATCTGCATGTTTACCTGTTTCCAAACTCTGCAAATACAATTATTCAGTGTAAACCTTCAAACTGCTGGATATCCTGTTGCCAATCTCCACAAGTACTGATTAATCTGTGTTAACCTTCAAACTACCAGCTTACCTGTTGCTATCACTGCAAGTTCTGACAACACAGTGTTAACCCTCAAACTGCCTGATTACCTGTTGCATACTCTGCAAAGACTGTCTACACAGTGTTAACTCTCAAACTGCCTGATTACCTGTTGCATACTCTGCAAAGACTGTCTACACCAGTGTTTTTCAACCAGTGTGCCGTGGCACACTAGTGTGCCGTGAGAGATCCTCAGGTGTGCCACGGCAGACTGACAACAGTGTGACATATTTTTTAAACTTTGCTTGTTTTTTACTCCCAGTGCAGGGGTAGTTTGTAGGAGGCATGGCACAACAGCACAATACATACAGTATGTGTGTGTTTGTGTGTATATATATATATATATATATATATATGCAGTATTAGGCTACAATGTGTGATTTTTTTTAAATTTTGGGATGGTGGTGTGCCACAGGATTTTTTAATGTAAAAAAGTGTGCCACGGCAAAAAAAAGGTTAAAAATCACTGGTCTACACAGTGTTAACTCTCAAACTGCCTGATTACCTGTTGCATACTCTGCAAAGACTGTCTACTCAGTGTTAACCCTCAAACTGCCTGATTACCTGTTGCATATTCTGCAAAGACTGTCTACACAGTGTTAACCTTCAGACTGCCTGATAACAAATGACCTACTCCTGCATTATTAACTGTTTCCTGTTTTACCCTTCTTCTGTCTGAGTATAAGTGACTATCCCTGCTCTCCTGATTCTGTGGAAGGCATTTCCTGAAACCAGTTCCTTATTCAGAAGTCTATCTGGCTGATATCATGAATTACTTTGGCACAGGCTAACCCTGCTCCATATCGTGAGTACTTTGTTTTTTGGAGTTTGTCATGGGGTCACGTCCTGGATTAAACTCAGAGTGCAAGGGTGTTGTTTAAGTTCGCCCTTGCATTTGGGTCTACTTCTGGATATTTCCTAACCTGACATTATCTTTATTAGTAACAAAAAACAACCCTGCAGCTGTGGGGGATGTAGAGGGTACTATGAATCCCTTTCGGATATTATCATCAAGGTACTCACGTAAATACTGTAACTCTTTCTGTGAAAGTGGATAAACTCTCCCAAAAGGTACCCTAGCCCCTGGGAGTAAATCTATAGGGCAATCAAAAGACCTATGAGGTGGTAGTACCTCAGCCTCCTTTAAATCAAATACATCAAGTAAGTCTTGATAGTGAACAGGAATTTCTGTATTATTGGAGCTCAAAATCTGATGAGGGAAACAAGTTGAATTACAATAAAAGGAATTAAAAGTGATAGTGGGATTTACCCAATCGATACTGGGGTTGTGTTTCAATAACCAAGTATAGCCTAATATTACTGTATGTAGAGCAGTTGGGATTATGTAAAAACTGATATATTCTGTGTGCCCATCAGATGTAGAAATTAAAAGAGGTACTGTGTGTCGGGTAATAGGACCTTTATGTATAAGTGAACCATCAATTACTCTTATAAACACAGGATTCTGCTTAGTTACACACGGTATTTTATTGAGCTCTACATATGTAGCGTCTATAAAGCAATCAGAAGCCCCAGAATCTACTATAGCCTCAGTTTTGATTTGCTGTCGGTCCCACTGTAAAGAGAGAGAGAGTGTCAATGATTTTTGTCTTATGTGTGAGTTAGAAGATTTAATATTCAGTAGCTTACCCTTTTTCTGTCGTTGTAAACTAGGACAGGATGATACTGCATGGTCTCTACTAGCACAGTACAAACAGAGGTTAGCTATGCGTCGTCTAGTCTTTTCCTCAGAAGTTAAGGGACCTTTAATGACTCCTATTTCCATAGGAGTCTGAGAATTAAGTGATTTTTCTGTAGGTGTCACAGGTAATCTTTTGAGTGGAGTCTCTGATGTGTATCTTTCTATACGTCTTTCCCTTATTCTGCGGTCAAGTGTTGTTGCTAGTTTTATTAACCCATGTAAAGTATCAGGCATCTCCACTCTAGATATCTCATCTTTTAAAGCTTCATTTAAACCCAGTCTAAATTGATTTTTTAACGTTATATCATTCCAGAGTGAGTCAGTAGCCCACACCTGGAATTCAGTTATAAAATCTTCCACAGGCCTTTTTCCCTCTTTAAGAGCTCTTAGTTTAGTTTCAGCCTGTATTTGGGTGTTAGAATCCTCATACAGAGCACTCATAGCTGCAAAAAACTGATCTAAGGAATCCAAAATTGGGTTATTAGACTCAAAAAATCGATTCGCCCAGGACCTTGGCTCACCTGTAAGATATGAGATTGTAGTGCAAACTTAATTTTTTTCAGTACAATAGGTCTTTGGTTTCATTGTATACAACAGTAAACAAGCATTTTTAAAATCCCTGAAATCACTCATTTTCCCTGAGAAAAGAGTTGGGGAATTATTCTGAGGTTCTGGTGGTTCTGGGGATCTAGTAACTGTCAGTTCTTTAACAACATTCTTTAAGGTGGTATTTTCAGTTTGTAAATCTGTGAGAGCTCTGGCAAGGTATTCCACCTTATGATTTAATGTGTCTAATTCTTTTTTCACAGCTTGTGGTTCCATACTTGCTGGTTTGTATGTTAGGCTTGATTTTTATGTAATAATCTGTTTATAATTACTTAAAACTGGCAAACAGATTAAATGTAGCTGAAATTACTGAACACCAAAAGTTATGAACCTGAACAATTGGTAATCAAATCAACAGCAGTTAATGCAGAAAAGAACCAGCAATGGAATATATATATATATATATATATATATATATATATATATATATATATATATATATATATATATCTGTTTGAATATATATATATAAATGGTAGAAACTGATTATAAGTAAAGTTATGTCAGAGAGCAGAGTTCTTCCAAGTATATTCAACACTGGAGAGTAACAGGTTAATGCATGCAAGCTGCAGTTAAATGTTAAGTATAGTCTCAGGGTGGAGTACAAGCAAGTTAAGTGAGACACAGGCAGGCAAGCAGACACAGTTGAAGAAAGCAGCTTAATGCAGTTAGTGGATTAGCAGATAAATATGAAACACACTGAGAGAGACAAGTATACTCCAAACATGAGCTAAAGTACTTGCGTGACAAAACCCAGGTAGGTGGTTTCCAAGTAGATGCGGTCGTTCCAGAGATGAATAAGCAAATAGAGCAGCAAAGCGTGCAGGTGAGAGCTGCGTGAGCAGTATGCAGCGTGTGATCCTCAGCGTGGAAATGAGCAGAGGGATATGCCAGTAAGGTAGATCCGGATCCTCATACCAAAAATAGTCCACAGACAGCGGAGCAAGGTGTAGTTGAAAAGCACAATGTATAGAAGAGGGCTAAGGTTACAATTAGCCACAAAGGTTCCAGTAAAGGAATCAAAGGAATATCAATTGTAACAAAAATAAGGACTTGAGACAAAGTGACTGAGTAGCCAGAGAGGAACTCAGAGTACACAAAATAATCAAGCAATGTGTACAAGGGGAAGTGGAGTTATAAAGGCTAAAGGGGTGGAGCCCAGTTAAAGGGACATTACACCCTATTACCCTATTTCCTGTCCCATTCCCTCAACTAAATCCTTCTGCACCTTTTCTTGACTAGTGGTGTGTGGTATAGAGGCGCAGGTGTTTTCTTATTCTGTGCTCCAAAATTGCCTGGGAATGAAAGGACTTTATTTCTATGTGTGTAGATCAACACCATATAATTGTGCAGTATACTTACTCTGAAAAGATTCAGAGTCCAGCTTCCTCTCAAAGATCTGAATGATATTTTGCGGTTAGGTATTAGGTATTCCCCCAATCCACTGTAGCTGTGAATACAGGATAACGTACTTTGAATGCAGTATACAACTGGTGCAAAATGTGCAGTATACTTATTCCGATAAAATCGGAATCCGGCTCCTTTTGCAGCACTCCCACTGGTGTAATTAAAAGAAATCAAAAAATCCAAAAAGGCAGCAAGCAAAAGTTCATAAAAATACGAATTTATTTAAAATGTCACTATGGACAAATAGATAAAAGCTCATAATCAAAAGCTCTACGCGTTTCAATGATGTTTCGTCTTTCTCAAGAGCAGTAAAAAGGTAAAATGCTGCCTTTGGATTTACACAGGTGCTTTTATACAGAAATGATTAATGTTCCTTTTCCGGTCTAACCGGAGCCAGACTCACAAAGATTACAAGATTTACAAAATTTAAGATATCAATATTGTCAGCCGATTCCTATTTAGATCATTGTTAGTGTGCAAAATGCAAAGATCTAATTATAATTATACTATATAAATCGGATGGCAATATGAAAATTTCACTTTGTTTTTAGGACCAATCAAAATCAGTTTAACAGTAGTTCCCTTTTGAGTTCATATTGGACGTAAATTCTAAATCAGGTCCGCTTCTGACTTGTGATCACGTGTTTGACGGAAGAGCCAATCCTGGATGTTTTTCGGCAACCTTTTGTTTCCATTCCAATTTTCGTCAGATGTGAAAAAGTTCAAGTTTTCTTGACTACCTACAACTAGGTATGTCCTGTTATGACTCATCTCTACTCTTAATTAATCTTGAAAATACTTATGAAAATTAGGTCACTGATTGTTGATGACTATCATTCTAGTAAACTGTTGTTATATTGTTGCTAAAAAAATGTAACTATATTACTTGTTTATCAATGTACTGATTTTCAATAAAAATCATTTAAACACAAAAAAATATATGTATATATATATGAAATAAATACATATATACACACATACACATGAAATAGTTTGTAATTGTTATGTATGAGTGTCAGAAATGATAATATGGTTTTTATTATACTTGGAAGTGTTTTATAAATTATATAGGCATACATGAGGGGCTATTGAACTAATAGTCAGGAGAGTCATAATAGATATACCCACATATATAGTGTACTATATCTAAACAAAATTAATATTAATATTAATAATTGTGAAAGTAAGGGTTAAAGGGACATTAAACAATTTGAGATGGTAATATAAAATGATACATTGTATATATAAAACAGCTCTGCAATATACTTTCACTATTTATTTTGTTCTCTTTGCCTGTAATTTCATTCTGAAATTGTGAGCTTTTCAGTTCCTGTTAGAAATGGAAGTGCAGAACTGTGTTAAATCCAGCACAACCATTGGCTGCACACTCTAGTGACCTATGTATAACTGTCTCTAATTGGCCACAGCAGAGAAGGTAACACAAGTTACAACATGGCAGCTCCCAGTGTTTTATAGACACTAAAACTTTACACTTATTTTGTCACTTTTTAAATAACTAATGAAACTTTAAAAAATACATCTACATTTTACTCATGGACTAATCTTTTCTTTGAATGTATCATTCTATCTAGCATGTATTTAGTGTTTAATGTCCCTTTAAAGATGTATTTAGATTAAAGAGCTGCGGTCAAGTCCTGAGTTTAAACCTAAGGGGTAAAGGGGTTTGAAGTTGAAAATACATTCTGCTTCTTTCTTAGATAATAGTGTATTCCGGTTGCCACCTCTTACTCCTAGATGGAGTTTTTTGATGCCCAAATATTTAAAATCTTTCAAATTACCTAGATGTGTTTCGTTGAAATGGGAATACAGATTAGTTTCCACAGATCCATGTTCGATTTTAAGAATATCTTCTCTTATACTGTCACATAACATTCTGATAGTTTGGCCAAAATATAGTAGATTGCAAGAGCATTGTATGCAATATATTATGTTTTTATCTGAGCATCTAATCAGTTGTTTAATTTTGGTGACAAAGGTATTGCTAGATTATCTTATTTCCTTAATTTTGGTGCTGAATTTACATGCTTTACATGTATTACATGGGAAAAAAACCTATTAGTTCTTTTCCTCTAAGATCTCTATCTCTTTGTGTTTTAGTTTCTTTAAATTCACTTGGGGACCTTAAACTTTTAAGATGTTCTCTGGTTGATTTTTTACTTTGTCACCTAATATATGGTCTTGTTTAATTAAATACCAGTGTCTTTTCAAGATTTTTCTAATTTCTATGGCCTAGATTTGGAGTTTGGCGGTAGCCGTGAAAACCAGCGTATGGGGTATGTGGGTGGTGGGTTGTAATGTTGGGGGGGGTATTGTATGTGTTTTTTTACAGGCAAATGAGCTGAATTCTTTGGGGCATGCCCCGCAAAGGGCCCTGTTCAGGGCTGGTAAGGTAAAAGAGCTTTGAACTTTAGTAATTTAGAATAGGGTAGGGCATCTTTTTATTTTGGGGGGCTTTGTTATTTTATTAGGGGGCTTAGAGTAGGTGTAATTAGTTTAAAATTGTTGTAATATATTTCTAATGTTTGTAAATATTTTTTTATTTTTTTGTAACTTAGTTCTTTTTTATTTTTTGTACTTTAGTTAGTTTATTTCATTGTATTTATTTGTAGGAATTGTATTTAATTTATTTATTGATAGTGTAGTGTTAGGTTTAATTGTAGATAATTATAGGTATTTTATTTAATTAATTTATTGATAGTGTAGTGTTAGGTTTAATTGTAACTTAGGTTAGGATTTATTTTACAGGTAAATTTGTAATTATTTTAACTATTTTAGCTATTAAATAGTTCTTAACTATTTAATAGCTATTGTACCTGGTTAAAATAAATACAAAGTTACCTGTAAAATAAATATTAATCCTAAAATAGCTATAATATAATTATAATTTATATTGTAGCTATATTAGGATTTATTTTACAGGTAAGTATTTAGCTTTAAATAGGAATAATTTATTTAATAAGAGTTAATTAATTTTGTTAGATTAAAATTATATTTAACTTAGGGGGTGTTAGTGTTAGGGTTAGACTTAGCTTTAGGGGTTAATACATTTATTAGAATAGCGGCGAGATTAGGTCGGCAGATTAGGGGTTAATAATTGAAGTTAGGTGTCGGCGATGTTAGGGAGGGCAGATTAGGGGTTAATACTATTTATTATAGGATTAGTGAGGCGGATTAGGGGTTAATAACTTTATAATAATAGCGGTGCGGTCCGCTCGGCAGATTAGGGGTTAATAAGTGTAGGCAGGTGGAGGCGATGTTGTGGGTGGCAGATTAGGGGTTAATAAATATAATATAGGGGTCGGCGGTGTTAGGGGCAGCAGATTAGGGGTACATAGGGATAATGTAAGTAGCGACGGTTTACGGAGCGGCAGATTAGGGGTTAATAATAATATGCAGGGGTCAGCGATAGCGGGGGTGGCAGATTAGGGGTTAATAAGTGTAAGGTTAGGGGTGTTTAGACTCGGGGTACATGTTAGAGTGTTAGGTGCAGACGTAGGAAGTGTTTCCCCATAGCAAACAATGGGGCTGCGTTAGGAGCTGAACGCGGCTTTTTTGCAGGTGTTAAGTTTTTTTTCAGCTCAAACAGCCCCATTGTTTCCTATGGGGGAATCGTGCACGAGCACGTTTTTGAGGCTGGCCGCGTCCGTAAGCAACTCTGGTATCGAGAGTTGCAGTGGCGTTAAATATGCTCTACGATCCTTTTTTGGAGCCTAATGCAGCCATTCTGTGGACTCTCAATACCAGAGTTATTTTAAAGGTGCGGCCAGAAAAAAGCCAGCGTTAGATACGCGGGTCGTTACCGACAAAACTCTAAATCTAGCCGTATGTGTTGTGAACTATACTCAGTGATAAGTGGGATGAAAAAGTTATCGTCATTTTGATTAGTGTTTTTTTGTTTATTTTTAGTTTTTAGGAGTGTATCTCTATAAATTTTTTCCACCTCTAATTGTGTTTTTTCTATTATCTTAGGATCGTAGCCTTTCTCTATAAATTTTCTATTGAGTACTTTAGATTGAGATTTGTAGTTTTCTAATGATGAGCAGTTTTTTTTTTATTCTCATAAATTGGCTCTTTGAAATGTTAGATTTCCTTTGATCTAAATAACAACTTTCAGAATGTATGTAATTGTTCGCATCAATAGTTTTAAAATAAGTTTTAGTATGTATTTTATTTGCAATAATATTCAATTCTATGTCCAGAAAGTGAATCTTCTGGCTACTATATTCATGGGTAAATGAAATGCCCATCTCATTAGAATTCATGTCTAACATGATTGTTTCCAAAATTTCAATATCACCTCGCCAAACAATAAATATATCATCTATGTATCTACAATAGTGCACAAGGTGTGCCCCCCATGGACCATCATTAATAAATATCTCCTGGGGGCGAACCTTGTGCCCATTGCAGTACCTTTGGTTTGTAGGAATACCTCTTCTTTAAAAAGAAAACTGTTATTATGAAGAATGAAGTTAATACACTCTAATATGAATTTATGTTGTGTTAAAGGAAGGTCTTTGTCTCTGTCCAAGTAGGTTTTTACAGCTCTAATTCCTATATGATGTGAAATATTCTTGTATAATGAGTTAACATCGCACGTTACTAAAATCAAGTTATCATGCCATTCTAAATTTTCTATCTGGTTTAAAAAATGTGTTGGTAACGTATGTCTGTAGAAAGAAATCAATATACTGTGATAAATTTGATGTGAGGGACACGATCCCTGAGATAATGGGACGTCCCAGAGGTTTATGTAAATGTTTATCAATTTTCGGTAAGAAACAGAAAGTGGGAGTCTTAGGGTGTGATATAGTTAAGAATTCTAATTCTGATTTATTAAGGATACCTTTCTCACTGGTCTCTTTAAATAGAGCTCCTAATTTTAATTCCTGTTGTTTTAAAGGGTTCTGTTTAAGTTTGATGTAGGTAGTGTTATCTTGTAATAGCCTATATTGATTCATTTATATAGTAGCTGGTGTCCATTATAACTATGTCACCACCTTTATCGGCTGGTTTTATCGCTATTTCTTTGTTAGTCTGTAATTCCTTTAGTGTATTTATTTATTTGTTACTTAGATTTTTTCTAATTGGTTTGGTTTGGTCTAAAAGATCTAAATCTTTTTTAATGTTTTGTTCGAAAAGTTTGATGTGCTCACTCTTTTCTTGTGTTGGAAAAAAAGTGGATTTTGCCTTCAGATTTGTATGTATATAGTTATCACTGTTGTGTGTAATTTTGTTTTGTATGGTTTTTTTTTTAGAAAATATCTCTTTAATGTCAAATTCCGAATATATTGATTGATATTAATGAGGGTCTCAAATTTGTTAAGCTTACAAGAGGGGGCAAACGTTAGGCCCTTGTTTAATACTCTCTCTTGGGTCTCACTGATAGTAAACTTACTGAGATTAAACACTCCTGATGGTTTAATATCTGTGTCTATCTTTTCAGTGTTTTGTTTATGGGTTCCTCTTCTTCTTCTGCCTCTAACCTTCTTTTTCCTAGTTAGTTTCTTTGAGGTTTTGCTATTTCTTTAAAGTCTCTTGAGGTCCCCACCTTTGCGGGGGATTCTCCTAAAAAATGTGTCTCTAAAAAAGAGTTTTCTGAGGTTATGGTGTCCAGATATCTCCTATTTGGATATGTCCTATTCATATTGGGATGGGGTGTTTGTTGTAGTGGTGAAAATCTATTTTGTAAAGGTAGTCTCCAATTATGATTATGGTAATATGATTTATTATTATGTGAGTTATACAAATGATTATGATTATTTGTCCTATTGGTGTTATACTCTTGGTGGTGAAAATACTGGTCTTTCTCAAAAGGATTAATAATTTGAAGTCTATTCTGGTAAGTTTTATAATAAGGTTTTGTATCTGTATAATGTTGTTATCTGGGTATCTCATAGTGTCAATTATAATTGGAGTTTTGTTCTCTATGAGGATATCTGTGATGGGGTTGTTGTGTGTGCCAGTCTTTGTTAATAAATGGTTTATTAATGTAAGAGTTATAATCTTCTTTCCAATTGGTTCTGTCATGGTACCTTCTTGTTTTAGAATCATGGTTATGATAATTATATGCTCTATTTGAGTATTGATACCTATTAGTGGAGGTCTGATGATTGGAATTGAGGTGTTTGTTCACATTTTCTATTGTAGGTGCATGTGTATTTTTCCATTTGCTGAAAATATGAGCTCTTTTCTATGTGTGTGTGAAGTGGTATTATCACTTATATTTTCAAGCTCATTTGATATAAGTTTAGTATCTGTATTGGTGTCATCGTCATCATTTTTATAGTCCATTATATCTTTATTAAATTTAGATTTTTTGGGGGGCTATGATGTTACTTTTAGATTCAGAGATTCTTTTCATAATTTTTGACTGTGTGTATTTGTGTTCTTCATTTAATTCTATAGTGCTTAATCTATTTCTAGATGTTTCTATCTCTTTTTTCATAGTTGTGAATTCCGAGCCTTAATAATTATTTTCATTAGGTTAATTGAAGCAGTCTCTAAGGTTTCAAACCAGTCATTAGATAATTGATCTGGTAAAGGGAAAGTAAAGTTTTTCTTAAGTCTAAGACCCCTTGGTACAATTTTTAAATCAATATAATTTTGAATATATTTTGTCTCCAAAGTGAGTTTGATTTCTTTAAGAAGAGATCTTTCTAAGTCTGAGTGGATCTCATCGATACTAGGATTGGCAAAAATGTTTTCTGGCTCTAATTGTGTATTGGAGGTAATGTTTTTAAGCATTAGGTCTCTGTGGGCAAATATGTCTATTCTAAACTAGGGAGACCAAATTGTTGGATAAAATAAAATAAATTAAAATTAAAATTTAGGATGTGTTAGTGTGTGATATATACTATCTAATAATGAGAAAGGTGTGTGTCATGTGATATTTCTATAGAGAAATAATCAGTTTTATTAAAAATAATCTGTGCAATGACCCAAAGTGGATTCCTTAGAAATTCATTTATATGAATTAAAGTTAATAGAATTTAAAATAGATTTTAAAGATAACAGACTACAAAATAAATCTATTTGCAAACGTATATATATACACCCAAAGAAAAAAAGAGATAGAAAAAAGGAAAATAATAAAACATTATTATTACTTGTGGTGTTTAATAATTAATATATAAATCAAAAATGTGATCCTTATATTATGTGCTTATAAAAATGCTGGGGATAAGAGTGGATCTAAAAATGAGGAGGACGATTATTATAAAAGGAAGGGGGATATTTAAAGATGCGACACTCTATTCTCTTTAGCTGATCCCAAAGGAAGTGATTAGGCCTCCAAACTAATCACCAAATGGCAAAGAAAAAAGTGAAGAACTTGGGATAGCGCTATTGAAGGAAAAGAGAAAAATATTATGCAATGATATTCTAACAGGTAACTAGAGAGAGACCATAAAGTTTGCAATGTGGAAAAATGTCCGATCAGCAAGTGTGAATAAAGTATATATAAATTTAAGAAAAAATATGACAATTGTATCAAATAAATAAGGTCAAATGTGACAAAATAGGTGTAAAAGAAAGAGGTGTTATAATTACATGTGAGAAAACGGTGTTATAAATAAAATGTTTATTACAAATAATGTGAATTTACAAATTAATAATAAGATGCCGGCATCAGAATAAGATATATTACATCACATTTAAAAAGAACAAATCAGTAATCTGTTAGATAAAATAATTAGAGTACATAAAATAGATGATATCAGTAAACAATGTTCTGTCTGTTAAAAATGATATAACCCACAAATATGTATATATACCTTATAAGATATAAAGTCAGTCAGAAATAGATCAAGACTCTCAAAAATCTGATGTGTCGGAGGAGCCAACTGGTAGAAGCTTCCTCAGCGGGTATTAGCGTGGGGTCCTTGAGAGTGTTGTTACAGTTTCAAATATTTGTGACAAAGTACTCCATTGGATTTGAAAATTGTAATAGTGTTGCAATAAGAGAAAAACAAAACAGACCGGAGTTAGTTGGTTTGTTCAAGCGTCAAGGTGTTTAGACTGCAACTCACAGTCTCCTCTTAGATAAGTTCCGGTGCAAGGGTCAGTGTAGATGAATCCAATATAGAGGGATAACTGGAGTTATCAGGAGTGTTTAATCTCAGTAAGTTTACTATCAGTGAGACCCAAGAGAGAGTATTAAACAAGGGCCTAACTTTTGCCCCCTCTTGTAAGCTTAACAAATTTGAGACCCTCATTAATATCAATCAATATATTCGGAAGTTGACATTAAAGAGATATTTTCTAAAAAAAAACATACAAAACAAAATTACACACAACAGTGATAACTATATACATACAAATCTGAAGGCAAAATCCACTTTTTTCCAACACAAGAAAAGAGTGAACACATCAAACTTTTCGAACAAAACATTAAAAAAGATTTAGATCTTTTAGATCAAACCAAACCAATTAGAAAAAATCTAAGTAACAAAGAAATAAATACACTAAATGAATTACAGACTAACAAAGAAATAGTGATAAAAACAGCGGATAAAGGTGGTGGCATAGTTATAATAGACACCAGCTACTATATAAATGAATCATATAGGCTATTACAAGATACCACTACCTACATCAAACTTAAACAGAACCCTTTAAAACAACAGGAATTAAAATTAGGAGCTCTATTTAAAGAGGCCAGTTAGAAAGGTATCCTTAATAAATCAGAATTAGAATTCTTAACTATATCACACCCTAAGACTCCCACTTTCTATTTCTTACCGAAAATTGATAAACATTTACATAAACCTCCGGGACGTCCCATTATCTCAGGGATCGAGTCCCTCACATCAAATTTATCACAGTATATAGATTGCTTTCTACAAACATTCGTTACCAAGTTACCAGCCTACTTACGTGATTCAACACATTTTTTAAACCAGATAGAAAATTTAGAATGGCATGATAACTTGATTTTAGTAACGTGCGATGTTAACTCATTATACACAAATATTTTGCATCATATAGGAGTAAGAGCTGTAAAAACCTGCTTGGACAGAGACAAAGACCTTTAACAGAACATAAATTCATATTAGAGTGTATTAACTTCATTCTCCATAATAACAGTTTTCTTTTTAAAGAAGAGGTATTCCTACAAACCAAAGGTACTGCAATGGGCACAAGGTTCGCCCCCAGTTATGCTAATCTATTCATGGGATACTTCGAAGAGATATTTATTAATGATGGTCCATGGGGGCGAACCTTGTGCACTATTGTAGATACATAGATGATATCTTTATTGTTTGGTGAGGTGATATTGAAATTTTGGAAACATTCATGTTAGACATGAATTCTAATGAGATGGGCATTTCATTTACTCATGAATATAGTAGCCAGAAGATTCACTTTTCTGGACATAGAATTGAATATATACATACTAAAACTTATTTTAAAACTATCGATGCTAACAATTACATACATTCTGAAAGTTGTCATTTAGATCAATGAAAATCTAACATTCCAAAGAGCCAATTTATGAGAATCAAAAAAAAACTGCTCATCATTAGAAAACTACAAATCTCAATCTAAAGTACTCACTAGAAAATTTATAGAGAAAGGCTACGATACTAAAAAAAAAAACACTAATCAAAATGACGATAACGTTTTCATCCTTTTTGTCACTGAGTATAGTTCACAAATACATAGAAATTAAAAAAATCTTGAAAAGACACTGGTATTTAATTAAACAAGACCATATATTAGGTGACAAAGTAAAAAATCAACCAGAGATCATTTTTAGGAAAGCAAAACATCTTAAAAGTTTATTGTCTCCAAGTGAATTTAAAGAAACTAAATCACAAAGAGATAGAGATCTTAGAGGAAAAGAACTAATAGGATTTTTCCCATGTAATACATGTAAAGCATGTCAATTCAGCACCAAAATTAAGGAAATAAGATCATCTAACAATAACTATGTCACCAAAATTAAACAACTGATTAGATGCTCAGATAAAACATAATATATTGCATACAATGCTCATGCAATATACTATATTTTGGCCAAACTAGCAGAATGTTACGTGACAGAATAAGAGAAGATATTCTTAAAATCGAACATGGATCTGTGGAAACTAATCTGTATTCCCATTTCAAAGAAACACATCTAGGTAATTTGAAAGATTTTAAATATTGGGGCATCAAAAAACTCCATCTAGGAGTAAGAGGTGGTAACCGGAATACACTATTATCTAAGAAAGAAGCAGAATGTATTTTCAACTTCAAAAACCTTTACACCTTAGGTTTAAACTCAGAACTTGACCTCAGCTCTTTGATCTAAATAAATCTTTAACCCTTACTTTCACAATTATTAATATTAATATTAATTTTATTTAGATATAGTACACTATATATGTAGGTATATCTGCTATGACTCTCCTGACTATTAGTTCAATAGCCCCTCATATGAATGCCTATATAATTTATAAAACACTTCCAAATATCTTATTGTTCATAATGTATAATAAAAACCATATTATCATTTCTGACACTCATACATAAATGTGTGTAGATATGTATTTATTTCATATACATACATATATTTTTTATTATTTAATATATTTATTTATAACACTTTTTATAATATATTATTTATAATATTTCATTAATATATCCTCTATATATTATCCCGTTTTCTAATCATTTTTCCTTTTTATTAATTTGATATATATTAGTCTCAATGTACACGCTGTATATGCATATATCAGTGTATATATTTCTTCTATGTACTGGTCTAGCTCTGTACACATGAGTGCACATGTTCCTTTGGATCATATACATATATAATTATATGATATTTTTATAATACAACATATTTCTCGAGATTTGCAAAGATATATATATATACATATAAAATCAACATCTTTTATAATACTCAACACTTCTATATTCTCTTCCTATTCAGTATATGTTTCGAATGATTAACTGAAAGTATAACCTTTTATACCGATTACTGTTCTATTTGAAAAAGTCTGTATGCATAAATCTCTGCAGATATACCATTTGATACACACATCAATGTTTATTAAAGAATCTGGTATATCTACCATCCCCTTTTTGTCAACAAATCCCGATACTTTAACTACATTGTTTTAAAAAAATCTGTCAAATAACTCAAAAACCATTATTAAAATATTACTTAATGTTTGTGCTAAATCATTTTCGCCAATATGATTGTATTATTGTTAAATACCAAATATGTATACAAATGCTCATTGCTGTAAATAACATTATTGTACTAAGGTATATCAAATATAGAACGAAAATTGACACATAATCAATCCGGGACTTAGCTAATCAGGACACAACATCAGCTATTTAAATCAGGTGAAGTCCCTAGTGAGCATCTTGATAAAGGCCCATGCGGCTGAAACGCGTAGATTTTGCTCACTCAGCTATTACCCATATTTTGGACTAAGTTGGCAAAGACTTGTAGTAGGTCAGGTACTTAGAGCTATTTCATGGAATTTACCCCATATTTTGTATGTTCCCTTCCATTTTATGTTGTGTTACTTCAGACAACTGAAGGTAAGTGTTTTACCGAAACGTTGCACAATTAAAACTTTTTGTGGAAGACTAGTGAGTGCCAGCCTATTGCTGCAGGAGTATATATATATATATATATATATATATATATATATATACTATATACTATATATATAGTGTATATATAGTTTGAAGATTGGATTAGCCATGTTAGTCCAGTAGATAAGATGCTCAAATAACAAAGTATTGCAGTATACAGTGATACTGTAATACTTTGTTATTTGAGCATCATATATATATATATATATATATATATATATATATATATAGCTATCAATTCCTGTCAAAGAGACAGCACACACTGTTAAAATAATTGAATATATATTATTATTATAATAATGTAAAATATTATATTATTATAATAGTATTATTATATTATTATTAAAATACTTATTAGGTTTTGTGTTAGTAGATACACATTTTGAAATCAATTTCATTATATTGCTGTAGTCTAAAATTTTATTACATATACTTGAAACAGTGCAGCTTATTCATCCAATTTTCTGCTAAACTGAATTACCAAATCTTCTTTTTAAACAAACGTTTTACCTAAAATACCACCCT
This sequence comes from Bombina bombina, assembly GCF_027579735.1. NCBI lineage: Eukaryota > Metazoa > Chordata > Amphibia > Anura > Bombinatoridae > Bombina > Bombina bombina. The sequence continues at coordinate 444,150,717 of NC_069504.1, forward strand.
CACCTCCCTTAGTAACTTAGGAAGTAATTAAGAGTTGTTTTATAAGAACAGGTTCATGCTGTGCAACAAACCAGTAAAACTTTGCTTCAGTCTTCAGAACGAGGTGTGTAGAAATGGCTGAAGCAGGTGGCCAGATAACTGTGTTTGAATTATAACCTACTGAATGATTCCATTGTAAAAAAAATAATTCATTTAACTGTTAGTGTCATTGGATACAAGAACTTCAGGAAACTATATATACTAATTTATCACTTGTTATTTCTAAACATTAACTGAAGAAATGGTTAAGTATTCATTGCTAGGCCCAGATTCCCAACGTACAAAAGTGACAATCCCTCTATATTTATACATCTAGTAATGAACATACAAAATACACTCTATTATTCATCAAAGAAATTTGATTATGCTCTGACGCACACAGGTATTTGATCCAGGTAACTATATTTCATTAACATTAAAGTAAAAGTAAAGTTAGGTGGTCAGCTATGCACATTTACATAGGTAAGATAAAAATAATAAGAGTTTAATTCATCGTTTTTCTCAAAGCAATCTCTAAATACCATTTTCGCCGCAAATAAACTAATACTTTTACTATTTTCAAATCATCTCGTTTTTCTATACATATTACACTTCTTTGTCACGTTTTTATTTTAATCCAAATGACTTTCTGGCCGATCGGCGGCCGTGACGCTATGTCATGCTAACATGCAATCAAGTGCGCATGCGCCAAAGCTATTCTACACAGAATTATGTCTGACGCGCGTTCACTATTCGCGCATGTGCACAGCTTTTTTTCTTTTGCAGCCGAGAAAGTCATCTGTTGACACTGCTGCTCCGCAACAATATTGAACAGCCTATTAGTAGCGATCTTCATTACAAGTAAGTATTTATCACTCAATATTTCATGCGTTGAAGGAAAATTTAAAAAAAGCATGTTCATATAAGAATATTAATTATAAATAACTTTGAAAATATAATATTTTTCGCTCTGTATTTTAATAGGCAAAGTTATAAATGTAACCAATACGTAAAATTTATCGTTATTTTAGTTATAATGGAATTGTATAAAAGCAATTTATTTTCTGTATTATGACTATAAAAAAACTTGATTTCTGCTCTCTAATCCTAAATTAATTTAATCCATTTTCTTTTCCACTCTAATAACTGTAAATAATACCTTACTTATTTTGAATACTAATTCATATAAGCTAATACTGTTGTTATTTATTTGACTAAATCTTTATTTTTTAAGCACTATATTTTAAAATACTTACTTAGTCAATATACTTTTTATATAATAATAAATATATATTTATCACATCTTGATATCTATTTGCAACATAAACATATGTATTCACTTGTGTATACACACACATATATGTTTATATATATCAATGTATATGTATATATATATATATATATATATATATATTTATGCACATGTATCTGTGTATACACAAGAGCATACATATAATTATGTCTCCAATAGATATCAATTTTGGATAAAAATATATTTATATGTGTGTACATATTTACACTATAGATATAGTGATATACAGAGAGCAATATAAAACCAAATTCATATTATTTATATTTGAAAAATAACATATCTGGTTTTTAACACTATGCACAAGTATTAGAGTTTATAAAACACATTGCTGTTACTTTAATAGGGTTGCTATGCAAATATCGTTAAAAATTTTTTGAACTGCTTTGTTTCTGAATGTACAATGTTATCACAGATTAGATATCTTTCTCTATATTTTACTTTGATTTAGTCTGTCTATATCTCACTTTTTCAGTCCCTAATTTAATTCTATTCTTATCTTTTACTAATTAGATTTTAAATCTAAAGCTTTTTTTGTTGTCTCATACATTGTTTGTATGTATGCAGCTGTACAAATTCTCATTTCACTTTTGTAATCTAACTTCGATCATGTTATCAAATAGCATAGTACTGAATGAATACATTATTGCTATTCATTCAGTACTATGTTTCCAAAATAGGTTGATGCATGTGTGTTGAAGAATGGGTGAGAACAAAATGCGCATTGCAGTCCTGATCGGCAATTCGCGAATGCGCAATGCTTTCAGGTATCGTGAACACGCATTTATACTACGTAAAGAGCGGGTGGGACCACTCTATACGTAAAGGCTAAAAAATACAGAAAGAGGAGGGTGGGTGGAGCAAGGATGATCACAGTAGGGAGATAAGATATTAAAATATAAAGTCAAATTTGTGAAATAAAAAAAAAACATATCAATCCTTACATATTATTCCTAAAGATTAAATTGATGTGTTGCACAGCTTAAAGGGACAGTATACACTCATTTTCATATAACTGCATGTAATAGACACTACTATAAAGAATAATATGCACAGATACTGATATAAAAATCCAGTATAAAACTGTTTAAAAACTTACTTAGAAGCTGTCAGTTTGGCTCTGTTGAAAAGGTAGCTGGAAAGCCCACTGCAAGTGACAAATAAGACACTCCCCCCCCCTCCCCCTTCTTTTGCATATGAAAAGACCCTTTACACAAACAGGAGCAAGCTGGAGTAGGTAGTCGAGCGTATTCACATAAAACTTTGGGGCTTGGTTGGGAGTCTGAAAATCAGAGCAATGTTATTTCAAAATAAGCAAAACTATACATTAATTTAAAAAAAAAACTTTATGGGCTATATAAATAGATTATCTACAAAACATTTATGCAAAGAAAAAATGAGTGTATAATGTCCCTTTAAGAATTTACTTTCACTTTAAGATTGCACCATATGGCTTATCAACCTTCTTTAATAAATCCTTTTTGTTCTACACAATAATTGTAACATATATTGCATGGCCTAGTTTTCCATAAGTGACTAAATTACATTTCACTTGCAAATGTAAAAGGGTTTGTTAAATTATTTTTTCCTTACAATGAAAAGTACTAAACTTCAATATATAAATTAAATACCTATCATTTCAGTACAAGTGCACAATATAATGTATAATAATAATTATTTTATAATAGCTCACTTCTTCTTGTTGCATTATATATATGTTGCACCTACTTTATTCTGACACTAGGGGGTTGTAGGAGACATATAGAAAAAAAAGAGAAAATGTATATTGACATAAAACCTTACTTAAAGCAACAGTACACTGTAAAATTGTTTTTCCATTAATGTATTTTCAATGACTTGTTAAACCAGCTGCAGAATATAAAATATTTGAGAAATAGCATTTTCAGGTTTACTTGTGTATATGAAGAAGCTGGTTTTGTGCTTTTAAATCACAGTCTATTACAATGGGTTGAGTTTCAGGTAATATCATATCTCATTATGTTATCACTTTGTCTACATACACTTGCTTCCGTATCTTATATTTGTCTGGAAAACTAAAGCTCAATACTTAGAGAGACCAATGGTAAATTATCATTTTATTACTTAACTGTTCTACCCCCCACTGGGAGTGTAATTTTCTGCTGGCTGTGTTTACATAGGCTTATCAATAGCCTAGACTCCAGTATAGAAACTTTCAGTATAGGTGGGGATACCAGAGGCTAAATCTGCTATTTCAGTGATAAAGCTAATAAAATCATACATTGGGCTTTACCCGGGTAATGCTAGTATTACCCAAGCACTTCTGGATAAAGCTAATGTTTTATATGTTTGTTTTGTAGCATGTTTTTTTACATAAAACATTAAACATTTACACACCAACAGGAATTTAAATATCTGGCTAAAGCTAATAAAATCATACATTGGACTTTACCCGGGTAATGCTAGGAAAACACACCAACAGGAAATTAAAGCAATTTAAGGAAATTAAACATTTTTATTTTTCATATGTTTGTTTTGTAAGCATGTTTAGTTACATGAAACATTAAACATTTTTATTTTTCATATATTTTGTACCATGTTTTGTTACATGAAACATGAAACATTTTTATTTTTCATATATTTTGTACCATGTTTTGTTACACCAACAGTAAAATAATTTTTTCATATTTTTGTGTTGTAGCATGTTTTGTTACACCAACAGCCTGATGCACTTGAAAAATAAAAGTTTAATACCATATAGAAAAAATAATAAAAAAAAAACAGCTTTATCAATCCAATTTAAAAGATAGACATGTTCAACACGTAACAGAGTAGAAGGTTTTATGTGTTCTGGCAATAGCCGTATTCATAAACCTAGGAAGGCACTGGTAAGTGCCGTTTAAAAAGCATGACATAAGCAGGTTATAAGTTGGTGTTGAGACACACCCCCATAAACCAATTGTATATCAAATCCACACAGATTAGTCAAGTAGAGATAATGTACGATATTGTGCAGGTATACATATATATATATATATATATATATATATATATATATATACTGGGGGAAGTAAAGAATACATTTCAACGATTAATAACAGGTAAATAATAAAAAAGTGAATAAATAGCAAATGAATAATAATTGTTGATTGAATAAATGTTAAGCATGAGGCCAAAGAACAAGCAAACATACTAGAACCTGTGATGACACAGATAAATAAATGGGACTAGTATTGCTGATGTACATAAATCCTCATTACCATTCTACAGGTTCTAGTATGCTTGCTTGTTCTTTTGCACGCTTAACATTAATTCAATCAAGAATTATTATTCATTTGCTATTTATTCACTGGTTTATTATTTAACTGTTAATAATCATTGAAATGCATTATTTACTGTCCCCAGTATTAATATATACGTATAATAATATATATGTATACCTGCACAATATCGTACATTATCTCTACTTGACTAATCTGTGTGGATTTGATATACAATTGGTTTATGGGGGTGTGTCTCAACACCAACCATTAACCTGCTTCGATCATGCTTTTTAAGCAGCACTTACCGGTGCCTTCCTAGGTTTATTAATACGGCTATCGCCGGAAGCAAAAAAACCTTCTACTCTGTTACGTGTTGAACATGTGCATCTTCTAAATTAGATTAATAAAGCTGTTGTTTATTATTTTTTCTATATGGGTTTGAACTTTATTTTTTCATATTCTACTTAGAGGACGACAAGGAGCCCTCTTCCTTTTATCCCATTTAACCTGCATTCTTTTAGCTGTTCCCGGCAGTCCACCACAGTATAACGGACTCTTGGTTCATTACAAGCAGCTTTTCAATTCACAAGATGGGTCATTTTTGATTGGTTGTTTGCTCACCCACGTGACAGGATCATTTCCCCAGGATTGGTGAGTCACGCACTAGGAAATCCCATGAAGGACGACGAATGCTGCAGAGCCCTGAGAAGCATATGTGCAGAAATACAGGCTATGGTAGAACTCCCCAGGTCAGGTGCAGCGAACATATGGTGAGCAACAGGAGCGTTTGGTTTCACTCTGCTACGCTTCAGTGGATGTTCACATAAAGGGAGAAACTGACGCCGCAGGTGAGTGTTTTACATGAGCAATAAAAAGTTATTACCTTATGCCCCAAGCAATAATATACATATATATATATATATATATATATATATATATATATATATATATATATATATATATATATATATATATATATGCATTCTAAGGCAGCTTGAATGTGTCCGGGACTGCTTTATATATTCATGGTTTGGGCTTTTTTTGACAACTCCGGAAAATCTCTTTTTTTGACAACTCCAGAAAAATAAAATTTATGCTTACCTGATAAATTTCTTTCTCTTGTGATGTATCCAGTCCACGGGTTCATCCATTACTTGTGGAATATTCTCCTTCCCAACAGGAAGTTGCAAGAGGACACCCACAGCAGAGCTGTCTATATAGCTCCTCCCCTAACCCTCACCTCCAGTCATTCAACCGAAGACAAGTAAGAAAAAGGAGAAACTATAGGGTGCAGTGGTGACTGTAGTTTTAAAAATAAAAATACCTGCCTTAAAGTGACAGGGCGGGCCGTGGACTGGATACATCACAAGAGAAAGAAATTTATCAGGTAAATATAAATTTTGTTTTTTCTTGTAAGGTGTATCCAGTCCACGGGTTCATCCATTACTTGTGGGATACCAATACCTAAGCTTTAGGACACGGATGAAGGGAGGTACAAGGCAGGAACTTAAACGGAAGGCACCACTGCCTGTAAGACCTTTCTCCCAAAAATAGCCTCAGAAGAAGCAACAGTATCAAATTTGTAAAATTTAGAAAAAGTATGAAGCGAAGACCAAGTCGCCGCCTTACAAATCTGTTCAACAGAGGCCTCATTTTTAAAAGCCCATGTGGAAGATACCGCTCTAGTGGAATGAGCTGTAATTCTTTCAGGAGGCTGCTGGCCAGCAGTCTCATAAGCTAAACAGATTATGCTTCTTAGCCAAAAAGAAAGAGAAGTTGCTGAAGCCTTTTGGCCTCTCCTCTTTCCAGAGTAGACAACAAACAATGCAGATGTTTGACGAAACTCTTTAGTAGCTTGTAAATAGAACTTTAAAGCATGAACCACGTCAAGATTGTGTAACAGACGTTCCTTCTTTGAAGAAGGATTAGGACACAGTGACGGAACAACAATCTCCTGATATTCTTATTAGAAACCACCTTAGGAAGAAACCCAGGTTTAGTACGCAAAATTACCTTATCTGCATGGAAGACCAGATAAGGGGAATCACACTGTAAGGCCGATAATTCTGAAACTCTTCGAGCCGAAGAGATAGCTACTAAGAACAAAACTTTCCAAGATAAAAGCTTGATATCTATGGAATGCAAAGGATCAAACGGAACCCCTTGAAGAACTTTAATAACTAAATTTAAACTCCATGGCGGAGCAACAGGTTTAAACACAGGCTTGATTCTAACTAAAGCCTGACAAAAAGCCTGAACATATGGAACATCTGCTAGACGCTTGTGCAAAAGAATAGACAGAGCAGAAATCTGTCCCTTTATGGAACTAGTCGATAATCCTTTTTCCAATCCTTCTTGGAGAAAAGACAATATCCTAGGAATCCTGACCTTACTCCATGAGTAACCCTTGGATTCACACCAATAAAGATATTTATCCCATATCTTATGATAGATTTTCCTGGTGACAGGCTTACGAGCCTGAATCAAGGTATCAATGACCGACTCGGAGAAACCATATTTTGATAAAATCAAGCGTTCAATCTCCAAGCAGTCAGACGCAGAGAAATTAGATTTGGATGTTTGAAAGGACCTTGGAGTAGAAGGTCCTGCCTCAGCGGCAGAGTCCATGGTGGAAAGGATGACATGTCCACTAGATCTGCATACCAAGTCCTGCATGGCCACGCAGGTGCTATCAAAATCACCGAAGCTCTCTCCTGCTTGATCTTGGCAATCAGACGAGGGAGGAGAGGAAAAGGTGGAAACACATAAGCCAGGCTGAAGGACCAGGACACTGCTAGAGCATCTATCAGCGCTGCCTGGGGATCCCTTGACCTGGACCCGTAACGAGGAAGTTTGGCATTCTGACGAGACGCCATCAAATCCAGTTCTGGTTTGCCCCATAGTTGAATCAGCTGGGCAAATACCTCCGGATGAAGCTCCCACTCCCCCGGAGGAAAAGTCTGCCGACTTAGAAAATCCGCCTCCCAGTTCTCTACTCCTGGGATATGGATAGTTGAGAGATGGTAAGAGTGAACCTCTGCCCAAAGAATTATCTTGGAAACCTCCATCATTGCCAGGGGACTCCTTGTTCCCCCCTGATGGTTGATAGAGGCTACAGTCGTGATATTGTCTGACTGAAATCTGATGAACCTGGCCGTAGCTAGTTGAGGCCAAGCCTGGAGAGCATTGAATATCGCTCTTAGTTCCAGAATGTTTATCGCAAGGAGGGCTTCCTCCTGAGTCCACAAACCCTGAGCCTTCAGGGAGTTCCAGACTGGGCCCAGCCCAGAAGGCTGGCATCTGTCGTCACTATAGTCCACTCTGGCCTGCGGAAACTCATTCCCCTGGACAGATGGACCCGAGATAACCACCAGAGAAGAGAATCCCTGGTCTCTTGATCCAGATTTAACTTTGGAGACAAATCTGTGTAGTTCCCATCCCACTGATTGAGCATGCAGAGTTGCAGTGGTTTGAGATGAAGGCGGGCAAATGGAACTATGTCCATTGCCGCTACCATTAGGCCGATCATTTCCATACACTGAGCCACTGATGGCTGAGAAGTGCAATCAAGAACACGGCAGGAAGTTAGAAGCTTTGATATCCTGACATCTGTCAGAAAAAATTTCATTTCTACTGAATCTATCAGAGTTCCTAGGAAGGATCTCTTGTGAGGGGGGAGAGAGAACTCTTTTCTCTGTTCACCTTCCACCCGTGAGACCTTAGAAAGGCCAGAACAATGTCCGTATGGGACTTGGCAATTTGAAAAGTTGACGCCTGGATCAGGATGTCATCTAGGTAAGGAGCCACCGCTATGCCCCGTGGCCTTAGAACCACCAGTAGGGACCCTAGAACCTTCGTAAAGATTCTTGGCGCCATGGCTAATCCGAAGGGAAGAGCCACAAACTGGTAATGCCTGTCTAGGAAGGCGAACCTGAGAAACTGATGATGATCTCTGTGGATCGGAATGTGGAGATAAGCATCCTTTAAGTCCACGGTAGTCATATATTGACCCTCCTGGATCATAGGGAGGATGGTTCGGATTGTCTCCATCTTGAAAGATGGGACCCTGAGAAATTTGTTTAGAATCTTGAGATCCAAGATTGGTCTGAACGTTCCCTCTTTTTTGGGAACTATAAACAGGTTTGAATAGAAACCCTGCCCCTGTTCCTCCCTTGGAACTGGGTGGATCACTCCCATAAACAGAAAGTCTTGAACGCAACGTAAGAATGCTTCTATCTTTATCTGGTTTGCAGATAGTTTTGAGAGATGAAATCTCCCCTTTGGAGATGAACCTTTGAATTCCAGAAGATATCCCTGGGAAACAATCTCTAATGCCCAGGGATCCTGGACGTATCTTGCCCAAGCCTGAGCGAAGAGAGAAAGTCTGCCCCCTACTAGATCCGGTCCCGGATCGGGGCTACTCCTTCATGCTGTCTTAGAGGCAGCAGCAGGTTTTTTGGCCTGCTTTCCCTTGTTCAAAGCCAAGTTAGGTCTCCAGACTGGTTTGGACTGAGCAAAATTTCCCTCTTGCTTTGCATTAGAGGAAGCTGAAGCTGCGCCACTCTTGAAGTTTCAAAAGGAACGAAAATTATTCTGTTTGGTCCTTAATTTATTGGACCTATCCTGAGGAAGGGCGTGACCTTTTGATCCAGTAATATCAGAAATGGTCTCCTTCAATCCAGGCCCGAATCGGGTCTGCCCATTGAAGGGGATGTTGAGAAGCTTAGACTTTGAAGTAACGTCTGCTGACCAGAACTTAAGCCATAGCGCCCTACGCGCCAGAATGGCAAAACCTGAATTCTTAGCCGTTAGCTTGGTTAAATGGAAAACGGCATCAGAAATAAAGGAATTAGCTAACTTAAGAGCTTTAATCCTGTCTAAAATATCATCCAACGGGGTCTCCACCTGTAGAGCCTCCTCAAGAGACTCGAACCAGAAAGCCGCTGCAGCACTAACTGGGGCAATGCATGCAAGAGGCTGGAGAATAAAACCTTGCTGTATAAAGATTTTCTTAAGGAGACCCTCCAATTTTTTATCCATAGGATCTAGGAAAGCACAACTGTCCTCGACGGGGATAGTTGTACGCTTAGCTAGGGTAGAAACTGCTCCCTCCACCTTAGGGACCATCTACCACGAGTCCCGTATTGCGGCATCTATGGGAAACATCTATTTAAAAGCAGGAGGGGGAGAGAACGGCACACCTGGTCTATCCCATTCCTTAGTAATAATTTCTGAAAACCTCTTAGGGACTGGAAAAACATCAGTGTAAACAGGCACTGCAAAGTATTTGTCCATTTTACACAATTTCTCTGGGACTACAATGGGGTCACAGTCATCCAGATTCGCTAAAACCTCCCTAAGCAACAAGCGGAGGTGTTCAAGTTTAAATTTAAGCGCTGTCATTTCAGAGACAGACTGAAGTAACGCCTTCCCTGAATCTGAAATGTCACCCACAGGAGAGCTTCTAAATATTGTGAGGGTATATCGGACACAGGTATTAAAGCGCCAGAAAGCTCTGTATTTGTTCTAGCCCCAGAGCTGTCTCACTTTCCTTGTAACCCTGGCAGCTTGGACAATACTTCTGTGAGGGTATTAGTCATAACTGACGCCATGTCCTGTAAGGTAAAATAATTAGACGCGCTAGATGTACTTGGCATCACTTGAATTGGAGTTATGGGTTCTGACACATGGGGAGAGCTAGATGGCATAATCTCCCTCTTTTCAGTCAGAGACTCCTCTGGAGATAAATCTTTAAGTGCCATAATATGGTCTTTATAGTTTATAGAAATTTCAGTACATTTGGTACACATTCTAAGAGGGGGTTCCACAATGGTTTCTAAACATATTGAACAAGGATTTTCCTCAATGTCAGACATGTTTAACAGACTAGTAATGAGACAAGCAAGCTTGGAAAACACTTTAATAAGTGTAAAACAGCAATTAAACAAAAATGTTACTGTGCCTTTAAGAGAAAAAAACTAGCACTTAAACTGCAAAACAGTGATGAAATGTAGTAAATTCTTTGAAATTTTTACAGTGTGTGTAAAGGACTAAAGCAACATTGCACCCACTTGCAAATGGATGATTAACTCCTTAGCCCCCAAACCGGATTTAAAAAACGTTAACCACCGGTAAAAAACAGTTAAACACCTTGCCACAGCTCTGCTGAGGCTCCTACCTGACCTCAAATACGATTTAGGGAAGAAATAAACCCTCTATAATGGTCCTCAGATGCCAGAGGACTCCTCTAGGGAAGCTGGATGTCTCAGTCTGAATTAAAACTGCGCATCTAGAGCGCGAAAATAGGCCCCTCCCACCATGTACTGGATGTCAGAGGGGCCTTAAGAAAATACTCCTAGGAGTATCTGACTAGCCATGTGGAAACTAGGCCCCAAATAAAGACTTATCTCCCTCAGAGAAAAAAACGTCCTATTTATGTATACATGCAAACGTCTTGTCACTAAGTAATATGACTATTAACATAAGTATTACCCTGTTTTGTAAGCATGATCCCAGTCGCTGTTAAATCACTGCATCAGGCTTACCTCCAATACACAAGGCTCTGTCAGCATTTTCTAGAACTTATTTCATCTCTCTAGAAAGAAATATACTGAACATACCTCAAAGCAGGTTATCTGCAGACCGTTCCCCTAACTGAAGTCTTTCCCATACTCTTCAGTTATGTGTGAGAACAGCAATGGACCTTAGTTACAAACCACTAAGATCATCAACCTCCAGGCAGAATTCTTCATCTAATTTCTGCCTGAGAGTAAAACAGTACAACGCCGGTACTGTTTAAAAATAACAAACTCTTGATTGAAGGTAAAACTACACTAAGTCACCACATATCTCTTGATGCTTCCTATCTTGTCGAGAGTTGCAAGAGAATGATTGGAGGTGGGGGTTAGGGGAGGAGCTATATAAATAGCTCTGCTGTGGGTGTCCTCTTGCAACTTCCTGTTGGGAAGGAGAATATCCCACAAGTAATGGATGAACCCGTGGACTGGATACACCTTACAAGAGAAATCTCTATAATTTCCATATCTTCACTATCTTTTTTACCTCAGCCTGGGGGTTCAAGTGGGCAAATAGTGTAGATGGGGGAATTATGGTACATCGGGTATTACCCACAGCCGCTTTGTTAATAATTATTAATTAAATCTCTTAGAAACATTTAGTGAATAATTCCCTATCAACAATTAGTGAATAAAGTCCTATCAACATTTAGTGATTAAACCCCTTATCAACATTAACAGGCCTGTTCACTAAAGGGAGAATTGCAGGAGAATTTTTATTGCTATGTGGAGCCTTTTTTACTCTCAGTGGCAATACACACTGCATGCACACTGGTGAATTAATGCATTCAATACACCATTATTCAATACATCAAATTGGCACTACGCTGCAAACTACCTGTGTTAAAGGTCTAGGAAAGTCAACATTAAACTTGCATGATTCAGATAGAGCATGACATTTTAAGACACTTTTAAATTCACTTCTATTTTCAAATGTGCTTCGTTCTCTTAGTATCCATTGTTAAAAAAATGAATACGCACATATCATACACTAGTGGGAGCTGCTGCTAATTGGTGCCTGCACACATTTGTCTCTTGTGATTGGTTAAATAGATATTTTCAGCTTCCTATCAGTAGTGCAATGCTGCCCCTTCAGCAATGGATAACAAGAGAATAAAGACAATTTGATAATAGAATTAAATTGGAAAATTGTTTAAAATTGTATGTTCTATCTGAATCATAAAAGAAAATTTTGGGGTTTATTATCCCTTTAATATAGATAACTGACTGCTTGAAAAAAGTTAACTGTATCCAGGCACTTAAGCTAAGTAGGTAGCAATCATCTGCTTTATTCAGACTTTGGGCTCTTCCAAGACACTTTAGGATTACTATGGACTTTACCCAGAAGACTTTGGGTAATCCTAGGATTACCCGGGTACAGCCCAATGTATGATTTTACCTTGGGCTTTATCCAGAGCTGCTGGGTAATGTCAGGATTACCCGGGTAATGCTAAGATTACACACTTTTTCTGACTTTACCTCTAACATATATATATATATATATATATATATATATATATATATATATATACTCATTGGCCACTTTATTAGGTACACCTTGCTAGTACCGGGTTGGACAAACTTTTGCTTTCAGAACTGCCTTAATTCTTCATGGCATAGATTCAACAAGGTGTTCGAAACATTCCTCAGAGATTTTGGTCCATATTGACATGATAGCATCACACAGTTGTTGCAGATTTATTAGCTGCACATCCATGATGCAAATCTCCCGTTCCACCACATTCTAAAGGTGCTCTATTGGATTGAGATCTGGTGACTGTGGAGGCCATTGGAGTACAGTGAACTCATTAACATGTTCAAGAAACCATTTTGAGATGATTTGAGCTTTGTGACAAGGTGCATTATCCTGCTGGAAGTAGCCATCAGAGGATGGGTACACTGTAGTCATAAAGGGATGGCCATGGTCAGCAACAATACTCAGGTAGGCTGGGGCATTTAAATGATGCTCAATTGGTACTAAGGGGCATAAAGTATGCCAAGAAAATATCCCCCACACCGTTACACCACCAGGCTGAACCGTTGATACAAGGCAGGATGGATCCATGCTTTTATGTTGTTTATGCCAAATTCTGACCCTACCATCTGAATGTTGCAGCTGAAATTGAGACTCATCAAACCAGGCAATGTTTTTACAACCTTCTATTGTCCAATTTTGGTGAGCCTGTGCGAATTGTAGCCTAATTTTCCTGTTCTTAGCTGACAGGAGTGGCACCCGGTGTGGACTTCTGCTGCTGTAGCCCATCTTCTTCAAGGTTTGACGTGTTGTGCATTCAGAGATGGTATCCTGCATACCTTGGTTGTAATGAGTGGTTATTTGAGTCACTGTTGCCTTTCTATCATCTCAAACCAATCTGCCCATTCTCTTCTGACATCAACAAGGCATTGTCGTCCACATAACTGCTGCTCACTGGATATTTTCTCTTTTTCGGACCATTCTATGTAAACCCTAGAGATGGTTGTGCGTTAAAATACCAATACATCAGCATTTTTTTAAATACTCAGACCAGCCCATCTGGCACCAACAACCATGCCACGTTCAAAGTCACTTAAATCTCCTTTCTTCCCCATTCTGTTGCTTGGTTTGAACTTCAGCAAGTCTTCACCATGTCTGGATTCTAAATGCATTGAGTTGCTGCCATGTGATTGGCTGATTACCAATTTGTGTCACCAAGCAATTGAACAGGTGTACCTAATAAAGTGGCCGGTGAGTGTATATATAACAATAATGATAGGATTGCACTCACTGGACTTTTAAACAATTTTTACTTGTGCTGTGTAGTTTCGGGGATAACACTCCCCTTCCTTATACAAAGTTTTGTAGTAGTGATTCAACTTATATATAACAAATAAAGCAAGCAAAACCCTCCCCCTTAATAAAAAAACGCCAAACCAAATTGTCATGGCAACACAATTGTGTACATACAAATCAGTAACATGAAATATAAGTCACACAATAGACACTGATTTGTATGTACACAATTGTGTTGCCATGACAATTTGGTTTGGCGTTTTTTTATTAAGGGGGAGGGTTTTGCTTGCTTTGTTATATATAAGTTGTATCACTACTACAAAACTTTGTCTGAGGAAGGGGAGTGTTATACCCGAAACTACACAGCACAAGTAAAAATTGTTTAAAAGTCCAGTGAGTGCAAGCCTGTCATTATTGTTGTATTTGTTTTGTCTGCACCTTGGCAGTTGTTTGAAGCGGTGTGAGTGCACTTCTGCTGGAATATATATATCTCAAGGATGGCTTGCACTCACTGGATTTTCAAAAAAGTTTTTATTCCATTCAAAAGTGTGACATTTCGGGGTCTTCACCCCTTTCTCAGACAGAATGTGAGTGAATACAAAAAGTTCAAATATATAGCATCAAGTCCCTCCCACCAATCAACTAGAACTGTCTGCATCTCATTAAAAATAATAAAATATGTCATACTGATTCTCACACAAACAAAGAAAATACTGATCCACACCAATATAACATACAGCAAAATAAGGCAGTATAGTCTTCAAGTGAATAATCATATACATAGATAGAAAGGACAAAGATAAACAGCTACATACCATACTGTTATGGAAGCATCATCACCGGTGATACATGCCTCTCTCACAGGTGGTACATACCATTTATAATAACTAATTAAATACTAGTTTAAACAGATCACCTATACTAATTCAACTAGCTACTAAGCATTAAGCTCACTACTAAATATTGAATATAAGGTATGCTCAAAATAGAGGACTAACTTAAAGACTCTCTAGAGTCATTAGTACTTATTGTCACAAGAGCAGTTTATACATAGTAACGAAAGCGATTTAGAAATTCATACTTATATACAGAGGATGAATGTTATCCACTATAAGAAAAACAGAATCTATAATGTATATTTAAAAGGGGGAGTTACTCATCACATCAAGATAATAATCAACTACCTAAGAAAGAATTCAATAACATTACATATAAATAATTTTCCAATTCTGGTATCATGTTATAAAAAGCAATACCAGTCAGGCCTTTTATAACATGATACCAGAATTGGATAATCATGATTAAAATCTATATAGTTGATATAGTATGACATATAATTGATTAATAACACACAATGGGGTTCCGGCACCTCACAGGTAGCCCAGTCCCATGAGACAAATGTAAAAAACAGTCCGTATTAAATCACAGAGGAACATAAGCACAATGAGAATGGGTATATATATATATATATATATATATATATAAAGAGAGTCACTCACCCATGCAATGAATCATTATATATACCTTGCAGATTGGAGATCACAAATCTCTCTTGCTGCTCAAATGACGTTCGCTGCACCCCGCCTTGGGGACATTGTGCCACAATTTCTGATCAAACCTGGAAGTACTGTCATCCAGGCACCAGCAGTTCAATCCAATCAGATTTGAACCCTTCTCGTTCCTCTATAATGGAGTAAAAGTATATGTCGAACTGCCGGCAACAGCACAAATACACTGATCAGGAAAATAGGCTAAGAGAGGGGAGGACTCCTTGACATCCTCGTAAGATAAATGAAACAAAAAGGAATGGCAATCCTATATTCAAAAATTAAAACGTAAATTTATTGATCCAAGAATAGATAAAAAGTACACAAAACACAGAGCAATAGAACGGTCTTACACGTTTTGGTGAAAGCTGTAAACATAGACCTAAAAAGGCACAGGTAAGTGCCACTTAAAAAGGACAACATAACAGGCTATTGGTTGGTGTAGAAACACACCCATATTAACCCGATACATGCTCAATTCACACAGGTATGTATCAATAATAGGTGAAACCTAATCCCATGGATATGAATGAATGGACAAATACAGGGTTTACAAAGTGGCATTATGATGGCTAAATTAGGCATAATTAAACAATTAAGCCTTAAAAGGGAATTAAACATCAACTACTTGACAATATATACATTAGGAACAGACATAAACAATCAACTTTACACATAAATCCCAGTTCAAAAAGCAACAAAACTATTTTCCCATAGAATTTACAGTAAATTCTATAAAAGTTGAATATACTGAAGAGAAATCAGGACAAGGCAGCAAAGTAATGTATTGCCAATAATATTAAGGATACAAAAACGTATTCCAAAGAAAGGCATACAAATATATACATTTAAAAAGCTGCATATCCTGGAACACAATCAAAAATGAAAAGACACGAGTATATATGGGAACGTTATTTCAAACAATCAGTGCACTGGTACATGTGTAACCATAAGTAGTGGGTGTGCCTATAATGAAATATGCTCAAAACTACTGTATGCTCATATTCTGATTATAATCCCAATTTAATAAGTAAAACTAAGTCTAATTAATGCAGATTATTTCCAATGATTAGTAATGTTGAATTAAGAATTGAAACCATAAGGTACTTGTGTATGTAATTTCAATATTCCAATTACCTGCTACCTAAAGGACCTCATGTCTTTATTGTGTGTCTTAAGGAAATGCCTTGATAAGGCTGAGCAGGGTCTTTCATTTTTCACATATCCCAGATGCTCACGAATACGTGTCCTAATGTCTCTACTAGTCATACCTATGAACTGTTTTGTTTTGTATGTTCTGTGGCCCCTGCCATATGGGGCCAAAGTTTAATTAAATATAAATAAATAAAAATAAAAAAATTGTAAAAAAAAAATGAAGTGGCAGTGTACAGGATCGCTTCTCTCCATTGCTCTACATGGGTAACAGGAAAACCCGTGCTGAAGTACCACCTGTTAGCTGTCTATATATCAGCACAGGAAATTGGGACCAATTGGAGGCAGCCCTCTTCATGTCTCCTAGCGAGGGAGCCAGTCAGAGACGATCGTGTTCTCCTGGTGATTGACAGCAACAGGAGAACATGACCGGCGTTGATTGGCTCCCTGCGCATGCACAAGGGAGCAACATTGACAGCGCGGTACTGGTGGGAAGGAGAGACTGCTGCCTCCTGTGACCGCTGTCATCCATGACCGCTGTCATCCATGACCGCTGTCATCCATCTAAGTTGACTTGGCTTGCGATCATCGATTCATGATCATCATTGAGATCAGCTGCTGACTGGCCCCTGCCCATCTAATATATCGATAAGTAACTGATACCTTGACAGTCAGTCCTGAATTAAAGATCACTGCCAGGGGACATTTGAAACTTCTGTTGAATCGCAGTATGCTGGCTCTTAAAGATCTCTGGCAACCAAATATTCTTATTGGCTCCTATATCTGATATTAAATTGTCAACCCCTGCATATACAGTTTGTGCAGGGGCATTATTGTTCAATTAAACACTACTGTCTTTTGTGGTAGTTCAGCGGTGGACTCCTAATATATTCACTGTATTTTTTGGGTAAAAGTTTTATAACTTTGAAATGTTATATATTCACTTGTTTCCTACTATATCCTATTTACATTTGTACATACTGTAGATGTACTTTTCATGTGTTTGCATCTCTCTTGTCCAGCAATTTACAACACATCCTTTAGTCTGTGTAACAAGTCTACTTTACTACAGTATTAGTTCTGTAATGGAGCAGACTGGCTTGTGGGTTCAGTACATTTTACAACACATCTTTTAGTCTGTGTAGGAAGTTTACTTTGCTACAGTATTAGTTCTGTAATGGAGCAGACTGGCGTGTGGGTTCAGTACATTTTACAACACATCTCTTAGTCTTGTAAGAAGTTTACTTTGCTACAGTATTAGTTCTGTAATGGAGCAGACTGGCTTGTGGGTTCAGTACATTTTACAACACATCTCTTAGTCTTGTAAGAAGTTTACTTTGCTACAGTATTAGTTCTGTAATGGAGCAGACTGGCTTGTGGGTTCAGTACATTTTACAACACATCTTTTAGTCTGTGAAGGAAGTTTACTTTGCAACAGTATTAGCTCTGTAATGGAGCAGACTGGCTTGTGGGTTCAGTACATTTTACAACACATCTTTTAGTCTGTGTAGGAAGTTTACTTTGCTACAGTATTAGTTCTGTAATGGAGCAGACTGGCTTGTGGGTTCAGTACATTTTACAACATATCTTTTAGTCTGTGTAGGAAGTTTACTTTGCTACAGTATTAGTTCTGTAATGGAGCAGACTAGCTTGTGGGTTCAGTACATTTTACAACACATCTCTTAGTCTTGTAAGAAGTTTACTTTGCTACAGTATTAGTTCTGTAATGGAGCAGACTGGCTTGTGGGTTCAGTACATTTTACAACACATATTTTAGTCTGTGAAGGAAGTTTACTTTGCAACAGTATTAGCTCTGTAATGGAGCAGACTGGCTTGTGGGTTCAGTACATTTTACAACACATCTTTTAGTCAGTGTAGGAAGTTTACTTTGCTACAGTATTAGTTCTGTATTGGAGCAGACTGGCTTGTGGGTTCAGTACATTTTACAACATATCTTTTAGTCTGTGTAGGAAGTTTACTTTGCTACAGTATTAGCTCTGTAATGGAGCAGACTGGCGTGTGGGTTCAGTACATTTTACAACACATCTTTTAGTCTGTGTAAGAAGTTTACTTTGCTACAGTATTAGTTCTGTAATGGAGCAGACTGGCTTGTGGGTTCAGTACATTTTACAACACATCATTTAGTCTGTGTAAGAAGACTGGCATTGACAGCGCGGTACTGGTGGGAAGGAGAGACTGCTGCCTCCTGTGACCGCTGTCATCCATCACCGCTGTCATCCATCTAAGTTGACTTGGCTTGCGATCATCGATTCATGATCATCATTGAGATCAGCTGCTGACTGGCCCCTGCCCTACTATATCGATAAGTAACTGAGACCTTGACAGTCAGTCCTGAATTAAAGATCACTGCCAGGGGACATCTGAAACTTCTGTTGAATCACAGTATGCTGGCTCTTAAAGATCTCTGGCAACCCAATATTCTTATTGGCTCCTATATCTGATATTAAATTGTCAACCCCTGCATATACAGTTTGTGCAGGGGCATTATTGTTCAATTAAACACTACTGTCTTTTGTGGTAGTTCAGCGGTGGATTCCTAATATATTCACTGTATTTTTTGGGTAAAAGTTTTATAACTTTGAAATGTTATATATTCACTTGTTTCCTACTATATCCTATTTACTTTTGTACATACTGTAGATGTTTGCATCTCTCTTGTCCAGCAATTTACAACACATCCTTTAGTCTGTGTAACAAGTTTACTTTACTACAGTATTAGTTCTGTAATGGAGCAGACTGGCTTGTGGGTTCAGTACATTTTACAACACATCTTTTTGTCTATGTAGGAAGTTTACTTTTCTACAGTATTTGTTCTGTAATAGAGCAGACTGGCTTGTGGGTTCAGTACATTTTACAACACATCTCTTAGTCTTGTAAGAAGTTTACTTTGCTACAGTATTAGTTCTGTAAGGGAGCAGACTGGCTTGTGGGTTCAGTACATTTTACAACACATCTTTTAGTCTGTGAAGGAAGTTTACTTTGCAACAGTATTAGCTCTGTAATGGAGCAGACTGGCTTGTAGGTTCAGTACATTTTACAACACATCTTTTAGTCTGTGTAGGAAGTTTACTTTGCTACAGTATTAGTTCTGTAATGGAGCAGACTGGCTTGTGGGTTCAGTACATTTTACAACACATCTTTTAGTCTGTGTAGGAAGTTTACTTTGCTACAGTATTAGTTCTGTAATGGAGCAGACTGGCGTGTGGGTTCAGTACATTTTACAACACATCTTTTAGTCTGTGTAGGAAGTTTACTTTGCTACATTATTAGTTCTGTAATGGAGCAGACTGGCTTGTGGGTTCAGTACATTTTACAACACATCATTTAGTCTGTGTAAGAAGTTTACTTTGCTACAGTATTAGTTCTGTAATGGAGCAGACTGGTGTTTGGGTTTAGTACATTTTACAACACATCATTTAGTCTGTGTAAGAAGTTTACTTTGCTACGGTATTAGTTCTGTAATGGAGCAGACTGGTGTGTGGGTTTAGTACATTTTACAACACATCATTTAGTCTGTGTAAGAAGTTTACTTTGCTACAGTATTAGTTCTGTAATGGAGCAGACTGGCGTGTGGGTTCAGTACATTTTAAAACACATCATTTAGTCTGTGTAAGAAGTTTACTTTGCTACAGTATTAGTTCTGTAATGGAGCAGACTGGTGTTTGGGTTTAGTACATTTTACAACACATCATTTAGTCTGTGTAAGAAGTTTACTTTGTTACGGTATTAGTTCTGTAATGGAGCAGACTGGTGTGTGGGTTTAGTACATTTTACAACACATCATTTAGTCTGTGTAAGAAGTTTACTTTGCTACAGTATTAGTTCTGTAATGGAGCAGACTGGCGTGTGGGTTCAGTACATTTTACAACACATCATTTAGTCTGTGTAAGAATTTTACTTTGCTACAGTATTAGTTCTGTAATGGAGCAGACTGGCTTGGGGGTTCAGTACACTTTTTAGAGCTAGGTTCTGCTCTGGTGTTATACCCATATTACTGTTTGATTGGTGCCTTAAGCACTCTCTTCAGTTATAAGTTAGTAGAATGGAAATGTTTTCCCTGGGTGGAACCCTTGGGGGTTAGATCCTCATATTTGGGTCTTTTCATGTAATACATGTATGTTTTTTAATTTTGTACATCTAATTTCAATCAACTTTCAAATTTACTTTTTTTTTAATCAAATTTGCTTAATTCTCTTGTTATGCTTTGAAGGAGCAGCAACGCACTACTCAGAGCTAGCTGAGCACAACTAGTTAGCCAATCACAAGAGACAAATGTGTGCAGGCACCAATCAGCAGCTAGCTCCCACTAGTATAGGATATATGTGTTGTTGTTTTTTCAACAAGGGAAACTAAGAGAACAAAGCACATTTGAAAATAGAAGTGAATTAAAAGTGTCTTAAAATAACATGCCCTTTCTGAATCATGCAAGTTTAATTTTTACTTTCCTATCCCTTTAAGTATATGAGATATATATGTGTGTGTTTCTTGGGCGTATCATAGCCAGTACCTCACTAGCCTCTGACCTCACAGCATGTCACTGTAGATGACAAATGAGGTAGAGCAATTTATACACCCTTTGGTCTGAAACCTCTGTCTTGCGTCACATGAGTAGAAAACCTTGCCCTCAGTCACATAATCACATGCCTTGCATCTTGGATTGCCACATTTGTATCTCCCATTGACATGTAACCAGGATCCAATATGTCTATTAATATGGAATTGACTGGTTGCAAGAATATTACCCAATGTGAGGTTTTTAGAGTACACGCATTTAAACCTTTTTTTGACTGTTGTCTTTAATTGTTTGTCACTAAACAAAATGGGGAAATATATTTTCACAATATCACAAACAGAGGAACAATCTGAGGAATATTGTGTAATGAAAGAAAGTCCTTTATTATTATTATTATTATTATTATTATTATCATTTATTATTATCATTTATTTGTATAGCACCAAAAAATTCTGTAGCGTTGGGTATAAAGATAGGGGTATACAATGACAATGATTTGTGATAAAATACAAAACATAAAAACTAAACAAATCTATTTACAGGAGGAAGAGGGCTCTGCTCCGGAGAGCTCATAGTCTACAGGTTGAGGGTGCAGAGACATAAGGTTTAAGATAGCTTGTCACATGGATTGTAGTTGTAGCAGTGAGTCAGGTAGTTCAAGAATTATTTTGGGTAGGATGAGAGATAGAGGAGATATGGTAAGCCTCTATCACCAATCTTTCTTATCCCTGGACAAATGTTTGTTGTCTGCCATCAGTAAATGTTTTTGTAGCTAGATGGTTAAGCATTTTTGAAAAATAGCCTCTGGAAATAAGCCCACTCTTTATATTGTTACTTTCTCTAAAATAATAATCATTGTCCTAGCTACAAATGATCCTTTTCTTACAAATTGGCTTTTGGCTATACCTTTGAACACATGTGTTAGATGAGCACTTTTACTGTGAAGTATTGTGTTTCCCAAAATTGGTTTTCAATATAATTTAGTATGGATCTTATTACCAATGGCATCTCCAACCATGGTAATGACCAAAAAATGAATTTGTTCTTTATCCCATTCATGAGTAACACTATTGTTACCTTCATTAAAATATTGGAATGAGCTCAGAAATTACAGAACAAACCATTCAGTACCTTTTACGTGTGACCTCATTTCTATTGGAGCACAACTATTTTTGCTTTGAAGGGGTGTTTTATTTACAGAAACAGGGCACAGCCATGTGGGCAAAATTTGCCCCCTTGTATGCTAATTTGTTTATGGGCTGGCTCAAGCTTACTTTTATTTATACACCTGAAAACCCCTTCCTGTCAGAAATAGTGTTCTACCAACGTTTCATAGACGACCTTATCTTCATATGGTCGTCAACTGAGACTAGGGCGATACAATTTGTCCAATATTTGAATGAAGGTAACAATGGTGTTAAATTTACTCATGAATCAGATAAAGAACAAATAAATTTTTTGGACATTACCATGGTTGGAGATGCCATTGATAATAAGATCCATACTAAATTATATTGAAAACCCATTTCGGAAACACAATACTTCACAGTAAAAGTGCTCATTAAACACATGTGTTCAAAGGTATAGTCAAAAGCCATTTGTTAAGAGCTAGGAGAATTTGTAGCCAGGACAAAGATTATCTCAGAGAAAGTAACAATATAAAGAGTAGGCTTATTTCCAGAGGCTATTCTTCAAAAATGCTTAACACTTACTGATGGCAGACAAGAAACATTAGTCCCTGGGATAAGAAAGATTGATGATAGAGGACTCTCTTTCATTACACAATATTCCTCATAATATTCCTCTGTGATATTGTGAAAAAATATTTCCCAATTTATGTTTGGTAACAAACAATTAGGACAACAGTCGACAAAGGGATTAAATCTGTCTACTCTAAAACCCTCACTTGGGTAATATTCTTGCACTTAGTCAATTGCCTAGTAATAGACATATTGGATCCTGGTTACATGACAATGGGAAATACAAATGTGGTAATCCAAGATGCAAGGCATGTGATTATGTGACTGAGGGCAAGGATTTCTACTCATGTGAAACAAGACAGAGGTTTCAGACCAGAGGGTGTATAAATTGCTCTACCTCATATGTCATCTACCTGATAGAATGCACAGAACATACAAAACAGTATGTAGGTATGACTAATAGAGACATTAGGACACGTATTTATGAGCATCTGGGATATGTGAAAAATTAAAGACCCTGTCTTATCAAGGCATTTCCTTGAGACACACAATAAAAACATGAGGTCCTTTAGATGTCGGGCAATTGAAATCATAAAATTACCTCCTGGTGGAGGAGATAAAGATCACCAACTAGCCAGACAAGAGATCTTTTGGATCATGAAATTACATACACAAATACCTCAATTCTGAATTCAACATTGGAAATAATCTGTATTAATTAGACTTAGTTTTACTTATCAAGTTGGGATTATAATCAGAATATGAGCATACAGTAGTTCTGAGCATATTTAATTATAGGCACACCCACTACTAATGGTTACACATGTACCAGTGCACTGATTGTTTGAAATAACGTGCCAGCTTTTTAAAAGTATATATTTGTATACCTTTCTTTGGAATACGTTTTTGTATCTTTAATATTATTGGCAAAACATTACTTTGCTGCCTTGTCCAGGTCTCTCTTCAATGCATTCATCTTTTATAGAATTTACTGTAAATTCTATGTGAAAAATTGTTTTGTTGCTTTTTGTGCTGGGATTTATGTGTAAAGTTGATTGCTTATTTCTGTTCCTAATGTATATATTGTCAAGTAGTTGATGTTTAATTCACTTCTATGGCTTAATTGTTTAATTATGCCTAATTTAGCCATCATAATGCCACTTTGTAAACCCTGTATTTCTCCATTCATTCATATCCATGGGATTAGGTTTCACCTATTATTGATACATACATGTGTGAATTGAGCATGTATCGGGTTAATATGGGTGTGTTTCTACACCAACCAATAGCCTGTTATGATGTCCTTTTTAAGCGGCACTTACCTGTGCCTTTTTAGGTCTATGACTACTGCTTTCGCTGAAACGCGTAAGTTTGTTCTATTGCACTGTGTTTTTGTATACTTTTAATCCCTGGATCAATAAATTTACATTTTAATTTTTGAATATAGGATTGCCATTTCTTTTTGTTTCCTGTAATTGATTAGTTCAACATAGTTGAGGTGGTGACTATTCTCCCTAAGATTATATTGATATGTAATGTGATTGAATTCTTTCTTAGGTCATTGATAATTATCTTGATAGGTTATGATGAGTAACTCATCCTTTTGAATTAAGTACATTATAGAGTCTTATATTGGATAACATTCATTCTCTGTATATAAATATATATTTCTAAATAGTTTTCATTACTATTTACAAACTCCTCACGTAACAATAAGTTGTACTAACGGCTCTAGAGAGTCTTTAAGTTAGTCCTCTTTCTTGAGCGAACCTTATATCCAATATTTAGTAGCAATTTTAATACTTAGTAGCTAGTTGAATTAGTGTAGGTGATTTTTTTAAACTAATATTATTGGTATGCTTTATTATGACAGCTAAACCACCCTCCACCTATGTGGCGTGCCGTGATTGGTACGTGGTGATATGACGCAGATGACATCACACCCGTGACGTGCCTCGTGGTGAATGGCGTGTGCCGCCTGTGAGAAAGTCTTTATCACTGGTGATGATGCTTCCATAACAATATGGTATGTAGCTGTTTATCTTTGTCTTTTCTATCTAAAAATAAGTTTATTCACTCTAACACTATACTGCTTTATTTTGCTGTATGTTATATTGGTGTGGATCATTATTTTCTTTGTTTGTATGAGAATCAGTATGATATATTTTATTTAATTTAATGAGATGCAGGTAGTTCTAGTTGATTGGTGGGTGGGACTTCATGTTATATATTTGCACTTTTTTGGAATAAAAACCTTTTTTTTAAAAAAAAAAAAAAAGAAAAAAAAAGACATCCCTGCTAAATAGTATGTTGTATTGCTATTAAACCCTGGTGGACAAACCTGAAAAGTAAGTGTGAGCTTCTCCCATACATCTATTTTTTGCTGCAGCACCCACAATTTGAAATTCTTCTAATGAGAGAACTTTGCACTGCACATTAACTGCAGAGAGGTAGTTTCACACCCTTTACTGTAATAGAAAGGAATTGTTTTCTACATTATGGAAACTGAGCTGGATGATAAAACTACTTTTACTTACCCTGCTATTGATTGGGAAAGGATTCTATTTAAACTGGAGGATGTTAACACTGAAGCTGAATCTGTAAATTCCATCTACTTAGCACTTCTGAAATTGAAAAAGAAGGATGTTGATTTGAAACTACATGGAGTTTACTTATCGGACTACCATAGGAAAAAACGTATCCCAAGAGGATTCTGGATTAGGAATATTTGTACAATTGGAAAATACAATCCAGAATTTTGCTGCAAGTGGTGTGCAATTCTTAATAAATATTCTATGGATCTTATACTACTGGTGACTGAGGAAATTAGATCTCTTATGGGGAAAATAACACCTAGATTATAAATTTTGCGTTGCGGCTTTTAACGCTGAAAAAATGGCAATTTCAGCATAAAGGCAGCAACGCACTATTTGGAGTCGTGTCAGTATAGCTATACCGCAAGCATTTTAGCCTGTAACGCAGCGTCAATCCTGCTCTCAAAAAAATTATGCTTTTGCGTGGGATTTCCATAGCACCTGTATTACAGGTTGTGCGGCGAGGCTAAAATGCTAGCGTTACAGCCTATAACGAACACGAGCCATATCGCCAACTGAGAGCAAAAATGTTTCACAAAACTCATAACTAAAGTGTTACAAAGTACACTAACACCCATAAACTACCTATTAACCCCTAAATCGAGGCCCTTCCACATCTCAAACACTATATTAAACCTATTAACCCATAATCTGCTGCCCACCCACATTCCCAACACTATTTAAATATATTAACCCCTAAACCGCCGCTCCCCAACATCTATGCCACTATAATAAAGTTATTAACCCCTATTACGCCGCCCCCTGAGATAACCGCCACTAACTAAAGTTATAAACCTCTGGCGTCCCACATCTCTGCCATTAAATAAACCTATTAACCCCTAAACTGCCAGCCTCTCTCATTGCAAAACACTAAATTAAACTATTAACCCCTAAACCTAACACCCCCCCAACTTTAAATTAAAATTACAATATAAAAAAAAAGTTACCTGTGAAATAAAAATAAACCTAATATTACACTATAAATTAACCTAACCTTACTATTCTAATAAAATAAAAAAACAGCCAATTAAAATATCTAAATTACAAATTTAAAATAACCTAACACTACGAAAAAAAAATTAAAAATCTAAATTACAACTAAAATAAAACAAATCCTATGAAAAATGTAAAAAAATCTAAGTTTACCAAAAACAATAAACACTAAAATCATGAAAAATAAAAAACACTAAGATTACAAAAAATAAAAAAATGATCAAAAATAAAAACAATTACACCTAATCTAATAGCCCTATAAAAATTAAAAGCCCCACAAAATAAAAACACCCCCTAGCCTACAATAAACTACCAATAGCCATTAAAAGGGTCTTTTGTAGGGCATTGCCCTAAAGAAATCAGCTCTTTTGCCTGTAAAAAAAATACAAAGTCCCCCCCCAACAGTAAAACCCACCACCCAACCAACACCCTCAAAAATAAAAAAACCTAACACTTAAAAAAAAACCTAAGCTACCCATTGCCCCTAAATGGGCATTTGTATGAACATTGCCCTTAAAAGGGCATTTAGCCCTTTTGCATTGCCCTTTAAAGGGCATTTAGTGATTTTTAAAAACGCAAACCCTAGTCTAAAAAAATAAAACACCCAAATGTTTTTAAAAAAAAACCCTAACACTAACCCCAGAAGATCTACTCACAGTTTCTGAAGTCTGGACATCCATCTCCATCCAGCCAGCACGGTCTTCATCCAGGCAGCCAGGTCTTCATCCATCCTGGGGGCATCTTCTATCTTCATCCCGGCGGCGCAAAGCGGAGCCATCCTGGAAGCTGATCCCAGCTGGTCCTCTTTATACGGTCGCCGCTGTATACTGAAGTTGAATGCAAGGTAGTCATTTCAAAATGGCGTCCCTTGCATTCCTATTGGCTGATTTGATTCTTCAAAATCAAATCAGCTAATAGGAGCTTCTGAAATCCTATTGGCTGTTCAAAACAGCCAATAGGATGAGAGCTACTGAAATCCTATTGGTTGTTCAAAACAGCCAATAGGATTTAAGAAGCTCTCATCCTATTGGCTGATTTGAATTTGAAGAATCAAATCAGCCAATAGGAATACAAGGGACGCCATTTTGAAACGGCTACCTTGCATTCAACTTCAGTGTACTTTGACGACCGTATGAAGAGGACGCTCCTTGCAGGATGGGATCAGCTTCCAGGATGGCACTGCTCCACGCCGCCGGGATGAAGATAGAAGACGCCCTCCAGGATGGATGAAGGTGTCGCCGCCTGGATGAAGACCTTGCCGCCTGGATGCAAGGCATGTGATTATGTGACTAAGGGCAAGGATTTCTACTCATGTGAAACAAGACAGAGGTTTCAGACCAGAGGGTGTATAAATTGCTCTACCTCATATGTCATCTACCTGATAGAATGCACAGAACATACAAAACAGTATGTAGGTATGACTAATAGAGACATTAGGACACATATTTATGAGCATCTGGGATATGTGAAAAATAAAAGACCCTGCCTAGTCTTATCAAGGCATTTCCTTGAGACACACAATAAAAACATGAGGTCCTTTAGATGTCGGGCAATTGAAATCATAAAATTACCTCCTGGTGGAGGAGATAAAGATCACCAACTAGCCAGACAAGAGATCTTTTGGATCATGAAATTACATACACAAATACCTCAATTCTGAATTCAACATTATTAATCATTGGAAATAATCTGTATTAATTAGACTTAGTTTTACTTATCAAGTTGGGATTATAATCAGAATATGAGCATACAGTAGTTCTGAGGATATTTAATTATAGGCACACCCACTACTTATGGTTACACATGTACCAGTGCACTGATTGTTTGAAATAACATGCCAATATACATGTCTTTTCAGTTTTGATTGTGTTCCAAGATATGCAGCTTTTTAAATGTATATATTTGTATGCCTTTCTTTGGAATACGTTTTTGTATCTTTAATATTATTGGCAATACATTACTTTGCTGCCTTGTCCAGGTCTCTCTTCAATGCATTCATCTTTTATAGAATTTACTGTAAATTCTATGGGAAAAATTGTTTTGTTGCTTTTTGTGCTGGGATTTATGTGTAAAGTTGATTGCTTATTTCTGTTCCTAATGTATATATTGTCAAGTAGTTGATATTTAATTCACTTCTATGGCTTAATTGTTTAATTATGCCTAATTTAGCCATCATAATGCCACTTTGTAAACCCTGTATTTCTCCATTCATTCATATCCATGGGATTAGGTTTCACCTATTATTGATACATACCTGTGTGAATTGAGCATGTATCGGGTTAATATGGGTGTGTTTCTACACCAACCAATAGCCTGTTATGATGTCCTTTTTAAGCGGCACTTACCTGTGCCTTTTTGGGTCTATGACTACTGCTTTCGCTGAAACGCGTAAGTTTGTTCTATTGCACTGTGTTTTTGTATACTTTTAATCCCTGGATCAATAAATTTACATTTTAATTTTTGAATATAGGATTGCCATTTCTTTTTGTTTCCTGTAATTGATTAGTTCAACATAGTTGAGGTGGTGACTATTCTCCCTAAGATTATATTGATATGTAATGTGATTGAATTCTTTCTTAGGTCATTGATAATTATCTTGATAGGTTATGATGAGTAACTCATCCTTTTGAATTAAGTACATTATAGAGTCTTATATTGGATAACATTCATTCTCTGTATATAAATATATATTTCTAAATAGTTTTCATTACTATTTACAAACTCCTCACGTAACAATAAGTTGTACTAACGGCTCTAGAGAGTCTTTAAGTTAGTCCTCTTTTTTGAGCGAACCTTATATCCAATATTTAGTAGCGATTTTAATACTTAGTAGCTAGTTGAATTAGTGTAGGTGATTTTTTTAAACTAATATTATTGGTATGCTTTATTATGACAGCTAAACCACCCTCCACCTATGTGGCGTGCCGTGATTGGTACGTGGTTATATGACGCAGATGACGTCACACCCGTGACGTGCCTCGTGGTGAATGGCGTGTGCCGCCTGTGAGAAAGGCTTTATCACTGGTGATGATGCTTCCATAACAATATGGTATGTAGCTGTTTATCTTTGTCTTTTCTATCTAAAAATAAGTTTATTCACTCTAACACTATACTGCTTTATTTTGCTGTATGTTATATTGGTGTATTTTATTTTATTTAATGAGATGCAGGTAGTTCTAGTTGATTGGTGGGTGGGACTTCATGTTATATATTTGCACTTTTTTGGAATAAAAACCTTTTTTTTAAAAAAAAAAAAAAAAAAAAAAGACATCCCTGCTAAATAGTATGTTGTATTGCTATTAAACCCTGGTGGACAAACCTGAAAAGTAAGTGTGAGCTTCTCCCATATATCTATTTTTTGCTGCAGCACCCACAATTTGAAATTCTTCTAATGAGAGAACTTTGCACTGCACATTAACTGCAGAGAGGTAGTTTCACACCCTTTACTGTAATAGAAAGGAATTGTTTTCTACATTATGGAAACTGAGCTGGATGATAAAGCTACTTTTACTTACCCTGCTATTGATGTGGAAAGGATTCTATTTAAACTGGAGGATGTTAACACTGAAGCTGAATCTGTAAATTCCATCTACTTAGCACTTCTGAAATTGAAAAAGAAGGATGTTGATTTGAAACTACATGGAGTTTACTTATCGGACTACCATAGGAAAAAACGTATCCCAAGAGGATTCTGGATTAGGAATATTTGTACAATTGGAAAATACAATCCAGAATTTTGCTGCAAGTGGTGTGCAATTCTTAATAAATATTCTATGGATCTTATACTACTGGTGACTGAGGAAATTAGATCTCTTATGGGGAAAATAACACCTAGATTATAAGTTTTGCGTTGCGGCTTTTAACGCTGAAAAAATGGCAATTTCAGCATAAAGGCAGCAACGCACTATTTGGAGTCGTGTCAGTATAGCTATACCGCAAGCATTTTAGCCTGTAACGCAGCGTCAATCCCGCTCTCAAAAAAATTATGCTTTTGCGTGGGTTTTCCATAGCACCTGTATTACAGGTTGTGCGGCGAGGCTAAAATGCTAGCGTTACAGCCTATAACGAACACGAGCCATATCGCCAACTGAGAGCAAAAATGTTTCACAAAACTCATAACTAAAGTGTTACAAAGTACACTAACACCCATAAACTACCTATTAACCCCTAAATCGAGGCCCTTCCACATCTCAAACACTATATTAAACCTATTAACCCATAATCTGCTGCCCACCCACATCCCCAACACTATTTAAATATATTACCGCCGCTCCCCAACATCTATGCCACTATAATAAAGTTATTAACCCCTATTACGCCGCCCCCTGAGATAACCGCCACTAAATAAAGTTATTAA
This sequence comes from Bombina bombina, assembly GCF_027579735.1. Classification (NCBI taxonomy): domain Eukaryota; kingdom Metazoa; phylum Chordata; class Amphibia; order Anura; family Bombinatoridae; genus Bombina; species Bombina bombina. Next base: position 444,181,508 of record NC_069504.1, read on the forward strand.
CCCCTAAACCTCTGGCGTCCCACATCTCTGCCATTAAATAAACCTATTAACCCCTAAACCGCCAACCTCTCTCATTGCAAAACACTAAATTAAACTATTAACCCCTAAACCTAACACCCCCCCCCAACTTTAAATTAAAATTACAATATAAAAAAAAAAGTTACCTGTGAAATAAAAATAAACCTAATATTACACTATAAATTAACCTAACCTTACTATTCTAATAAAATAAAAAAACAGCCAATTAAAATATCTAAATTACAAATTTAAAATAACCTAACACTACGAAAAAAAATTTAAAAATCTAAATTACAACTAAAATAAAACAAATCCTATGAAATATGTAAAAAAATCTAAGTTTACCAAAAACAATAAACACTAAAATCATGAAAAATAAAAAACACTAAGATTACAAAAAATAAACAAAATGATTAAAAATAAAAACAATTACACCTAATCTAATAGCCCTATAAAAATAAAAAGCCCCCCAAAATAAAAACACCCCCTAGCCTACAATAAACTACCAATAGCCATTAAAAGGGTCTTTTGTAGGGCATTGCCCTAAAGAAATCAGCTCTTTTACCTGTAAAAAAAATACAAAGTCCCCCCCAACAGTAAAACCCACCACCCAACCAACACCCTCCAAAATAAAAAAAACTAACACTTAAAAAAACCTAAGCTACCCATTGCCCCTAAATGGGCATTTGTATGAACATTGCCCTTAAAAGGGCATTTAGCCCTTTTGCATTGCCCTTTAAAGGGCATTTAGTGATTTTTAAAAACGCAAACCCTAGTCTAATAAAATAAAACACCCAAATTTTTAAAAAAAAAACCCTAACACTAACCCCAGAAGATCTACTCACAGTTTCTGAAGTCCGGACATCCATCTCCATCCAGCCGGCAAGGTCTTCATCCAGGCAGCCAGGTCTTCATCCATCCTGGGGGCATCTTCTATCTTCATCCCGGCGCCGCAAAGCGGAGCCATCCTGGAAGCTGATCCCAGCTGGTCCTCTTCATACGGTCGCCGCTGTATACTGAAGTTGAATGCAAGGTAGTCATTTCAAAATGGCGTCCCTTGCATTCCTATTGGCTGATTTGATTCTTCAAAATCAAATCAGCTAATAGGAGCTTCTGAAATCCTATTGGCTGTTCAAAACAGCCAATAGGATGAGAGCTACTGAAATCCTAATGGTTGTTCAAAACAGCCAATAGGATTTTAGAAGCTCTCATCCTATTGGCTGATTTGAATTTGAAGAATCAAATCAGCCAATAGGAATACAAGGGACGCCATTTTGAAACGGCTACCTTGCATTCAACTTCAGTGTACTTTGGCGACCGTATGAAGAGGACGCTCCTTGCAGGATGGGATCAGCTTCCAGGATGGCACTGCTCCACGCCGCCGGGATGAAGATAGAAGACGCCCTCCAGGATGGATGAAGGTGTCGCCGCCTGGATGAAGACCTCGCCGCCTGGATGAAGACCTCGCTGCCTGGATGTAGATGGATTTCCGAAACTTCAGAAACCGTGAGTAGATCTTCTGGGGTTAGTGTTAGGTTTTTTAAACATATTTGGGTGTTTTTTTAGATTATTGTTTGGGCTTTGAAAAAGCGCTAAATGCCCTTTTAAGGGCAATGCAAAAGTGCTAAATGCCCTTTTAAGGAGCAATGGGTAGCTTAGGTTTTTTTTAGAGTTAGGTTTTTTATTTTGGGGGGTTGGTTGGGTGGTGTGTTTTACTGTTGGGGGGACTTTGTATTTTATTACAGGTAAAATAGCTGATTTATTTAGGGCAATGCCCTACAAAAGGCCCTTTTAAGGGCTATTGGTAGTTTATTGCAGGCTAGGGGGTGTTTTTATTTTGGGGGGGCTGTTTTATTTTTATAGGGCTATTAGATTAGGTGTAATTGTTTTTATTTTTGATAATTTTGTTTATTTTTTGTAATCTTAGTGTTTATTTATTTTTTTGTGATTTTAGTGTTTATTATTTTTGGTAAACTTAGATTTTTTACATTTTTTTGTAGGATTTTTTTGCTGTAATTTAGATTTTTTTTAAAAAATTTTTTGTAGTGTTAGGTTTTTTTAAAATTTGTAAATTGTTTTAATTGGTATTTTTTTTAATTTTATTAGAATAGTAAGGTTAGGTTAATATATAGTTAAAGGGACACTGAACCCAAAAATTTTCTTTCATGATTCAGATAGAGCATGTATACTTACATTCTTGCATTTCAAATAAAGATACCAAGAGAATAAAGAACATTTGAAAATAGAAGTAAATTAGAAAGCTGCTTAAAATGGCATGCTCTATATGAAAAAAAATTGGGTTCAGTGTCCCTTTAAATGTTAGATTTATTTTTATTTCACAGGTAAGTTTATTTATTTAAATATAATTATATTGTAATTTTAATTTAAAGTTAGGGGGTGTTAGGTTTAGGGGTTAATAGTTTAATTTAGTGTTTTGCAATGTGGGGGACTGGTGGTTTAGGAGTTAATAGGTTTATTTATTGACAGAGATGTGGGAGGCTTGAGGTTTAGGGGTTAATAACTTTATTTAGTGGCAGAGATGTCGGGGAGCGGCGGAATATGGGTTAATAGCTTTTATTAGTGGCGGCAATGTAGGGGGGCAGCAGATTAGGGGCTAATAACTTTATTAAAGTAGCAGCGATGTTGAAGAGCTGCGGCAAATCGGGGTCGGGGGCGGCAAATTAGGGTTAATAACTTTATTTAGGTGTTGGCGATGTTGGGGGCAGCAGATTAGGGTTTTTTAGACTTGGGGGTTTATGGTAGGGTTTAAACGTAACTTTTTTTTCCCCATATACATCAATGGGGTTGCGTTACGGTGATCGCCATTCCACACTTCAGGTGTTTTTTTCCTAACACTCTCTCCCCATTGATGTCTATGGGGAAAAGCGTCACAAGCATGCCAAAGTAGCCCTTGGCTTTTGTGCGGCATGGAGCTTAACACAACCATATTGCTTGCACAAGGAGGCTTTTCAGAAACTCGTAATGGCATCGCTATGGGTGGGTGATATAACGCAACTTTTGTTGCGTTCATTTCGCACCCTGTTTAGCACAAAACTCGTAATCTAGGTGTCAGAGAGGAGATTACTATATTTGAATCTTTAAAATTAAATTATTGGAATCTGATCAAAGTGAACAATGGCTGGATAAGATACAGGCACAAGTATCTGAATACAAACAGGTGTTTAAGAACAGAAAGTTACGGACAGTAGAAGACGACTATAATGGTAAGTGAGTTTATCTCTGGCTGACTGGGCCAGATGATTCTAGACGTCCTACATATAGAAGACCAAGGCACCCACGACAGTACTCTAGGAGAACTCTTCAAACTGTGGACATGAGTTCTGGCTCAGATTCAGAGTCGAACCCCATGGTTCACAGTCATAGAAGTGCTCTAGGTGATCATCAAGTTTTTTCTAGACATGTGCAATTTGTTTCGGACCAAATTCGTTTTATGATGAATTTTGACTGATTTGGAGATTCGAATGAATCCAAATTTCCGAATCGGCACATAACTAAAATCACAAATAATTCAGAAAATGAATAATTAATAAATCAGTTTCCAAATTTTTGGATCCATTCTTTATTCATATTCAGAATTTTTCATTGTTCTAATCTAAACCGCAGTTCCCCGACATCGCTGACACAAATTCAATCACTAAATAAAGCTATTAACCCCTAAACCACCATTCCCCGACATCGCCAACACTAGCTAAACCTATTAACCTCTAAACCGCAGTTCCCCAACAACGCCGACACTAACTAAACCTATTAACCCCTAAACCGCAGTTCCCCAACGTCGCCAACACTAAATAAACCTATTAACCCCTAAACCGCCATTCCCAAACATCGCCAACACTAACTAAACCTATTAACCAATAAACTGCCGCCCCAATATAGCAACAACATAAATGAAACTATATTAACCCCTAAACCTAACACTCCCTAACTTTAACATAATTAAAATAGACCTAAATTAAAGTTACAATTATTAACTAACTACCTATTTAAAAATAAATACAAACTTACCTGTGAAATAAAAATAAAACCTAAGCTTAAACTAATAAAACCTAACATTACTAAAAATAATACAATCTAAGATTACTAAAAATAAAAAACCTAAGATTACTAAAAAATGAAAACTGCAATTACAGAAAATAATAAACACTAAAATTACAAAAAATTTAAAAAACTACCATTACAAAAAATAACGAACTAAATTATCCAAAACAATAAAAATTATTCCTATTCTAATACCCCGTTAAAAAAAAACACCCCAAAATTAAAAAAAACTAATCTATAATAAACTACCAAGGGCCCTTAAAAGCACCTTTTGTAGGGCATTTCCTTAAAGTTAACAGCTCTTTTGCAAAAAAATAAAAACAAACACCCCCTAACATTACAAACCTCCACCCCCCCCCAAACTCACAAAATAAAAAAAACCTAACTAAACAAAACCTAATCTACCCATTGCTGAAGTCCGGCATTTTCTATCTTTTTCATCCCTGCGGAGGAGGAGCGGTCGGTGGATGCGCAGAGGCAGAGGTCCTCTTCATGCAGTCGACTGCTGCACACTTAAGATTGAATGCAAGGTACCCCTTTTATATTGGGATGCCGTTGCATTCCTATTGGATGAAAAATTAAAATCAGCCAATAGATTTTAATCAGCTCTCATTCCTATTGACTGATTCGAATCAGCCAATAGGAATGAGAGCTGCTTAAATCCTATTGGCTGTTCAAATGAAACTCAGCCTGGACCTCCGCCTCCACGCATCCACCGACCACTCCGACTCCGCAGGGATGAAGAAGATAGAAGATGCAGGTCCCGCGATGGATGAAGATGAAGCCATCTGGATGAAGATGCTTCACGGCTGGGATGAAGATCTTTCGCCAGACTTCAGCAACTGTGAGTACCGATTTTGGGGCTAGTAATAGGTATTTTTTTGTTTTTTGGGGTGTTTTTTTTAAGATTAGGGCTTTTATTATTTTAATGGACCTAAAAAGAGCTAAATGCCATTTTAAGGGCAGTAAAAGAGCTGAATGCCCTTTTAAAGGCAATGCCCATACAAATGCCCTTTTCAGGGCAATGGGTAGATTAGGTTTTTTCTAGTTAGGTTTTTTTATTTTGGGGGTGTTTGTTGTAATTTTTTAGCAAAAGAGCTGTTAACTTTAGGGCAATGCCATACAAAAGGCCATTTTAAGGGCTATTGGCAGTTTATTATAGATTCTTTTTTTTATTTTGGCGTGTTTTTTTTTTTTTTAAATGGGGTATTAAAATATGAATAATTTTTTATTGTTTTAGATAATTTTGTTTGTTATTTTTTGTAATGGTAGTTTTTTTTATTTTTTTTAAATTTTAGTGTTTATTATTTTTTGTATTGTAGTTTTCATTTTTTAGTAATCTTAGGTTTTTTATTTTTAGTAATGTTAGGTTTTTATTTTCAGTAATGTTAGGTTTTATTAGTTTAAGCTTAGGTTTTATTTTTATTTCACAGGTAAGTTTGTATAGGTAGTTAGTTAATAATTGTAACTTTAATTTAGGTCTATTTTATGTTAACGTTAGGGGGTGTTAGGTTTAGGGGTTAATATAGTTTAATGTAGGTTGTTGCGGTTTAGAGGTCAATAGATTTAGTTAGATTTAGGTTTATTTAGTGTTTTAGTTAGTGTTGGCGATTTGGGTGTACGGCGGTTTAGGGGTTAATAGGTTTAGTTAGTGTCGGCAATGTCGGGGAACTGCGGTTTAGGGGTTAATAGATTTCATTAGTGTCGGCGATGTCGGGGAACTGCAGTTTAGGGGTTAATATGTTTAGTTAGTGTTGGCGATGTCGGGAAACTGCAGTTTAGGGGTTAATAGGTTTAGTTAGTGTCGGCGATGTCAGGAAACTGCGGTTTAGGGGTTAATAGGTGTAGTTAGTGTTGTTGATGTTTGGGAATGGTGGTTTAGGGGTTAATAGGTTTATCTAGTGTTTTAGTTAGTGTCGGCGATGTCGGAGAACTTGCGTTTTAGGGGTTAATAGGTTTAGTTAGTGTCAATGATGTTGGGGACTGCGGTTTAGGGGTTAATAGGTTTAGTTAGTGTCGGCAATGTAGGGGAACTGTGGTTTAGGGGTTAATAGGTTTAGTTAGTGTCAATGATGTCGGGGACTGCGGTTTAGGGGTTAATAGGTTTAGTTAGTGTCGGCAATGTAGGGGAACTGTGGTTTAGAGGTTAATAGGTTTAGTTAGTGCCCGCGATGTTGGGGAACGGCGGTTTAGGGGTCAATAGGTTTAGTTAGTGTCGGGGAACGGCGGTTTAGGGGTTAATAGGTTTATTTAGTGTTTTAGTTAGTATTAGCGATATGGGTGCATGGCGGTGTGGGGGGCGGTGGTTTAGGGTTTAATAGGTTTATTTAGTGCCGGCGATGTGGGTGGTGGTGGCAGTATTAGATCATTTTGTTTCGCCAATCGGCAGCATTTTAGTTATGTTAAGTTAATCGTTTTTTCGGATCCTTTTGTTTTTTTCAGATCCATTCTTTATTCATATGCTTTATTCTATTCTGAAGTTTAGAATAGAATAATGAATATTAATAGAGAATGGATCCGAAATAACGAAAGGATCCGAAAAAACTATTTAACTTATCATAACTAATTTGCCTAAATTAGTTTTTTTTAAACTTAACTAAACTAATTTGCTGAAACTAAATTATTTAACTAATGAAATCCAAGTGAAACTAAATTTTTAGCGTTGCACATGTATTGTTTTTTCCATGGTTACTACTCGCTCAGGATAGAAAAGAGGAGGAGGCCCCACCCGAGGTGCGGTGGTGGGTATCATAGCCAAATCCCCATTACCACCAAGGTAACACCGGATAATGATATTGTAATCAATTTGAGTGATAGGCACCTTACTAAATTAAGGTATATACTGTATATTGAATAAAGGTTCAAAATTTCAGCGACAATTGAAACTTAAAGACTACTTCAAGGGATGTAACATGGAGAAATGAGCAGTATGAATCTGTCATTGTGAATATATATGACAAAACAGAAGATTCATTATTTTGACGCTATATAGATGATTTGTTCTTCCTATGGAATAGTACAGAACATAAACTGAATGACTGATTCCAACACTTGAACTCTCTACCTAATCCGGTACAGTTAAAAATGATTCACCATACATCGCAGATTGATTTCTTGGATCTAAGAATATATACAGATAAAAGAAAATTGGCTACCACCCTCTATCAGAAACATATGGATAAGAGACCCCTTCTACATGCTAGGAGCAGTCATCCAAGCTCCTTAATCAAGGCAATTTCAAGGGCACAATTTCATAGGGTAGTTAGCAACAATACGAAATCCTACTAATAAAGAACGATAATTGGAATCAATGGCAGAACGTTTCCTTTAAAGGGGTTATAATGCAGTTTTGATTAAAAACCAAAAAACAGACGTTCTACAGAAATAACAAGCTGACTGCCTACATAGTGATAAATCCAATCTACAACAGAAGAGCGTGGGATTTACTATAGTCTATGTACCAGATAATGTTCAGATTAGTAAGCATGTGAGAAACCACTGGCACACCCTTAGATCTGATGAGTCCTTACCTTTTGGGGAGTATGATACACCAATGATTAGTTTAAAAGAGGACATTCATTGAAGGATAGACTTAAATGACCTAGCTGTACCACCTACAACTCTATGCAGCAAGGTTCAACATTTCGACATCCACACAGAAACATATTTTTTATTTATTAAGCCCTATCTTACTTGTGCATCCACTTTTGTGGTTTTTTTATTAACTTGCATCTGTGGAAAATTCTATGTTGGAAAGACAAGCTATGAAATCCGTGCTCATATGGCTAATCATCAATCAGCTATACGTAATTCCATTAAAAATCAAAAGAGTGATCAACCTGTAGCTAGGCATTTGTTGGAACAGGAACACTCAGTTAATGACTTGAGGTTTATTCTTTTAGACCATGTACTATGGATTTTTAGATTAAACACGATACACGATTTTATAACATGATACCAGAATTGGATAATCATGATTAAGATCTATATATCTGATATAGTATGACACGTAATTGAGTAGTTCAACATAGATGAGGTGGTGACTAATCTTCTTAAGATTATATTGATTTGTAGTGTGATTTAATTATTTCTTAGGTAGTTGAAAATTATCTTGATGGGTTATGATATACTACGTTATAGATTCTGTTTCTCTTAAAGTGGATAACATTCATCCTAAGTATATAAATTTGTATTTCTAAATAGCTTTTATAACTATGTATAAACTGCTCTTGTGACAATAAGGTGTACTAATGGCTCTAGGGAGTCTTTAAGTTAGTCCTCTATTTTGAGTGTGACATATATCTAATATTTAGTAGCAATCTTAATACTTAGCAGCTAGTTGAATTAGTGTAGGTGATTTTTTACACTAATATTATTGGTATGCTTTATTTTGACAACTAACCCACCTTTGTGGTGTGCCGCGATTGGTACGTGGTGATATCACGCGAATGATGTCACCCGCGGCATTAATCGTGGTGAATGGCGTTTTCCGCCTTTGAGAAGCCGTGTATCACTGGTGATCAAGCTTCCACAACATTATGGTATGTAGCTGTTTATCTCTGTCCTTTCTATCTATATATATGTGTAATTACTTAAACACTATACTGCCTTATTTTGCTTTGAGCGCAGCTAACTCACAAGTGAAAAATTTACAATTTTAGATATCCACATTAAAGGGTTCCTTTTTCAGCTCCACATTCTATTCCATTCTATTTCTCTCCTAATGAAATACCTTAGTAATGGTATTAAACATAGAAACATAGATTTTGACAGCAGATAAGAGCCATAGGGGCATATTTATCAAGCTCCACGTGGATCTTGATGCCCCTTGTTTCCTTCAGGCTCACAGGAAACAGAAGTCCATAACTTGTCCACCTGCTCTGAGGCCACAGACAGAAATCAACCTGATCGAATATGATCGGGTTGATTGACACCCCCTGCATGATCTGCAGGGAGGGGGGCATTGCATGATAAATGGCGACAGCGTATGCTGTTTCAGAATTTATTGATGTGCGGCGGACATGATACGCTACTTTGTATCATGTCCGCTCGCACATTGATAAATATGCCCCATAGGCCCAACAAGTCTGCCTGATATTTCCTAAAAGTATAAACTTATCTAGGACAGCCTTTTGCTTATCCCAGGCATTCTTAAAGTACCCCACAGTGTTTGTCATTACCACCTTTTGTGGAAGTTGATTCTATTAATCAGTCACCCTTTCTGTAAAGAAGTGCTTCTGCAAATTATTCCTAAATCTACTACCATTCAGCATGAGATCATGACCCCTTGTTCCTGAATATTTCTTTTTATGTAAAATAGATTAAGAGTGTTGTAAGAATGCTTTCTTTTACTTTATGGTTTTATTAATGTTTGCAATATACATTCCCTCTAAAAGTATTACATTTTATATTATTTCCTGATATTTTGGATTAGAGTTTCAGTAATGGCCTTTTAACTGCCTCATATGGGGGATTATTAGTTATGCAGATGGTTTATATGTGTGGTAATAATAAATATAAAGGTGCATAACATTATATATTTGAGAACTACCTATAGCTATATGCAAGCCATCTGCATATGAAAAAATAGTAATTTGATATCTTCCAATTTAATTCTAGTGTCTAGATATACAATGTACATATGTAGGCTCATTAGGTATGCATTTGGAATTCACAGCTATACTCTCTCTGTGTGCAAGCTTCCTTATGAATGTGATACTAAGGGCTATATTCCTGTGATTTATGCACTGACTATGTTCATAGCTTCTGCATTTAGTAGTCCCCACTCCATGCATAACCCATGCATGTCAGAGATATTTATGAGCAGTCTGTATATATACACCTGTCTTTGTATGCAAAATTTCTGTTTATATATATGCCTTTTCAAACATATTCTGTTTTTGATCAGTGTACTCCTCAAAATGTTCTTTTAACATGCATGCCTTGACAGTATTTATTTCACCTTATAAAGATTTGACTCAAGCGATTACTGAGGCATATCAGATCTTTTCCAGTGCTTGTTTTTAGTGTTAGTGCAGCCATATTGATGTTTGACATGTCTGATCTACTGATCTACAGCATTTGCACATGTTGCTTTTGTAGCTTTAGTTTATTTTGCTGCTGCAAAACTATCTGGGTTTTTTTTATTAAACATTGTCCTACAAATGCTGTTGCTTTCCTCTTTATCAACACCCGAATTTAGAACAACCTCAGTGGTCCTCAAGTACTACTGTATTATTTTCACGTCTTACAATTTCTTGTGTTCACTTCCTTAAATGAACTTTGTGAACCAGCAGAACTTCTTCAAGATGGTGCAGAATTTTATACGTAAAACAATCCCCCTTCTCTTGTCTCTGGGCAGGAACTATAAATGAACAGCTGCCATCTACCATCTTTTTTTTCTACTGCCAGATCTCTCAATTGCCATCTGTATTCTTGATGTGGCTGATATTTAACTCTTTTTCCCATGAGGACATTCTGATCAGCTAACCACTGCAATTCTGTTTTCCTTATGTCTTGCATCATGGTTTATGTCTGCAGATTTACTCAACACTAGACCATGCAAAATATAACTGAGAAAAACACTCTACTGTCTGCAGCTTCTACCTTACTGCTATACCTGTGCAGATCCAAATACAAGTGAAAAGGTCAAAAACTGAATAGGAAATCCTTCAAGTAAAAACTACCATTTTGTTTAGGTGTACCAAATGTATATTATTTTAAAATTCAATGTTTTTAGAAGGGAAGATAGATGCTCTCTAAACAAAAATATAATGTATAGATAGATACTCTATATAAAATTGAAGCTAAATTAAAGTGATTGTAAATTTTAATTAATTAAAGCCCAGTATTTAAAAAATATTCTTAAAAACAGGGGCTCTTTAATTAAAGATTACAATTACGCTTCTTTTTTAAAATACCATTTTGTTACGGTAGACATATCGATGATCAATCCCGCTTCCTCCAATCTTTGAGTGCCCCACGAGCTGGTCTCCAAAGGGTACACGCAACAATTGGAGGAAACCGGATTCGACATTGATATGCTCAATGCAGAAGGAGATGCAGGCGGATAGTTGGCAGTATGTGTACCGTAACAAAATGGTAAGTATTTTAAAATAGAAGTGTCATTGTAAAGTTTAATGACTTAAAGTGCCCTGTTTTTAGATTATTTTTAAATACTGGGCTTTGAATCATTAAAGGGACAGTCGAGTCCAAAAAAAAACTTTCATGTTTCAAATAGGGCATGTAATTTTAAACAACTTTCCAATTTACTTTTATCACCAATTTTGCTTTGTTCTCTTGGTATTCTTAGTTAAAAGCTAAACCTAGGAGGTTCATATGCTAATTTCTTAGACCTTGAAGGCCGCCTCTAATCTAAATGCATTTTGATAGTTTTTCACCACTAGAGGGCATTAGTTCATGTGTTTCAAATATATAACATTGAGCTCATGCACGTGTATTTACCATGGAGACAGCTCTGATTGGCTAAAATGCAAGTCTGTCAAAAGAACTGAAATAAGGGGGCAGTCTGCTGAGGCTTAGATACAAGGTAATCACA